>NC_134115.1:90077171-90389151 GCF_040939455.1 Microcebus murinus | reverse complement strand
ACCCTGGTGGTCTTGGTCAGCACCGTGTGCTTTGGGGCTGGGGGCGCCATCCTTCTTCCTTAGCGCCTGAGGCTTCCTGAATGGGGTCGTCTGCCCAACTATCAAGTGACTTCAGTGACTATTTACTGAGCACTTCGCTTGGGCCTAAAGTTGCTCCGCTGTTTTTTCTAACAAGCAATTCCAACATTGCCCATGTGGTCCCAAAGCTGCTGCTAAATCCTCTTTTTTTTTTTTTTTTTTTTTGCTTTTTGCATTTTTTAAATTGAAATTTTTATCAAGATCATTGCAGATTTACGTGCAGTTGCAAGAAACAACAGAGCGATCCCCTGTACTCCTTATCCCATTTCCCCAATGGTAAGTAACATCTTGCAAAACTGTAGAACAAAATCACAAACCAGCTCAGATTTCCCTAACTTTGTTAGTACTTATTTCTACATGTGTGTGTTTATTTGTGTGCAGTTTCATCATGTGTAGTTTTGTGTCACCGACCACATAGTGGGGACACAGCACATGCCATCCCCACCAGGGACCCTAGGTGGCCTGGGTAGCAACGCCCACCTCGCTCCCATGCCACACTCACAGCCAGGGACCCTGTCATTTCCTCCTGACAAGAAACCTCCTAGGGAGGAACTGCTATTATATCACCCCCATTTTATTTATAAAGATACTGGAGTCCAACAAGATTAAGTGTCTTGCTCAGGATGGATATCAGGCAACTACTGCACTAATTGGTTGCAAATAGCAGACTCTGGGCCATGTCTGGCCTGCAGACATGCTTAGTTTGACCTGTAGCATTTTAAAACCTTACATAACCAATAAACATTTTTGTAAAGCAGAAGAGTTCACATACAAATCCCAGTGCCTGGCTTTCCTTACTGAGAGGTTGGATTATCTGGTGACATTGGCACACGTTTCCACGTGTCAGCGATTGGCCGGGGCCTCAGTCTCTAGATCAAGCCTGTGGCCCAGTTTGACACGACCCCCACCACGACCCCTCACCTCACACAGAGCCAGTTTCCCTGGTACCTGCCAGGCCTCTGCAGGCTTGAGAATTTGTAATCCTGGCTCTGTGTCTCTTAAACAACAAAAATACCTGGTGTCTCTCTTTTCCCAAGAGCTCAAAGAACCGTTAGCTGCTGAATCACACCATTGTTTTCTGATAAAGGTGGAGGCAGCATCCAGCCCACTGGTAGATGGAGAAATGGCGCCATGGAGACTAAGTGGGGTGTTCAAAGTCCCTCGGCTCAGAAGCGGGGAGAGCTGTGTTGCGTGTGGAGTCAGGGCTCCACAGGTTCTCCACCCCCCCACCCCCGCCTTCCTCTCTGTCTCGCAGGAACTGGGGTGCAGGAGGGGCAGGGAGGGGTGGAGAGCGGGGAGCCTCCCTCCAAGGAGGCAGGGACCAATGAGGCCCAAAGGGAAGAGCTAGGGCCCACGTGCCCGTCAGGCCCAGGAGGCCCAGTGCCTGGGCCCCAGGACACTTTCAGGAACCCACAAAAATGTTTACATTTCTTTTGAAATCAGAAGAAAAAAATAAAAATAACCCAGCCTGGATTGTATTTGTCTTTAGACCAGCACAACCACAAGACAGTATTGTAAGGAGCCCACAAAGGCAAGGGTGCCCGGGGCCCGCAGGAGCCCTGCAGCCCAGGGGAGGCGGGTGCCAGGCTTCACATCCAGCTGCCCCGGAGCTGGAAGACACGGGCCAGCGGGATCAGAAGCCGCATTTTAATACGGTCTCTTCTCCCTTCTAATGTTGAGGCCCAGGATTCTCAGTCCTGCAGTAGGAACCACCCAGAGAGCTTATTCCAAATAGAGATCGTGCTCACCAGGCCTGGGGCGGGGCTGAGGAATCTGCATTTGAACAAGGTGCGTTCCCCCACCAGGTGTTTCTGGCATACCTGCTCCCTGGCACCCTTTGAGGTTGCAGCTCTGAGCCTCTCCTAGGCAGAGGACCCTCAACCCGCCAGCCACCAGCACCGTGGCACTCCCAGCAGGGAGCTGGGCAGGCTCCCGGGGGCTCCTGCACCCCTCCGTCCACCCTCACCCCTCACCCCTCACGCCTTTTCCTTAATTGTCCCCCGTGACCCGAGGGCCTGTCTCGTCTGAGAGCAGGGGTGGAGGAAGGGGTGGTAGTCCAGGCACAGCCTCTCTCCCTGGCAGGACTCCTGGAGCTAATTAGACGAGAGAACTTCTGGGCTTGTGGTTACTTTTTAATTGTTTGTGGATCCAACATAAAAGCTAATGAGCAAAGGGGGAGGCTTGGTTAGCAGCATACTCCTGACTTCTAAATCTGTCTAAGAGGTCATTTGCAATTTGTTAACGCTTTTCACCAGGGTGAACTCAATGAGCAGTTCCCGCACTGGCTCCCAGCACGCAGCCAAGGACGGCAGGGCTCGGCGAAGCCGCCATGCAAAAGGCTGACAGCCAAAGATCCTCTAGACCGCTCACAAGTCCCCCGTGGAGGGGGTCCTGGCACCTGGGGAAAGGTGCGTAGCAGAGGGGACATCCCTGCCGGGGAGCTAGTGCAGGTGGTACAGAGAGCTGTGGACTGGGAGTTAGGGTCACTCAGCGAGGTGCTGCTCCTGTGGGCCTCAGTTTCCCCTTCCCTGCAGTGAATGCAGATGCCGATCGACAGAGAGGGGAGCGTCTCCTCGCTGTTACCTGTGGCGAGGTGGGAAACGGAGGAGATGGGAGTGCGGGTGGGCCCAGAGCCCAAGCCCGGGGACGGGCGCACAGGTGCGCCAGGTGTGCAGTGGTGCCTACCGGGGCGTGTCGTGGGGGGAAATGAGAAACACCCGGACGTCGAGCGTTGGGAAGCTGAGCCGTGATGGGCAGTTCAGACAGTGGGACCGGGTGACACTGCAAAGGCGTTGAGTGTCAAAAGCGGGTTGCCGTGCAGAGTGACGTGCGGGTGTGGAGCCACGCTGAGAAACGCGTATTATTTATGGATATCCCGACTCTGATGCGGCACCCGGCGGGGCCCACTCTCTGCCCCTCCCCACCCAGCTTTGGAAAAAATCAAAAGCGGCCGGGAGCATGTGCGAGGTGACTGGGGAAGCCCCGAGGGGGAGCAGCCGGGCGGCCTCGTTAGTGCTGACCTTGGCACCCAGCGGCTCCTGATGGATGGGGTTGGCCGGGACGGGCCCCGGGGGAGAGGCGGCCCTATCCATTACGGCCCATCAGCGCCTCCCAGCTCTCCCCGCTCGGGTGCCGCGCGCGTCGGGCCGGGAATAAATCTCTGTCCGGGCCACAGGAGAGCTGAAAGGGAAACAAGGCGAAGCATGAAAAATGCCTCTGTCCGGGGTCTGGCGACAAAGCTGCGCGGAGGAGGAAGGGCCGCAGGCGGCAGAGCAGGTGGGAGAGATGTGGGGGAGCAGCCGGGCAGGAAGGGGAGAAGACGGGCGGCCTGGACCCCTGCCCGCTCCCAGCCACGGCTCCCCGCCTGGGCCCCTTGTAACAGAACTGCCTTGAGATCCGGGTCCTCGGGAGCAGCTGGAGGAGGAGGAACCCCCTGGCACCCCGCTGGGGAGTCCCAAGGCCCCAGCAGAGGCAGCCCAGGCAGGGCAGCGATGGCAGCCCACACCGCCCGCCACCTCCCCTAAGGATCTGTTCTGGCCGCTGTGCGCAAGGTCCTAGAGGAAGCTGCCTGGGCGGAACCAGCCCCTTCCACTGATCACCTTCCACCTCTTGCTCAGGGACAGACCCTCTCCGTGCCTCAGTTTCCTCAGGGGTAAATGGAGGTAACGGGGCCACAGTGAGGGTGCCAGTCACCATGCGGAGAGCCAGACACCAACGAGCGCTGGTGGATGGCACCCACCCCCTGGCTCTGTGGCTTTGGGCAAGTGACTCTCCGAGCCTGTTTCCCCATCTATAAAATGGGGTGATCGCGGCTACTGGGGAGAGCTGTATTTGGTGAGGTGATGCATGCGAAGTGCTCAAGGCTGTCCCCGTCGGCCCCTGAGGACAGCTGCTGTGTCTCCTCCGCGTCTTTTCTCTTCCAGCCAGGAAGGCCTTGCTTCTTACCGTGTTCTTTGTACACAGTGCTCTCGCTCCGCCGCTCCGCCCGCCACCTGATGCCCCTCTGGACACTTTCCTGTCTGTGAACCTTCCCTTTCACACACGACGCCCCGAATTTTTTTTCACGTGATGCTACGTGAGCACGGCCTGAGCAGCAGGAAAGGGCAGGGACGTCGACCCCCTTGTTCTGAACTTGCTACCTCTGCTAATGCAGCCGAGGATCACATTCACTCTTGGAGGCCGCGTCACTGCGCCGCTGATTCGTGACATCAGCGGGGGGCGGGAAGCAGCGGAGCCTGTGAGGTGACACAGGGATGCCTGGCTTTGCCATCTCCTCTCTGGCTCTCACGTGGACCCTCTCTTTACTTTCTCTTTTTCAAAAAATTTTTTGCGACAGTGTCACTAGCCAATGTCACTTTACTTCCACTAACTCTGTCTCAAAGTTTTTCTTTTAAAATTTGTGCTCAGACCTCACGGGTGAAAGTCTCAAAGTCTCAAAGGGCCCCAGAGCGTGTTCCTCGCCGGCCCACGAGGTGCCAGGCATTGGACTGGGCCCTGACGGCACGGTGATGGACAAAGCCCGTGTCCTTGCGCGGGGGACCTGAGTGTCCAGCGACGACTGGCATAAAGCAGAGGGTATTAACTACAGTTCCGGCCGCTGCCACCGAGCAGACCACGCAGGGCGGGGAAGGCTTGGCTCTGCCGGGCGGAAGGCACCGCCGGGCTGGCTCCCCGGGCCCGGGGCTCTGCGAGAGCCTCACACGCCCCCCTGTGGCCACCGGGCCTCACTCAGCTGGGCGTCAGGGCACCCACACTCCCTCGTACTTGGTCTTGCCCTGCAGAAACCCTCTCGGATCGGGGGACGGCTGCCCAGGACGGAGCTTATTATTATTTTATAGGAGTTTGGGCGGATGGCTCGGGTTTTGGGCCACAGAAGCAGAATAGCCCAGGGTGATTGATGGGCCCATTGTAAATTTGTAAAATAAATCAGCTTGGCAGAGAGATTCAAAAAAACCCTGTCAGGCAGCAAACATTTTTTTAACAGCCTGTAAAATTTTCTCCATCCTTCACATTCGTCAACGTCGGGCTGGTGATGCATCGGACGGCACCGCCAGCAGCCGCAAACAGAGAGCTGGGCCGGCCGCCGCATTCCCCGCGTCTGTTTCTTATCTGGCCCGGTCGGAACGCTTGCAGACCAAGACTGGGGGGCTACACCAGACTAACTGGGGGACGAGCTAAGGATCCTGCCGAAGTTGCACATTGCTACTGGCTTTATGCATGGATCCCAACGTGCCATTTGTTCACGCGGTCATTCAGCAAACGTTTACCGACGGCCTCCTGGGCAAAGGCACTGTGGCCAGCACCACAGATACCAAGTGAGCAAAAGCAGGCCTGGGTGAAGGTCCCGGCTGCCCCGTCAGGCAGTTTATCTGGGAGTGGGCGCTGCTGCAGGTGAAGGTGGAGGAGGTGACAGCGGAAGGGAAGCTCAGTGGGCTCTTATGATGTGCTCTGATGAAGTTTTAAGGCTTCAAGAAGAGTCCAGACAGGACAGCCTTATACACCATCCTGTCTCAGCCCCCTCTAGTGCAGGAAAAACAGGAGTAGCATCTCTACCTGTGTCGTCTCCACCGCTGTGTTGGTTAGGGTGGCAGCTCAGACCTGCGGTCACTGTCATAGGTGTTTAGGCCAGGCTAATCCTACCCCCTACTGCAGGGCAGCCATGGGCAAATGACTTCACCTCTCAGACCCTCTGTCTCCTCTTCCGTAATACGGGGATATAAGAGTTCCAACCTCGTACTCACTAAGCTGTTTAGAGCTGTTTAGTAGGATGTACATGAGGTGTCCGACCTGTGACAGTAACAATAACACATCGTTGCCGTTATTAGTGCAAGGTGGGGTCCACCCACCTTCCATCCGGCCCATGTCAGACACGATGCGCAGGGCCTGTTTGCTCATTGGCCGAGTGATGGATCCTCCCGCTAGCATTCTTGTCTGGAGTGTGGCGCAAGGCTCCTAAGCACGGTGGTGGCAGAGCCGGGACGCCCAGAATCCACCAGGAGCACCAGCTGCTGCTACCTCCCCTCCCCCCCCCCCCCCCCCCCCGCCGTCCCTGACTCAGCACCATCGACAAGGCTGGACCAATTAGGAGCAGCAACAATTAAGATGTGCTGAGGGCATGTGAACATTTGCAAACACTTATTAAAAGACATCAATAATTAAGCGCTCCTATAATAGTTACATTTCTGGCCTCCAGACATATCTGTTTCTGGACCTTGGGTCGCAGCATGCTTTGAGATCTCTGTTATGCCCTTACACGCTGGTAATGAGCATTTGAAATTCTTCCCTGACTTGAATCCTGAGATTTGACAGAGGAATGGCAGCCAGAGGAGGCCCGGGCTCTTCCCAGCTGCCTGATGCTGGCGATGTGGTCTCCAAAGCCAGCCAGACGGGGCAGATACCCGGGCTCCGCTGCCTCGGGGAGGGTGCTCACGCTTCCCTTCTCGGCCCATGGAGCGTGCAGAGTGACACCTGCCTTGCAGGAAGGCTGCATGGATCAGCAGGCACATGTGCAAAATGCCGGCCGCATTTAAGCCCGAGTCGTGGCAGCTTGTGCCAGTAGCAGCCCCTACCGTCACCGGAGGACACACAGGGGCCGTGGTCAGTGGAGGGCTTGAGGCCGTCGGTCCACACACAGCAGCAGGTCCAGATCCAGGGCAGCCCGGGCCAGGCCCGCAACAAAGATGAGCGGAGCCGGGTCAGGGGTGCTGGGACAACAGAGGAGCCAGGATTCTGTCCCTAAGGGACGCTGCTCGGCAGCCCCGGGCCCTAGAGCCAGGCCAAGTGCACACCCAGCTGCCCAGGCTGTGATTTTGCAAGAGAAGCAGGAAATCTGGGTGTTTATATGAAATCTCCTGACTTTTTAAAAAATGTGGCGACTCCTTCAGCGTTTTCTCTTTTTGTAAAATTGCCGCACGGGCCGATCACCTCCGCAGCCGGGCCTGGCCACGGCCCCGCTGCGACTGCACGTCCACGCGACCCCCGGTCTCCAGGTGACCGTTGAGTCTCTGCTTTGCTTTGAGCCGCAGAGGCTCGTGGATTGAGACGCGCCTTTCCGATGCAGTGACAGTCCGTGACAAATCGGTGTAGACTGGGAACCGCATAGGCTAACCGGAAAGGAAGTAATTGAGTAATCCCAAATTCGGATTTGAACCCCATCTGGTACTGAGAGACCGAATGGGCAGGAGGCTAGGGGTGTGTGGAGGAGATGGGGCGCACCCCTCCCTGCGGTTCTTTGGCCCGTTGCAAAGCTAGAGGGGGAGGGCTGGATGTGGTCCGAATTTTAACCCTCAAGGCAGTAACGAGCCCTCTGTTCCGAGTGAGTGCTCAGGGCTTAGTCTCAGGAGGGACTTTATTTTTTAACTTATCTGTCACTGTGAGTAAACAGCACTGGTTTGTTTCTTTATTTGTTTATGGGACCAAATCGCCCCAACAACTCCTCAGTCGTAATAGGATTTGGTTTTTTAACATGCTTTTAAAGTAAAGAAATAAATACGACGGAGGCTTGTAAAAGGTGATCAGTAGCGAATGGGCCGTGGCCCCATAACTTTAAAGTAATAGCCCCATTAGGGAGGGGTGATGGTGTTTTAACCGTCCCTGCTTATTTATGCCGGAAGGTGGGAGGGTTTCTCCAGGCAGGTTGGGCTTCTCCGTAAAAGCTTTTCCAGCAGCCATTTAACCTCCATTTACGAAGAAATAAAGCGAAATTGATGCTGATTTGGGCCTGCTTTGGGGGCTATTTCTGTTCCATAAAAGCCCTTTTGCCTGCAATTTGCCGAGCTGCCCTGTCACATCGGAAAGGGCTGCTGCTGATAAAGACAAAGCTTTATGGCCGCGATATTTGCTGCTAACAGCAACCTAATGCAGCATTTTCATTTTTGTGCAATTAATGTTAATGTCTGCTACGAAAATTGTCATTAAATACCATTTTAAAATCCATTCAATTTGCATATGCAAAGCCCATTTACCATCACAGAAGATAGAGCCGGCACTTCATCACGTCCTTCCCCTGAATTGTGGCCACTTGGTTTTAGAGCAATTTAAGATTCTGTATTGAAAGCTGGATGGTAATGGATGTCTTCTCCGAGCCCAGCTGACTCAACCGATAAATGGAAAACCTTAGCCCGGGGACCAGGGTCTGTGGGTGTCCACACAGCACCTCAGACCCAAGGGGGCAGGACACAGAGCACAGAGCACTGGATAGGGAGTCTGCCAGCCTGACTCTAGACCTGGCGTGGTTAGCACCTTGCTGTGTGACCTTGGGAAGCTCTCTTCACCTCTCTGAACTTCTTGCTATTTTCTTCTATTTTATTTTATTTTATTTTATTTTATTTTTTTTTTTTTTGAGACAGAGTCTCACTTTGTTGCCTAGGCTAGAGTGAGTGCCGTGGCGTCAGCCTAGCTCACAGCAACCTCAGACTCCTGGGCTCAAGCGATCCTTCTGTCTCAGCCTCCCAAGTAGCTGGGACTACAGGCATGCGCCACCATGCCCGGCTAATTTTTTCTATATATATTAGTTGGCCAATTAGTTTCTTTCTATTTATAGTAGAGACGGGGTCTCGCTCTTGCTCAGGCTGGTTTTGAACTCCCGACCTCGAGCAATCCGCCCGCCTCGGCCTCCCAGAGAGCTAGGATTACAGGCGTGAGCCACCGCGCCCGGCCTTCTTCTATTTTAAATAGGGACTTCAAACCAGGTGATTGCTGATGTCCTAAATGTTCCATTATTTTCTGTTTTTAAATATAAGCATACTAGGTTGGGAATCCAGGCCAAGCCCCACCATGATAAAGTTGTATGAATTTAGGGAGGTCAATTAACCTCTCCCTGCCTCAACTGGGTAGTAATCCTGCCCTCCCGCCCAGGGTTTGAATGACGATGAAAATAAATTGGTGTGAAGGTTTGCAGACAAGCCGGGAGACAGAGCACGTCCTGAGGATCACAGAATGCTGTGATTAGTGCGTGTCACTGGTGGGACCCCTTTCACAGACGAGGAAGTGGGAGGCCCCGGGTGATGTGACGTGGAGAGTTGGGGACAAAACTGGGACCAGCACGCAGGCCGACTCCTGGCCCAGGGCTCCTCCCCGACACCACACTGCCTTTGAGACACTTGGTCACCTGCATGGACTAATCCAGTGACCCGGTGCGCGGCACGGAGTTCCTGTTCCTCTCTGCCCCAGAGAGTCTGCGGGAGCAAGGCGGGCGAGGGGCACGCGTGCTGCGGAGCTGCACACAAAGAGCCCGATGAGCTGGTGAAAATCATGGAGACAGCCTGGAGGGATGGTTTCAAAGGTGGGGAAATTACGGTGTGCCGGGGATTCGTCGATCCAGCCGGAGGTGGCTTTCCAATGTGTCTCCAGTGTCACCTCCCAGGTTTTAAGGCGAATAGAAATGCATTTCTGGCGAAAGATGTGCCTAGTATTTGGGGGCATGGGAGCTGGGAAAGCTTACCAAAGAGGGGGTGCTGAGCTGAACTTCACAGCATGAGTAGGCGAGGCCCACGAGTGCGAGGCCGTGCAAAAGTATGGCCACACATGCTGCGGGGAATAGCCTGGTGGGTCCCCAAAAGTTAAACATAGGATTACCATGCGATCCAGCACTTCCACTTCTGTTTATAGACCCAAAAGAACTGCAAGCAGAGACTCAGACAGACATTTGTACACCCATGCTCATGGCAGCATTTTTCACCATAGCCAGAAGGTGGAAACCGCACAATGTCCATCAGCGGATGAGTGGGTAAAGAGAATGTGGTTTATCCGTGCAGGGGAATATTACTGGGCCTTAAAAAGGAATAGAATTCTGATACATGCCACAACATGGATGAACCCTGAGGACGTTATGGTAAGTGAAATAAGTCAGACACAAAAGGACAAATATTGCATGATTTCACTTACATGAGCTACCTAGAATAGTCGATTTCATAGAAACAGAAAGCGGAATGATGTTTACCAAGACCTGCGGGGGAGGGGAAGGAGGAGTTAGTGTTTAATGGGGACACAGGTTCAGTTCTGGAAGATGAAAAAGTTCTGTGGATGGATGGGGGTGATGGTTGCACAATAATGTGAATGTAATCATTCCCACTGAACTATACATTTAAAAGTGATAAAACGGCAAATAGGTGGAGTTTACATAATAAAAAAATTAGAAAAAATAAAGAAGGAACCACCTAAAACTGAAAAAGTATGGCGGCATAGTCAAAGGAAGGCTCCTGGCCCAGAAACAGCAGGAGGGAGGTTGGGAAGACAGGCTGGGGATGGAATGTCAGTGGCCTTGACTGAGGGCCGAGGGGGACACTGCCACACAGGTGGGCCGAGACGTTGGCCTTGTCAGTCACAGGTGGCCGGACGTGGAGGCCCAGGCAGCTCACTGGTGTCTGAGAGCAGCCGCTTCTATTTGTCTGCTCGGTGCAATGACAAATCTCAGTGACCGCTGCAGCAATGATAAGCCTGTGCCCTGATGCAGAAAGGGTCACAGAGCCCTGTGCAGGGGACATTTGCTGTTTCTGCCTGCCAGGCATCTGTCCCCTGCAGGAAACAGCCCTGGCCATACATCTTTTCCACCAGTGGCCCGTGCAAATCCTGGGGACCCAATTCACCACCCCCACTCCAGGAAGGGGCATGTGACTGGGCCTGGCCAATCAGAGGGCTTCAGATTCTCCTGGCCTCGGCAATTGGCTCAGAAGCAGACATGTGACTCAGTCTGGCCAATCAGTGTCCTTCACAAGCCCTAGTCACAGGGGTGGGCGTATGACCCAAGCTGGACGGAAGACCTGGCTCTCAAGGCTTTTGTGGTCCCTACCCCTCAGCACTGGGCCCACTAAGAGAACAGGAGGTGAGAATGGAACCACTACCATCCATCTTGTCAGGTGAGGAGGAAGCTTGTCAGAGAATGGAGCCCAAACCAGGAAGCAGAGCCGGGACAGATGACGCTGCCTGACTGCCTGGGGCCAGCTGTGCCTGGAGCTCCACCCTTGGGCTCTTCCATGCTGGGAGCCAACAAATTCTCCTTAAAGAAAATCAGTGCAGTTTGAGTTGAGTATTGATTACATGCAACTGCATTCTCCCTTTGTGGAATGTCAGCCGTGCCAGGGTTGGGACATGGGTCACACGTCCGACCCTGAACCCACCACTGTGACCGGCGTTTATGAAATACACTGATGGGCCAGGCCTGGGCCACATGGGGAATCTGGACCCTCTGGCGGGCCAGGCCTGATCATGTTCCCCTCCCTGGAGTCGGGGGCGAATTCGGTCCCAGGGTCCGCACGGGCTGATGGTGGAAAAGATGTACCATCAGGGGTCTGTTTGCAGAAAGAGGGGATCCAGTGCCCGGTGGGCAAAAGCAGCCATGAGGATAAAGTCCCTGCCTGTGGAGCTGTTACAGGTGTCTGTGTAGGGAACAGCACAGTCTAATCTGTGCATCAGAGAGAGAGAGCTCCGTGGCAATGTGCCAGGCGCCTCGGGAAGGGCCAGTGCTGGAAGCAGGGAAAGCAGTCAGCAGGCTCCTGCAGAGGTGCGGGAGAAGACGGGCATTGACTGGAGGGGGCGCGGGGCACCGAAAGTCCTTTCCTATGGGCAGTGTCCCCATCTCTCTGCCTTTCTGTACAGCACGTGGGTCCTCACTGGCATTCAGGAGCTGACCTAAGCCCCAGGCTGGTTGTGTCCTTGCAGCAAAGGTCGCAGCGTTGCTAGTGCTGAGGGTGGGGGCCCCCGGGATGTGTGCACAGACTCATCTCACCTGCGGCGCTGGCGGGGCCCCAGAGCGGTAGCGTCTCAGGGGCAAGGCAGGCGCTTTTCTGGGGCGCCGGGTGTGTGTCTTTACCTGAGTGGTAATGACATGGGCGTTTCCAGCTGTGAAATTTCATCAAGCTGAACGCTTCCCGATTTGTGCTTTTTACTGTGTACAAGTCCAACCTCAACATAAAATTTAAAAAGATTTCATAGCTCTTGGTCTGCAGTTCACATTATATCATTTTAACAATAGTAGTAGCTAATATTTATTGAGTGCTTGACATGTCCCAGGCCTTATGCGGAGGTTTTCATATGCGTTCTGTCACTGAAACCACTCAGCAATGCTAGGGAGCAGATGCTATTATTGTCCCCATTCTACAGATGCAGAAACTGAGGCAAGGATCCCACGGCTAGTCACAGACAGAGTCCAGGTTGGAGCCCAGGCTCCAGAACCTCTCCCGTGGCCTCACAAGGATGGTGCCACGTTGGGGTAACCTGGCAGGCTCTCCCCCTTCCTCGCCCAGATTATTAAACCCTCTGGGAGTAGAAACAGCTCTCAATAAATGTTTGTGGACTGAGGGAAGGTGGGTGGCCCGCGCACAGCCCTACAGTGTATCCTGCTGCCGGGCAAGGAGCCAGCTCGCTGGATTCAGGGCGTGGCCACAGAAGTCACACAAGAGAGGGTCTTGGGAGGGCGAGGACAGGGAGCCTCGGAGGATGGTCCTCTTCCCTGTCACCCTCTGACATTGCTCCCTGATTCTACCAGCACCCACACCCACCTCGAGCCACCTTACCGTGCCGGGACCCCAAATGTCATGTTTGGAGGGAGAGAGGGTGGTTCCTTCTTCACGCGCCGGTCATCCTGGTCGCTGATGCGGATGTCGTTGAACTGACAGTAGAGGAAGTTCTCCCGGGCAGTCACCAGGCCAGCCTTCACGGCCCCGCGGTTCATAGCGATGAAATTCCGGGTCAGCTCGTGGGGGCAGGTGGGCTGCTGCTTAAGCACGTTCCAGTGTCCGATGGCTGCGGGCAGGGAGCGACAGGACAGAGAGGCGGGCGGCTGTCGGTCTGGGAGTACGGCTCCCAGTGGCATCCGACCGAGAAGAAGCAGGGGGACGTGGCCCTTTACCTTCCCATCAACCTGAGACCACGGGGGACAGCCCTGCCTGGCTCCCAGAAAGCACGGCCCAGAAAGGGAGGGGTCAGGCCCCCAGGGCTTGCAGAGGGAACCTGAACTCTTCTGGAGCTGGCCATCCTGGCCTCCACCCGCTTCGGGCCATTGCAGTGGCTCCTGAGCCTGTCCTGGGCTCGTAGTCCGACACGGAAGACCTGCCCCAAGTGGTCCTCCCCGTCTCGGCCATGCCCTGGGCTTTGCCACGCGGCTGCCCAGACTGTGGCCTCCTGGGTCTTTCTCTGGCACCTGGCCAGCTGCCAAGCCCCGGCCTGGGTCAGGAGCTCCGTGAGGAGCGGCCAGCCTCCCGCCCACCCCTTACCCCTGTGCTCCACGGCACGCCCGCTCACCTTCGGGGACCCCTCCGTCCAGCCCCCGGACGTAGAGTCCGTAGTTGAAGTCGACGCCAGGCAGACTGCAGCTCCTTTCCCGGGGCTTGCCCAGTTCCGCCTGTCGGGGAGACAGGGGAGAGCAGAGTGAGGGGTGGCGTCCCAGGCCCATGTACTGTGACATGGTCCAGCGGCCGGGCAGCACCAACGCCTGCTTTGCCTTTAGGACAGCAAGCGTGTGGACGGCAGAGCCCTCCCGGAGAGGCGTGCGGCTGCAGCCGGGGAGGGGACACAGCAGAAGCTGACTGGTGTGGTCACGCTCAGGGGCGAGTGGGGACAGCAGACACGGAGGCCTCGGTGGCCACATTTGTGCATGGGCGGGGAAGGGGGAGGCGCAGTCCCTGAGCTGAGCAGCTGAGTCTGGGGTGCAGCCTGCACCTGCCGCGCTCAAGCTGGAAATGACCGGCCCAGTCCAGGACCCAGCTGGAGGCCACCGTCGAGGGCGGGGGACATCTTTCCTACCTGACACTTCATTCCGACCAGGGACGGATCAAGCCATTCTCACGGAGAAGCTGCGTCCTCAAATCCTCACCTTAGGGCAGGGACATAGTTACCCCCCAGCACCTGGACGGCTGTCCTCACTCTCTGGGTCTCTAGTGAACTCCTTGGACCCCCCCCCCCAAGCTGTTTGTACAAACAAGATTGCTCCATTATCAACCACATCAGTGCCCCCATTTTGTAGATATGGTAACTGAGGCCTAGAGAGCAGCGCTGCCATTCATGCGGGGGTGGGCAGGGGTGTCCGAGCCGGGGCTGGGGTCTCTCTAGAGCAGCAGCGCCCGGGGGCAGAGGCCCTGTCCTTTGTGGAGCTTAGGACACCATGGTCGCCTTCCTCATTCCCGAGCGCTCGCCACGTTCTCCCATTCAGTCTGCGCAGCCGCCCGGCGAGGCGGCCCCTCCACCCTCCCAGCAGTTCCCAGGCGCCTGCGGTGCAGAGGGTCACACAGCTCGCACCGGGCCTGCAGCAGGAACCCAGGCTGGCCGCTGCCAGCTCACGCTCGGGTCTGCGGGCTCAGTGGCCGCCAACGAGCCCCAGGTGCCCTGGGCCCCCCCCCCCCGTGCCCGCAGGCCCGTGCACAGTGCTGAGAGGGGTGCGGCCGCTCTGCCTCTGCCTGCGGGCGCAGGCCAAGGGCTCGAGGCCACAGGGGGTTCTGTGTCTCAGGCTCTCCCCACGCTCGAGTCTCACATTATCTCCGCAGCAGAGGGCGAGAGTTACTGGTGTTCAGAGGAGGGACAGCCACGGCCAGCCCCAGGGCTCCAGGGAGCTTCCGGCAGAGACGGGGCTTGAAAAATAAGGCCCAGCAGGGCAGAGGCAGGCCCAGAGGAAAGGCCTGGATGAGGCTGGGTGCCTGCGGTCCTCAGGCCGGGGGGCGTGGGCTGGTCTGCCTCAGCAGCGGGGACACTTGGGGCAAAGCAGCAGGGCTGGGCGGGAACGGGAGGGGCAGGGCCTGGACTTCCAGCCCAAAGGAGGGGTTTACTGCAAAGGCAGTGACCAGCTGTTGCTGGGGGTCCCCGACCACCTGCCTACCTCTACCAGTAACTCACCCTCTGCTGCGTTCACTTAAGTCACATTCTAAGTCACCTTCTAAGTCACCTTCTCGATTTCCACGAATACACGTGCAGGCCCACCCTCCCTGGGTTATAAATGCTGAGACAGCCAGACCCCTGGCTTCCAGTGCCTCCTATTTCCCGTTGGCACATAGCAGGTGCACAACAAATGCCTGATATTGAAAACCTCTTCCTCTGGGAATCCTCCCCAGATTGGCATCAGTCCAGAAAGGCCTCCGTGTCAGGGCCCCGAGCCCCCATCACGGCACTTTCAAAGTGACACACTTGTGCCTGCTGTATCATGGACGGACCTCGACAACATGATACTGAGACGCCAGACGCTGCGTGGCTCCCTTCCCGTGAAACGTCCAGAATAGGCAAATCCATAGACAGAAAGTAGGTCCGTGGTTGCGAGGGCTGGGGGCGGGTGGAGGGCAGACATGGAGGGATTGTGGGGGTGCTGGCCAGGCAAGGGTGATGAAAATGTTCTAAAATTGCTTGTGGTGATGCTTGTACAATTCTGTGAATATAGTAAAAGCCATTGAGTTGCACACTTTAAATGGGCGAATTGCATGGTATGTGAATTACATCTCAAATAAAGCTGTTGGAAAATTACAAAGTGGTGTAATTGAGTCATTAGTTGCACGACGATCAGTTTAATGTCTGTCTTCCCCCAGGAGACTGTGTACGCCATCGAGGCATTTATCCAGCCTTTACTTTTTAAGGTTAGTTTTTCAAAAACAGACGTTATATTTTACAACAGTTTTAGGTTCGCAGCAAAACTGAGCAGAAAGTATGGAGGTCTCCTATACACCCAGTCGGTCTTCGTTCTCATCCCTCCTTCCTCGGGGTCCAGCATAGAAGAGATGCTAGCAAATAGGGGTGGAATGAATGTAAGAATGAGTGAAATGCCTATGTCTTGGCATTTCAGCTTGGGCTGCCATAACAGATTATCATAGACTGGAAGGCTATCGATATTTATTTCCCGCAGTTCTGGAGGCTGGGAAGTCCCAGATGTAGGCACCAACAGATCTGGTGTCTGGGGAGGGCTCACTTCCTAGTTTGCAGACAGCCGCCTTCTCATTGTGCGCTTGCTTGGCGGACAACAGAGCGTGAGTGAGCTAGCTCTCTTCCTCCTCTTACAAGAGCACACATTCCATCCTGAGGGCTCCACCTTCCTGACCTAATCACCTCCCCAAAGTCCCACTCCTAGTGTCATCCTCTTGGGGGTTAGGGTTTTAACACATGAATTTCAGGGGAACACAAACATGCAGTCCATATGGCCTACTTTGAGACTATTGGTTCTTTTCTACACAGTAACTGATCGTTTTTCTCCCTCTTCTTCCACATCTCAAGTCCCAGACCCCCCTCCCTCAAGAGCAATGGGGTTCTGAGTTCCAGGCGGGCACCTCTGTTGGGTGGTTTGTTTCGAATTCCTCCCACACCACTCACTCTGAGCTGCAGGCAAAGCTCTAGCCTCTCTTTTGTTTAGGAAAATGATCCAGCCTCTCCAGTGATTGCCGGAGAAGTTAATTAAAATGTGACTTCTCTGGGAGAAGCCCCGCCTCCCTCAGGGCAGGTGCATGTGGGCAGAGTTCCAGCTGGCTGGGGGACGACAGACAGACTCAGCAGCTGGCTGCCACCCTTAGGCAGGGGGTGAGGGGACAGGCGGGTGCCTCAATCTCTGTGCTTTTAGCATGGTTGCCTGGGAGTCAACAACTGCTGAAACACGTGGAAGCCTTAGGCTGCAAACTGTCATCCCAATGGGAGCTTTTCTCATACTTTCATTCCACAGGTATTTATTTTGTGCCTACTCTGCTGGGAGTTCTAAGGTGAACAAATCAGACACACAGTCCCTGCTCATATGAAATTTACTCTCTTGCAAAAAGGATAGTTAAGTAATAACAGTCAAGCATACAAGGAGGTTTGAAGCAGGAAGGATAGAGTGCTCCTAGCTCTAAAAATCTTTGAGTCCACGGACAGAAGATATTTGCAATACATATATCTGACACTGGACTCATCCACCATATATAAAGAGCTGCTACAAATCAATAAGAAAATAGCAGACAATCTTACAGAAAAAAATGAGCAAGAGACTTGAACAGGCACTTTATTAAGGGGATGTCCAAGTGGCCAAGAGCCATATGTCAAGGTGTTCAACCTCTGGGAAATGCAAAGTAAAAGCTCCATGTTTTTGGTGAGGCTGTGGAGCGACTGGAACACTCATGTACTTCTGGGAGTGAAAACTGGTATAACCACTGTGGAAAACTGGCAGTGTCTATTAGAGCTGAACACATGCCTACTTTATAACCCAACAATTCCTTCCTGGACACCCAACAGAAATGAATGCGTATGCCCACCCAAAAGCATGTCAAAGGATGGGCCTAGCAGCTCCATTCATGGTAGCCAAATACCAGAAACAATGCTAATGACTGTCAGGTGGATGATAAAGTTGTGACATATTCACATCACAGAGTATTCTGCAGCAGTGGTCCTCAATCAGGGGTGATATTGTCCCCTAGAGGTCATTTTGGCCATGTCTGGATACATTTTTGGCTACAACTTGGGAGGCGGGTACTACCCTCCCTCTAGTGAGTAGAGACCAAGAATGCTGCTGAACATCCTCCAATGCCCCACCACACACTCGGCAGAGAGCCCTCTGTCCCCAAATGCCAACGGTGCCTACAGAGATGGAGCAGCCCTGAGAACGAAAGAACAATACTACGGGCAGCACGCACGTGGTCCTCCCACGAAGTGTGGAGGGAAAGGCCAGACGCATGAACTACGTGCACGCGAGGGCAAACACGAGCACGACTAGTCTCCTTTCACGAGTCAGGAGCACAGGACCCTGGGCAGGGCAGTGACTGAAGGCAGCACAAAGGGGCTTCGGGGGGCGCTGGTCATGATGGCGCCTGACCGGATGCGGGTGCCCTATGCACTGCACGTCCTGCCTGCTGCCCTCCTTCGGGCTGCATCCGTGTGGGACTGGCGGCCTGGCACTCTCTGTGTCCACACGGGAGACCCGGCTTCATCCGGAGCCACGTCAGCACATGCACCGGATGAACCACAGCAACAACAATGAAAATGAGTTTTGTACCTCCCAAGGTGTTCTCTGGACTGCGTGTCTGAGCCTGGGTGGTCCCATCCTGAAATCCCTGAGAATGTGGTGCTGGATCTCTCTCCTCCCTGGATTTTTCCAGACTGCGGTGTTGCCTGGGGGAATGAAGTAGAACTTCCCAAGAAATCGGCCGAGAGGCTGAACCGCTCAGAGAAGCACCTCCATAGCCTTCCACCCTGGCGACCAGGCTTCCTTCCTTCGGGGGCAGGGTACCCCCAAGTGCAACCTCAGAGAAGGCTGCCGGTAGGAAATGCGAGGGGTCCCTGCGCCTGTCTCAGCCGCAGCGTGAGACCACCTACCGGGCTTTGTGTGGAGTACTGTCCACATCAGCACAGCAAAGCTGCGGAGTCCTGCGTAATCTTCCGTCTGTTCCACCTGCCCCCAAATACCTTCGGGCCTGCGATTCCGCTGCTTGCAACTCCGTCCTTTAGGTTCGGGTGTGGCGAGTCTCAGGAGGAGCAGCACATGCACCCGTGCCCAGCTCGTCTGCCCGACGAAACAGGCTAACCGACAGCCCACCCGCCACGCACCTCTTGGCCAGCACCGCTGACCACAGCGCCTGTAATCATGGCCTCCGTGTGCCCGGCTCCCTTGTGACTGCCAATGCCCCAAACAATCCCGCAAAGTGGTGTCACTGCCGTCCCAGGTGGGGAAAGAGGCCTGGAGAGCTTGAGCACCTTGTTCACTCAAAGCTGCACGCAGGTAATGAGTGCTCAGGCGGGATTTGAACCCACACCTGACTCCACGCGGTCTTTGCTGCCTCTTAATTAACTGGTTTAGCACTTAGCATAGACGGCCTATTGGTTGTCTCTCACGGGCGCAGGTCTTGTCTATACAGGTGAGGTTTTGCTCATACAGAACTTCTTCTCATTCTCGCTGCACACCCAGTGGTACCCAGGGAACCTCAGGTGGAGCCCACTACCTGCAGTCCGGTCCCTAAGCTTTTTGGCACCAGGGACCAGTTGCATGGAAGACAGTTTTTCCAAGGACGGGGAGTTGGGGGAGGGGGAGGCAGAGCGCAGGCGGTGATGCGAGTGACGGGGAGCCGCTGCAAATGCAGAGGCAGCTTTGCTTGCCACCCGCCACTCACCTGCTGCTGTGCGCCCCCCACCCTCCAAGTTTCATGGAAGACAGTTTTCCATGGATGGGGGCGGTGGGTGGCGGTGGAGCTCCGTGGCCTGGTCCCCAACAGGCTGCGGACTGGTACCAGTCTGGGGCCTGGGGCCTGGGCCTGCAGCACCATTTGATGTGCACAGCGGGGTTCCGGGAGAACTGCTGCCTCCGGAAACGCCACACTGAGTCCTCACTCACGCTGGCGATGGGTTCCTGGAAACGTCACCCTGAGTCCTCACTCACGCTGGCGATGGGTTCCTGGAAACGCCACACTGAGTCCTCACTCACGCTGGCGATGGGTTCCTGGAAACGCCACACTGAGTCCTCACTCACGCTGGCGATGGGTTCCTGGAAACGCCACACTGAGTCCTCACTCACGCTGGCGATGGGTTCCTGGAAATGCCACACTGAGTCCTCACTCACGCTGGCGATGGGTTCCTGGAAACTGCAACTTGAAGCAAAGTGACGTGTGAGGACCCCGTCTCACCACAGGCTAACTGATACAGAGAAGTGTCAAGTTCCCATGCATAGCTCTGACCACGGAAACGTCACCAAACTCCTGAATAAAGACCGAAACGTGGGGGATGGGCGTGCTGGCGGCTTTGACTCAGGCGGTGCAAAGGCCATGTATGTGGCCAAGGCATTTGGGCCCCCTTCATATTTGGATATTTCTTTTTTTAAAAAGACCAAAACACTCCCAGCATTAAACGCTGAGATAAAATATGTAAGTAAGCGGAGTAAAGGCAAGTGAGGTGAGTCCTAACTTCTCATTCCCGTCCAGGGTCTCGGGCGGCCACAGCCTCCTGGCAGCTCCGGGTGGACAGGCGCGGCCGCCGCAGGGCGCACGGACAGCCCTCGCTCGCTCGCGCTGGGGCGGCGGGCGTCTCTGGGACGGGGGAGGACGCGCAGCGCCTGGAGGAGACCGCCGGCTGGCGGGAACGCACACTCCGCACAGGCGCGGCCCCAGCCGGGAGCCCGCTTTTCCTTCTCATCCACGTTGTGACGCAACAGCGTTGAACAAAACGACGTTATGGGAGGACCTGCCGCGTAGGGCTGAAGCGCCGTGGACACAGGACAGGACAGCTGGGGCTGACCGGGCTGGGGAAGGGGGCTCAGGAGCGGGGGACACAGGTCTCGAATTGGCTTTCTGGCGAGCGCCGACCCGAAGGAGATTCCGGGGCAGCCTGCGAGGGCGGCAGCCGCCGGTGCGCGGGGGGCATCGAGCCGTGGGGGCGAGGGCTCGGCACTGACCCTCGGCCTCCTTCCCCAGCCTGTCCAGGGGGCCTGCTAGAAACGCTGCCTGGCAGAGGGGGCGCAGGGCTCCGGGCAGCTCAGCGGCTGCAGGAAGCTGGCTGAGGACCGGCAGGTGCTCACAGGTGCTCCTGACCCTCGCAGCTGTGACAGAGGTCTGAGATCAACCGCCAGTGAAACGCAAGGGAGCGTGAGGCTGGCGGTCACCTGCTTTTCCCCGCTGCCATGGTGTGAATGTCTCTGTCCCCTCCAGAGGTCGTGTCGGGACTTGGTCCCAGTGCAACAGCGTTGGGCGTGGCCCCTGGGAGGGCTCTAGGCATGAGGGCTCTGCCCTTGCAGGAGGGCTCGGTGGAGGGAGCTCACGCCTTTCTGCCCCTTCCGTCCCTTCTGCCACATGGCCTGTGTCCCCTCTTGAGGACACGGCAACAAGGAGCCATCACGGCAACATGGAGACTAGGCTCTCACCAGACACTGAACCTGCTGGCACCTTGACCTTGGGCAGCCTCTACAACTGTGAGAAATAAATGCCTGCTCTTTATAAATTACCCAGCCTCTGGTGTTTTGTTATAGCAGCACAAACAGACTAAGACATGGGGCAACCTCACTCTGATGTCTGTGAGACTGGGGAGACTCGGCTTTGATCAGTTTCCCCGGTCCCCAGGCAGCCTGCCCCCAGCCCAGGACAGGAGGAGAGATGGCCACCAGCAGAGGCAAAAGGGGTCACCCAGGTCGAAGGCTGGAATGTGCAAAGGTCCTGGAACAGATCTCACAGACTGGCTGTTGGGTTCCGTGGAGGCCGAGAGCACCCTCCCTGCACAAATAGGAGACCCTCCCACTTTACAGATGGGAAAACGGAAGCTTAAAGAGGTTTGCACTTGTCCAGAGCCCCCCAGAGGAGCCAGGGAAGAGCCAGGGTTGTACTCACCCTCTTGGACATCACACCTCTGTGCTTAACCCGCGGCAGCCCCTCAACTCTCACAGCAACCATGGAAGGGAGGCCTTGTGATCTCCACTGGACAGATGGGGAAATAGAGGCTCAGAAGGGGAGGGGACCCTTGTATCCTTTCAGACCTCAAAATCCTCGCATTTCTCATTTCTTATGGCTGAATTCTTCAGACACCTCGTGCAAAATCCGCAAGGCCTTTCAGGAGGCACACCTTAGCTTTGCACAACGGGGAATTGTGAAATACTGGAAGCTATTTAAACAGGGCCCGTTAGCTGGAATCCCTTGTCAACAAGGTGTTAGAATCAAGAGGCAAACGTGGGAGAAAAATCCCAGCTCCGAGTCCGGCCACCCCGCCCTCCTCAGCCGCCTCCAGACTGTGCCTTTTTCCGAGTTCCCTCCGTCACAAAGTGGCTTGGCTGGAATACAGCTCTGGGTGACAGCTGTCCCCATCAGCAGACAGCTTCATTAAACCTCATTAAGATGTCATCCCTCTCTGCCTTATTTCCCATCTCTGAGCTCTAATTAAAACCATCTCTCTCCCCGTCCCGGGGGTGCTGGGATTCTCCAGCTACTCCTGCAATATCAGCTCCCTCCACTCCCCGGCGCGGAGGACCAGGCCCTGGAAACCCACGCCGGGAAGTGGCCGGGCAGTGGCCGGGCAGGCGGCCCCAGGCCTGAAGCCCCCTGGGCCGGTCGCCAGTGCGAAGTGCGGGGGCTCGCCAGGGGCAGGTGCAGGTGGAGTTCCCCGCAGGCTGCTGCCTTGATCTGAAGTTACCTGGGACCCTCGAGCGAAGGTCCCCAGCCCTGGAACTTCACCGAAGTCCATTATTATGGGACAACTTCTTCAAAACAAGTAACCCAGCCTTGCAACTCGGCCTTGCCTGCCCAATATACTTTTTATTTTTCTTAACTAGCCCTCGTTGCCCACTGAAGAGGTGAAAAATGGGTGAAATCAGCTGGCTTTGTCGCAGAGGTGACCCAAACTGGATCTCACTCCGGACAACTGGGCCAGCGGTCATTTCCAACATGGCAGGTTTTCTACCAGGGAGCCCGAGGCCCGGGTTTTAGACCTGCCGTGGACGCTCGCTCCGTCACGAGCAGGCCCTCGAAGGAATCAATCACTCCCCACCTCCTGGCGGCCACATAGGGCGTAGCTCATTAACCCTCTAGCCCTGCGTCTAAACTAAATGAATGTTTGTTCGACAGTGGGAAAGCCTCCACTCACTGTCCTGCATTCTATTAGAGCGTAGTTATGTGAAATCCCACAGTTATTGCCTGGTAGTTATTAAATAAATATCTGCATGCGGCCGTCCCCGTGCACACAGATGCACGCACACGCCATTGTGCTCGCGAGGGGTAGTTCATTATTGTAAAACAACTTAAGAGCCTCGAATGGAAAGCACAATATAAATGCAAATTGTGATCATTATTAGCATAGAGGATATTTATTTATTTCCGTAATGAGAACCTCAGATAAACAATCATGTAAAATAAGGTGCATTATGCATCAAAGGACTCAGGCATCATCTCAGAAGCCCGGATTCTTTGAACCATGTGCATTGTGAGAGTGGCAGCTGAACACTGCATAATGATACTAAAAAGCCACACATGAGAAGGCCACATCCATATATGATCAAAGGCGTATAAAATAATGTCAAGTGAAAAAAAAAACAACACAGCAGGATTCAAGTTTTTACATATACCACTGTTACCACCATGGTAAAAAAAAAAAAATGCATTGAAAAAAATACTGGAAGGAAACAGCAGCATAGCCATGATGTTTGCATAGTTAGAGACTGGGCCCTTTTTTGGGGTGTTGGGGTTTCGCTTTTACAATTTAAAAAGCCAAAATGCAGAGCTAATTGATGTGTTTCTGTTTTACATAGTAAAAAGGCTCTTCTGTGTCATTGCAACAACCCTGCTCCGGTTTGTAATGGGACTGAGGTCACTGCTGATGGTTTGGGGGCTCAGGGAGGGGGATTTGGCGACCAGCATGTGAACTGTGGCACAGAACTGACCTGGAGTCCCGGCTCTGCCACTTCCCAGGTGACCTTGGGCAAGTCACTACCTGGTCTGGTCTTCCCTTTCCTCACCGGCAGACCTCCAGGAGGCCGAGTGTAGTGCTTAATGGTATCCGGCCCGGGAGGCATGCTCAGGAACAGTGGCTTCTCTCCCTGCTGTCCTCACTGTCGGCATTACCATGTAGCTCTCCAGCTCAGGTCCAAGAGGGGCTCCGGGCCATCGGGACACCTCTCCAGGTGCCCTGTGCCTGCCCGGCCACCCCATCCGGCCGTGTCTGGTTCTCACAGCCCTGAGCTGCCTGCGTTTTGCCGCCTGCCCGCCTCCCCCGCTCCCTGGGGCAGCCGGCCTCCCTTCCCGTGCCTGTTCCGTTCCTGCAGCTGATGTATGGCCCTTGCCGCGGGAGGCGGTCACAGTGACAGGGCCCTGGCGTCCCCTCCCCTCCCCCTCGACAGCTTGAAATCAGGTCCTTCATTTGCATTTACATGATCTCGCTGTGCAGCTTATGAGATCGAGAGATTTATTTGCTACTTAGCTTGATGTTTGATTACACTCGGAGACGGCGCAGCGGCGGCGAGCGCGGGAGCGTCCGCTCTGAGCCCGCGGCCTCTGGGGGCCGGTAACTCAACAGCAGGTTTAGGTGGATGAGGGGAAACGCGCAGCGTTTTGAGAATAAAAGGCAAACGTGAGAGGTTGGGAGGAACTAATATTGTGATCTGGATTTTTTTTTTCTCAAAAGAGCAACAAAAACTGGCTAGATGTCAGCTGAGATTATGAACAGGCCCAAGTCATCCTTAAGAGGCAGCTCACTGTCTTGGGGAACGAACTCCCAGAAACTTTTGCTCCCGGGCAAAATCAGAAGTTCCTAAAAGCACTGGTGCACCTGATCAGAGAGACAGTGAGCGTGGACACCTGCTTACGAGCGTGCTGGGATCTGGATTGACACTGGTCCTGCCCGTTACAGCTGTGTGCCCTGGACCTGGCTAGTCAAACTACCCCGACCCAGCTTCCTTGTCTGTCAAATGGGGGGGAATACCCCCTCTTAGGCCTGTGGCCAAGATGAGCTCAGCGCCTTGGCGGACACAGAGTAAGTGCCCAGAGTAAGTGCACAGAGTAAACAGGCTGCTATGGGGACCGCAGGCTATTTTCTGAAGAAACAGAGGGATAAAGAGAGAAATCACTCGGGGTAGTACTTTGCAGTCAAGTGTCACTTAGCTGTTTTGTGGGTATCCACTGAGTGGGGTTTAATTCCAGCCACCCGGGCCAGCCCCTGTTGTTCCCAGCCGGGGCGTTCCCAGGGAGGGCAAACTCATTTTCCTAGCAGCCTGAGCCTGGCATCATTTGGAGCAGAGAGCCGCTGCCAGCCTAGACCCCGTCCCCTTCCAACGCAAACAGAAATCATTTGGCACATTACCGGGGCGTGACAGTTTAGTGATTAAGAACATGAGCTTGGGGCCAGACCTCCCGAGTTGGAGCTCTGGCTTCTCAACTCTGTGTGACCGTGAGCAAGTTACTCAACCTCCACGTCTCAGTTTCCTCGCCTACAAAATAGGTGTCACTGGAGCACCCAGCTCACGGGTTGTCGGAACATTTCCTAACATGGGTAACATTCTTAACAGAGGGCCTGGAAGGTCCTTAATAAAAAGTAGTCATACTAGCTGGTGGTCACTGTTGGACTCTCCACTATTTTTGCATTATCAGCAATTCCGTCTCCATTTGTATGAATAGAGAACTAGCTATAAAATTAATCCATCTGTGTGATGGTTCCTCAAAAAGTTAAAATTACCATGTGGCTCCAGCAGTTCCATGCCTAGTTATGTGCTCAAAGGAATTGAAAACAGGCGTTCAAACTAATACACGTACATGCATGTTCATAGCCAAAAGATGGAAACCACTAGATGCCCTGATGAATGAATAAACAAAATGTGGTTCATCCATATAACGGAATATTATTCAGCCCCGAAAAGGAACGCAGTACTGATACACCTTACGACGTGGATAGACCCCGAAAACACTATGCCAAGGGAAAGAAGCCAGACAGACACAAAAGGCCACACATTGCACAAATCTATTTAGAATGGCCAGAACAGGTAAATACGAAGACAGGAAGCAGATGGGTGGTGGCCTATGTCCAGAGGGAGGGGCAGGAGGAGCCGCGGCTCACGGGTCCGGGGCTTCCTTTTGGGGCGACAGAAATGTCTCGGAACTAGACAGAGGTGCCGGCTGCGTCACATTGTGCACATAGTAAATGCCACCGAACTAACTGCGCACTTAAAAATCGTTGACGGTTCCTTTTATGTGAATTTTGCCTCAATAAAAAGAAAAATTAATATGTCCACGGTAAGTATTTGCCGTGCTTCTCGTCCAAGCGACTTAGGAAACTCTTCTCTCTGAAGGACGGGAGGGTGGGCGAGGGAAGGCGTGCAAATAAAGTGACCACGGTCTCACAGCAGGACGGCGTGCTCTGGCAACATGGCTCCAGTCTAAGGAAGCAGGGTCGCCCGAAGGCGGGAACGGGCGCCGGGAGCTGGCTCTGGGCTGGGATGGCACACTGACGCTGTCTCCCGCGAGGGCCTCTCTCCGATGTCGGGTACGGCGAGGCTGCTGGGAGAAGGTCTGTTGGCGGCATCTGGGGTCCTCTCGAAACGCTCGTCTAAGGCAAGCCCAGAGACAAATGACACTGGACAGATCCCGTTCCACAGTGTCCCAAGCACAGTGCCCGTGCTCCGTGCAGCCTCACTTCTGGGAGGCCGCGCGGGGACGGAGGAGGGGCACTGCCCTGTGTGTCTGCAGACCCAGGTGCCAGTCCCCGCCCCCCTTGTCTGCACCAGGGACACGGAGAAGACCAGTGACTTCCCTGCAGAGCCATACCTCTAGTGGCTCAGAGAGGAGCTCAGGGGCACCTCAGGCAGGTGACGAGGCGAGGACCCCGGGGAGCACGGAGCCCCCCTCCCAGCCTGGCCAGGTGGCTGCTCCATCAAGTGTTTTGTGTACGGGGCGTGGGGGTGACTCCACGCCTGGCTTCCTTTGAAGGGTGAGTCCCACGACCTTAAGGGAAAAAATGAGAATCACTCAACGAGGCCGCCTGGGAGGCCGCCGGAGTCCACCAGGTGTGACGGGGTTGGAATCCAGACTCCGATCCCTCTCTGCCGTGTGACCTTGAGCAAGTAACCTGACCTCTTAGTCTCAGTTTCTCAGCACTCGTAAGACAGGGAGTGACCGCCCCGCCCCGTGGCGTGATGGCAAGATCGGGACGAGCGGTGGAGGTGAAGCACGGAGGGTGCCCGGCACGTAGTAGGTGCGCGGAAGTGGGGAGGGCCGGCCTGCCCCGTCTTCTCTGCTGTGACACTATTCTAGTGACTGGAAGAAACGGCATGGAGCCTACTCTGATGTGGCACCCAACAGGGAAAGGAGTAAGTCTCTGCGTGTCGGAGGGGTCCTAAAGGGGACAAGAGGTCCTGCCACCGAGGTGGGGCTGACAGCACGAGGAACAAACGCTGCGTCCGCTGGTCAGGCGGTCAGTCCAGCTGCCAGGGGTCAAAGCCAGCTGACCCCAGAGGGAGCAGATTTAAGAAAGATGTTCCCCATGAAAAGAAAAGAAAAAAAAATAAAGAAGAAAGGAGGAGAGAAAAGGAAAAAGCAGAGAATGATCTATGTACTTTTCAAAACTTAAAACAGAAATCAAAGGAAAGCTGAACTGTTTTAAGTTTTGACAGCTGCAGGGATCATTCTGTTTGGTTACTCGATTTATGTTTTCATTTTCTTTATGGATTCATTGAAAATCGCATCATGTAATAGGGAAGAAAAATGTTCAGTGTTCCACCCCCCATAAACCCTTGTTCCTTCCTGAGAACAGATGAAAACGCCGGCTCCGGTGACTTTCGTTTTGATGTATATTTCATAATATCTTATTGATTGTAAGTTTTATTTCCATGTCAATAAAAAGTGGTATTGTAATAAATGAGAAGGAGTTTAACACAAGGCGGCAGCTGACCTGTTCGTGTGGCAGGTAGTGGAGGCAGAGGAAGTGGCTCGAAAAGGAAGCCCGTTAATGAGGCCGGGGTCGCGTGGGGAGAGGGACCGGTGGCTACTGGTTTCAGGGCCAAGCAGGGAGGCTGGAGCACAGGGTCCTCCCGCCCCCTCCTCTTGGCAGCGTCTGGGGCTGTTTGATGACGAGCCTGGGTTGACATCCTGGAGAAGGTGACGAGGGGACCTAAGCAACGCTTCTCCTCTCGCAGGATGGATAATAAACTGGCTGGGGAGAGAGAAGTGCGGGGAGCGAGTTCAAGGATTTGAGGGCTAATCAAGGGAAAAGACGTGAACACACAGCAAGCTTTACCGGGCGGTGCTCAGACAGGCTTCCAGGAGGGGACGTCTCTCACGGTGTGAGACGGTCCAGAGGTCACAGTGAGGGGACCACCCCCCAGAAGGGAGGGTGAGGGAGCGAGGAGAGGGGCTTACTGCCTGGCAGCAGGGCGGGGAGTCTCTGGGCCTGAGACCCCCGCAAATACAGCAGCGGCTTGAGGTCCCACGATCACAAGGCTCTGACTTATCCACGGCCAGCAGACACTGACTGGCGCAGCTTTGTGGGGTGTGCAGACCAGGCAGGTCCCACATGGCGAAGATTCTGCATGTCTGGGATATTTGTAAAACAACTGGATGGGAGTTTGGTGCCAGTGGGCTTTTGAGCCCACAGTTCTCGGCCTGCCGGCCTGCCGTGAAGATGTAAACAACCTAGAGCCAAGACAAGGCGGCTGTCTTTGGCTGTCTTTGGCTCATTTACATAACAGGGAGCCCCTGGTACCACAAGGGGGGCGCCTCCCCCAGGGGTCCATCTAGTGGCCTTCTTTCAGCTCCTGGACCTTCCCACCGAAGTCTGCACTCCGTCCTCTGCCCCGCCTCATTGGCTCCTGGGCCCCCCTAACTCCTAGCTTAAATATCACCTCCTTGGGGAGCCCCCAGACTCTGCCCCAGTCAGAACCCCCAGCCTCACGGCCTCGCATGTTCTCCTCCCTGGACCCATGTCGCCGGATGAATCCCTCATCCAGGTGGTGGTTTCTGCCCCGTCTCGCTCAGAGGCACACCCGCTGCGTGAGCACAGGGCAGGGCTGTCTCATTCACTGCGGTGTCCCCAGCGCCCGGCACACAGTAGGTCTCCAACACACACTTCCAGAATGCTCACGTGGCCGAGTGCCAGAGCGTGGTGCCCCGGGCGATGCTCTGGAAGCTCGTGAAGGAAGCACGCCTCCCAGGCCTGGCCATCTAGGGCAGGTCTTCCAGAGTACAGCCTGTCCCCCCATTCTCTGGGGAGTTGGGCCATGAGGGCACAAAGGGGGAAAGTTCTGTCTTGCCCTGTGCGGGCCCCACAAAGTCAGAGTTTCTGGCCCCAGTGGGAGCAGCGGAACTGGGCAGTGTCCTACCTTGTGACTATGACGGGTGGGCAGGATGCAGAAGGGATGGGAGGTTGGTGGCTAATGGGGAGGCCAGTCCAAGAGGGGAGCTGAGAAGAGGCTCTCTCACCTCTCTGGCCTCAGTGTTCCCATCCGCAAAATGGGGCCACCGAGCTGTTTGATCTCTAGGGCCCCCTTCTGGGCACAGGCCTTTCCCTCCATCCACGTCATCTAGATCCACTTCGTCTGCTCCTGCCATTCAGGAAGGCAGAGCAGCGTGGTGGGAGAGAAAGCAGCCTGCTCTGGCTCCAGTGACAACTGTCCCGCTTGCCAACTGCGTGACCCTGGGCAAGGTGCTCCCCACCCTGAGCCTGTCTCTAGACACCACGCGATCCATAGGCTTGGTGTCAGGTGAGTACATGTAATGGCCCTCGCACAGCAGGCTATGCTAAATCTCTGCAGTAGGAATGGGTGGCCATTACTATTAGAGAGAGGTGGCGCCACCTGTCTCACCTCCATCAGCAGCACCTGTGCCTGGTGACCAGCTCACGGGCACTGCCTTCAACCGGAGTGACCGGAGCAGAGCCAGCTGGGCCCACCCTTGGATGGAACTCCAGCCACGGCTACCCAGCACAGCCCCCGGCCACTGGGAGGAGCATCCTTGGCGTGTGGGAGGTCCCCTAGAGGCTGCGGGGCACCAGGTTCAATGAAAAGAAAGCATTTAAGGTGCGACAATGAAGACCTTGGATGGACCAAACCATGCCCAGTCCCCCAAGGCCCTGGCCCCTGCATCCACCCCTTGTGTCTACAACTGCACACTGGAAACGCCGCGGCTCTGTGGGTGGAAAGAGGAGAGAAGACTTAGCTCTGAGGACAGCTGGGGCAAAAGATGGGGGAACCGCGGACAAGGGCCTGTACTGCAAGTGATTTAATGCGTGGCTTCCAGGGTGGAGCGGGGCTGCATCACGAAGGTAAAGATTTCAAATACAGGGCATAATTGCTACACGAGAAATCTGTTTGTACTTAGCTTTTAGCCTTGGAAATTACCAAGCTCTGTGCTGCTCCTACAATTAATCATTAAAGAATTAAGAGTGAGAATACCCATTATTGTAAAAGACTCCAGTGATAGTCTTGATCCAACTTATAAAATAGACAGATTTGGTGCAACTGAATAATTTTCCTCCTCTCTGCACTAAATCAGGAATGCTAGTCATACTCAGTGGCTGGAGCGAATGCTTACAAACCGGTTATAGACCAGCCTGTAATTACCAAAATAGAAAAAGAACAGCATTTTGTAATGAATGACAAGCTGCTGAGCGGAAATCTAATTTGGTCTAATTAAGCAGCCTTTTGTGAGGATTTGTCTTTAGATGAAAAGAGGGAGCCAAGGAGATCTAAATGCAAATGAACTCCAGCATTTTGGTTTTAAAGGGCCAGGCTGAGATGAGCGTTCTCGCGCCCCGCCCTCTGCTCTTCATTAGCGTGTGTCCCTCCCTGTCACCTCCAGCCCACGCCGGGCCCCCTCTGGCTTGGGGAGCCCCACGATGTTTGCCCCTTGCCTCTCGTATCTTTTCAAACAGGACGCCGTGTGTGGACAGGGCTGTCGGGGAGCTTTTGCTTATTCAGGGGCAAATTTCGTTTTGCCCAAAGTGATAAAAGCCAAAGGGTTTTGCGTGTCAGAGGAGCTCGCCCGCGCCTGTTGTCAGAGGGTGCAGGTTCCGGGGTCGGGAGGGTCCGACGCACACCCACCGTGTCGTGTCGGCCTGCGAGGGAGACCGGCCACTCACCAGGGGCTCCCGGTTGCTTCTGTCCGAAGGCCGGCGGCTGCAGGTCCGCAGCGTCTGTCGTGGTCATCGGACCCGGTGGGTCCTCTGTCCCGCCAGAGACAACCACGCACATCTCGCCCCACGCCGAGATGCCCGCGCCGGCTCCTCAGCTCATGCAGCTACTGCAGGACAAGGGAGGCCCAGGGCTCCATTGTCCCTTAGCTGCCATGTTGGGGTCCCCAAGACCACATCGGCTTCAGTGATTTGCGAGCAGGACCCTCAGGACTCAGAAGAGCCACTGCGCACGTGGTTCTGGCTCGTTACAGCGAAGCGCTACTGACCAAAATCGGCGCAGGGAAAAGGCGCGCGGGGCCAGAGACACCAGGCCCGGGGCTCCCCTCGGCCGCTCCCAGTGCAGCCGGCCACGTGGACAGCGTTTACTTCTCCCAGCAACAGGGCACTGCCAACCAGGGAGGCTGACCTGAGCCTTGAGCCTTGGGGCCCAGGGCTGTTTGTTTGTTTTTGTGGACACAGAGTCCCACTCTGCTGCCCGGGCTACAGTGCAGTGGCGTCATCATAGCTCACTGCAACCTCCAACTCCTGGGCTCAAGCTATCCTCCTGCCTCAGGAGCTGGCTGGGAATAGAGGCGAGCACCACCACGCCTGGCTAATTTTTTCTGTTTTTAGTAGAGACAGGGTCTCGCTCTTGCTCAGGCTGGTCTCAAACTCCTGACCTCAAGTGATCCTCCCTCCTCGGCCTCCCAGAGTGCTAGGATTATAGGCGTGAGCCGCCGCGCCTGGCTGGGGCCCAGGGTTTTTATTGGAGCTTGGTTGCACGAACATGGCTGTCTGCCCACATGGCTCATCTTCATCTCTAGCCCCACTAAAGGTTGAGCTGATACTGTGTGGCCCAAGCCCCCACCCCCATAACACACATGGCTAGTGTGGACCAACTGGTGTGGCCCAAGACCCACCAATAAATAAAGACCCTTTAAGAAGGCAGGACATTCTGGGTCACCTCCCAGGAGCTGGGCCGGGGCGAGACCTTCCCCTGGGATGTGCAGGGTGGGGACAGCCCAGACCTGCTCAGGTGACTCGTCCTGCACGCTGGCTGATCCTCTCTTCCCGGCCACCCCCAGTGGAAGTGGCAGAGATGTCAGACTGGGTTAGATTGGGCGGGTGAGGAGGGAGAAAAGCCACCTCTCACCAAGACCACAATCTCCCATCTTAGTGCTCTCCTTGTTCTCAAAGAAGTTGAAAAAGTCTGGGCTTTTTCACGCTCCAAACAAAACGAGTGGAAGGAGTGAGGGAGCAGGTGGCCATGGCAGGTGCCCCAGCTCGGCCATCTCGGCGGCTCCTCCTTTGGGGGTGCTGCTCCGGGCCCAGGGTGCCCTCGGCCAGCAGCCCGGCCTGCATCACCAGAAGGGAGCGTCAGGGCACAGCACTGATCAAACCGCACCTCGTGGGAGCCGCCTAGGTGCCACGCGCCGTGTCCAGCTGCATCTGCTGGGACCAGCATCTCGTGTGGCCCTGCACAGCTCACGGGGGATGGGGGGCAGAACCTGTAGAGAGCGGCAAAGTTCTAGGGACCCAGAGGCCGAAAGCAGCTCACCATCCGGCCCCCGGGAGGACGGGGATTGCATGGGGCTGGTTTCTCAGTGTGGTGTGTGCTGGGGTGAGTTAGACTTCTCTGGCTTTAAATCTTGAGGGGCGTTCCTGGAAGCATCCGTGCCCGGAACCAGGTGGAACATAAGACACATGCAGGATACCTGGGCACAGAGGAGATGGGTCTAAAGGTCACAAGGGACATTTAACAGGCCAGGGGGATTCCAAGGAGGCAGCAAGCTCGTCCCCCTGCCAGGCTGCAGGCAGACCTCCCAGAAGAGGCGGCGTTTGAGAAAGACTTGGAAGGAGACACAGAGCTACGGGGCAGCATTTCACGGCACAGGCCACGTCAGAAAAGCCTGGATAGGAAACACGGGCAGCAGCAAATGACCCAGCTGACCAGGGAGAGATGAGTAACGGGGCCAGACTGTGCCAGGCTATCTTCTTCCACAGGCCATAGGGAGCCAGGGATGGTTGTGGGTCAATGGTCTTGGTATGACCAGTACTGCAGTTTAGGACAGTCGGACTGGTAGTTGGCACAGCAGGGACTGGAAGAGAGAGAGAGCAGGAGGTGGAGGTAACCAACCAGGGAGGTGACAAGGGTCTGAATTGGGAAAGCAACGCTCAGGACCCTCCCGGGACAGTGGCAACTGCAAATGCTTGGACCCTTCAGGCTTGAGTGTCTTCAAAGATGACTCGATGTAGAGAAAGCTGATGGCCCAATTTCGTGTGGGTCCTTTGTTCTTCCCACCCCTAAACTATCCCCTTCTCCCTAAGTCCCTGGATTTCCGTCTTGACCGGGGCATTCAAGACTGGCAAGAACTAAGGCAGTTCAGAGAGGATTATCTGCTCAGCCTGCTCGTGGGCTGGGATCGGCCTAGGTCCTGATGTTCCCACTGCAGACCAGCCTCACGAGGGCCCGGCGGTGGACACAGCCACAGAAAACAAGAATCAGACACGCGCTCTGGCCCAGACTGGTCTACTCCGGAGAGGCACGGTCCCCAGACTGGGTGCTTCCAGACGCCTGGGGAATCTGACTGCCCTTTCCAGAATATCAGAAACTCTCATTTTAAAGGTTAGGGAATTAACTGCAAAAGAGAGCCCCACACTTGCTGGAAAGTTCAAAACGCAGTTCCTTCCCTTCTGGAAGACCTTGGGCTCGGTGAATGCCGCCCGCAGAGAACCAAAGTTCTCTTGTCCTGAATCAGCTCCACTTGAACAACCAAACAGTTAAAAGTTTTTCTCTAAAATGATGCATTTCCTTCATGTAAAACAACCTCAGAAGGAATGAGCATCTTTACTACTCTATACCCCAGAATTCCCCCAAGAAATCAAATATAATCCTCTTTAAGAAGCTTTAAATAATTTTGAGCTTTCTTATTGACTTATTAAAATGCAGCTTAAAGCACGCCTTCCATGCAATCCTTTTACAAGGGTCAGGGATATAAAATTTGAAGAAATATGATTAGCAGATCAGTTGGAAAGACACAAGCAGTCAGATCCAGTCTTGACTATTTTCGGAGAAAACTTCCCGGGCATTTCTGGCACCCCCGACAAACCTGCCCTGAGTCTCGAGCACCACTTCGCCTACCTTTGTCCCAACCTTGGCCCCGAGTGCCCGCTCCTCACGAACGTGGTCATCCCGGAGTCATTCTCTGTGCGGGAAAATCCACGCCCAGCCGCACTCGAGGGTGCCCTGCAACCCTCCCCGAGCAGTTCCATCCGTGAGCTCCCCTCTGGTCCTGAGCTTTCTCAGAAACTCTTGTGTTACAAGCTTCAAAGGCCTAGAACAATCCCCGGGTGTCCTTTGATCCCTGCATACTTGAGGGACAGGAGCCAGCAGCGCCCTGTGCACTGGGAGCCGCCACGCTTAGCCCGTCTCGCTGGCATCACGCTCCTTCCTGGGATGCCTGGACAAAGAGTCGCCGTTCGATGATTGCGCGTTTGGGTGAAGGAGTGAAGCAATGAACGAAAGAATGCTCGAGTGTCATATGTGTGTGACTGTCCAACAGAAAGCCAGACAGAACAGGGACTTGGAAAACCACACTCTTGCCGGGCAAGGCATCCACCAGACCACACGTATCCCCTACTTAAGCCAAAAGACACAGAACTTAAAAAGCACAATGACCTGCGTTTTTGACCAAGCGAGATGTTTTATAAATGCAAACCCTTGCAAGAGGCAAACCGCAATGTACGAAACTGTTTTTGACACACGCAGGGCATCCCGGCTACATGTCCAGGGCTGGTAACAGACTCTTGGGTTTGTCAGGAGAGAACCCATGGTCAGCGCTCCAAGAGGGCCGGCAGCAGCTCCCTCCGAGGCCAAGAGCTGCCCTTCGCCCGTGCCCGGCAAGGCTCGGGCCCGCGTCCTCAGGTCGTCTGGTTTAGCCTGGACTTGCTCTACCTGGACACAGGAGGTCACCCCGATGAGAGTGTAGTGTGAAGGGACCAGGGTCCCGGCTCGGGAGCTACAGCTGCCTGGGTTGGAATCCAAGCTCTTTTACTTGTCACCAAGACACCCTGGACCAGGCCACCTCCCCCTTCTTTGCCTCAGTCTACCCAGCTGTAAAACGGGGATGCCAAACAGCAACTGCCTCAGAGGGTTTCCATGAGACTCAGATGAGAGAATTGCCTGTCAAGTGTTAGATGCGACCCTGCCAACGTGCTCATTGCGTGGGTTGCTATAGTCTGGCTGGCTGTTCCCCAACCCCATGTTGAAATTTGATCTGGATGTTGGAGGTGTAGGGTCATTCCCTCCTGAATAGGTGCGTGCCCTCCCTCAGGGCTGGGCGGGCCCTCACTGTCCGTTCCCAGGAGGCCTCTCCTTGCTTCTTCCTCTCTCGCCAGCTCCCCTTCTCCTTCTGCCGTGAGTGGAAGCTGCCGGAGGCCTCGCCAGCCCAGGGATGCTGGCGCCATGCTTCCCGCATGGCCTGCGGAACCGGGAGCCAAGTCAACCTCTTTCCTGCATAAATCACCCAGCCTGGGCTGTTCCTTTACAGTAATGTAAAATGGCTTAAGACGTGGGTCCAAACTGCAAAAACACGGGCAACTTCATGTGGCTCGATACAACACCTCCCGGGGCCTAGCGCACAGCCATTGCTATGTCTGTGTCTGCGTCCGTCTGCAGTGTGGGCACACCGGCCACGGTGCCGTGTCTACGGGCACGACAGAGCCAGCCACGTAATTAGCCCCCATGCAGCTTGGCTTTTACGCCCTACAATAAAGAGCCTTGGAAATTACTTCCTAAACGCCCACCTCCCTGAGTGGCAGCACCCAGCACGTGCCGGTCAGAGACGGCCTACTGCCGGGCGGGGCCGGGCAGTGCCCACGGTGCTGGGAATACGGAAGTGAGAGACACAATTCTGGGCCCCCGAAACTTGCAATTTTCTGAGGGAGAGAAAGAAGGAAACACATGGTCACTGGACAGAGTAATGGGAGTGGCCGGGGTGTGTGCAAAGGCCTGCTGGGTGCTGGGCTCCGAGCCAGATTCAGCAAAGGAGAACGCAGGACGCCCCGTGAAATTCGAGTTTCAGATAAACAACAGATAATTCTTAGTGTAATAAACATGTCCCAAATACTGCACGGGGAATAGTTAGTATTTATTGTTTATGTGAAATCTGAATTGAATGGGACGTCCTGCATCTTGTCTGGCATCCTAGCCCAGCAGGGAGGACACAAAGCAAAGCCCAGTCCATCCTCAGGGAGAGGCTGAAGGCCGTTGTCATCCTCATCACAAGAAATCACTTGGAATCGAGCAGTGACTGTGGCACATTGTCAAGTGATTGAGGTATTAATACATATATCTTTCAAGTTAAAACAGAATGCTCTTGCAGAAAAAAAAACAACAGCCTATTACACGTGGGTTAGCTGTAACCCGGGGCTGGCCAGGCCTCCCCGGCACCAGGGGACCTGATTATGCTTAGAGCACGACGTATATCCCGCAGTGGAAGAAACATGAGACCCTGAGAAGTGGCTTTCAAACCTGTGCAGCCTGGGGTGTGGCTGTCGGCTTGGTGAGTGGGGGGTCCGTAAAGTAACAGGAAGAAGCGGGCCGGCCCCACTGTGGGCCGGAGAGCAGGCAGGGCACCCTGGGATGACACTGGTGGCTTCCACTCGGGGACTCCTGCCTCGGAGTCCCGGGAAGCTGGAGTGTAGCGACCTCCTGCAGACCACTTAGTGGGACATTGCCAACTTCTGCCTCTCGTTCAGCATCATCTCCTGGGGGGTTGGGGTCGGAGCGAGCGGGGCCAAATCCTTGTAGGTTATGGCTTTCCTGGCCTCCCGGGCATGCCCTGCAAGGCTGCTCATCGTCAGGCACCTGGCGCAGGGCTTGGGCCCACGGTACTTACTGGGCCCGCAAACATGTTTGAATTTCTTTTCCAAGCAGAAGAAAACAAACAAACATACCCATTGGCAAAATATCATTTTTAACTTTTTTTAATGTGCTCACGAAGGCAGCAGTGCCCAGAGCCGGTGACCCTGGCCTTGCTTGTGTGTCCGGCACGAGTCAGCAAATGCTCAAAGCACTGGACTCCGTGGGAAACGACCCACATTTCTTTCTCAAAAAAAAAAAATAAATAAGCATCCGGACTTCAGGACCGCGTTGCCCAGGCGGCACCACGCTTGCCAGCAGGGAGGACACTGGGATCTAAGGACACGGGGTCGCCACCCTCCAGCGCCATCCCCACCACCGTGGGAGCCGCCGCTGAGGGCCCAGTGCTTGTGCTCCGCAGTCACCACCACTGGGTTCCTGTTGCGCCTCCCGTGCTTACCAGCTGGGCACCTTGGAGACGGGCAGCCTGGCTGAGCCTCGGCTCCCTCGTCTGTGAAATGGGCATAAGAGCACCTCCCCCCTCGGGTGGCTGTAGGGACCCAGCCAGACGCCGACCGGAAAGCACGGAATACGCTCTCCAAACCCAGTCGCCCCTGTACTTACTTCACACGGAGGTGAATTTGAAAGGCCCACTTCTTTAAAAAAAAAAAAAAAAAAAGCGATGCAGCAACTAGCAGCATCTGAATAAGGCCTGTGGGTGGACCGGCGTCGATTTCATGGGAGTTGTTGAAGATGTCCCTGCCGGGGGCAGCTGGGAAAGCACACTCAGGCCTCTACACTATTTGTGTGACTTTTCTGAGCCTATAATTATTATTATTATTATTTTTTTTTTTATTTATTTATTTTTTTTTTTTTTTTGAGACAGAGTCTCACTTTGTTACCCAGGCTAGAGTGAGTGCCATGGCGTCAGCCTAGCTCACAGCAACCTCAAACTCCTGGGCTCAAGTGATCCTCCTGCCTCAGCCTCCCGAGTAGCTGGGACTACAGGCATGCACCACCATGCCCGGCTAATTTTTTCTATATATATTAGTTGGCCAATTAATTTCTTTCTGTTTATAGTAGAGACGAGGTCTCACTCTTGCTCAGGCTGGTTTTGAACTCCTGACCTTGAGCAATCCGCCCGCCTCGGCCTCCCAGAGAGCTAGGATTACAGGCGTGAGCCACCGCGCCCGGCCTATTTTTTAAACAAAGATGGGCCCATGAAACTCTCTTTCTTTGTGAAAGAGGGTGTTGAAGCCAGCAAAGGGGGAGTGGGCTTTGCAAATTACTCCCTCTTTCTGGGAAGCCCCGATGTGCCTCCCCATCCCCTCCCCGCCTCCCCTGCCCCTGTTCAGCTGCCGTGGTATTTTCCTTCATTATGCCGGCGCCTCAGAAGTAAACCTCTCTAATTTTCTACACCACAGCTATTTATTTAAATGCTAACTCGCATTATGAAGTGATAATCCACACGCGCAGGAGATAATTTATGAGGCATTTAAATTAAGAGGAGCAGCTAATTGGGAGCATGTGTCTTATAAGCCTTGCTAACACCAGAAAACTACAAATTAGGGGGAAATGGAAGATATTTTTATATTGCCTTTCTCTTCTTTTGTAAGGTGCTTGGGGGGGAGTGAATATCTCTGGGCTCGCCCGAGCTGGTCCGCCCGCCCCCCGCGCGGCGGTGTCCTGCCCTCGTTCTCACAGAGACCCCGATCCACCCTGGCAGGGGGTGGACTCACCCCCACCTCTTTTTGCTAACAAGGGTGCACCATTTTTTTTTCTTAGAAAGTTCCTCAGCTCCATTACAGAGATGCAAATGGCAAAGATTGGTACTTTTTAGGCATTTGTGCCTAATGAAAAAGAAGAGGAAACTTGGAGGAGGGGCCTGGGGGCTGGAAAAGGTTTTTTTTTTTTTTTTTTTTTTTTTTGAGACAGAGTCTCACTTTGTTGCCCAGGCTAGAGTGAGTGCCGTGGCGTCAGCCTGGCTCACAGCAACCTCAAACTCCGGGGCTCAGCGATCCTACTGCCTCAGCCTCCCGAGTAGCTGGGACTACAGGCATGCGCCACCAGGCCCGGCTAATTTTTTTTTTTTTGTATATATATTTTTAGTTGGTCAATTAATTTATTTCTATTTTTGGTAGAGACGGGGTCTCGCTCAGGCTGGTTTCGAACTCCTGATCTTGAGCAATCCGCCCGCCTCGGCCTCCCAAAGTGCTAGGATTACAGGCGTGAGCCTCCACGCCCGGCCTGGAAAAGGTTTTTTAAATGATGCATTTTATGGTCATTTTGGTCCTTCTCATTTGAAAGGGGCTGTCCTGGTTCGTGTGCATAGGCTGAGAGTCAAACTTGAACGCATGAGTGCTGTGTGTTTGTTCGCTCATTTTTCAAAAGATGCTAGGTGGGCATCCACTATGTGAAAGTCACTAGGGATAAGCAGTGAGCAAAAGAGACATCACGGTCCCTGGTCACACCCCAACCAGAAAGGCAGGTACCACAGCAGCTGGTAAGCAGCATATAGTTACCCCTGTGACAGGTCTGAGTGCATAGCCAGGGCTGTGGCCTGCTCTTGGGTGGTCAGGGAAGGCTTCCTGGAGGGAGCAGCGTTTGAGTTGAGACCTGAAGGGGTGAGTAAGGACGGGCTGGGAGAGGATGAGGCAGTGGGGGAAGGAGCTGGCGGGGCAGGTGTGGGACGTTCCCTGCGCCGGGGAGGGGCCGGAGTGAGGCTGGAGTGGAAGGCACAGGTAAGGCTGTGGCCACTGTGAAGGATTCTGATCTGCAGCCCGAGGCAAGGGGCCTCCGAAGGGTTGTGCGCAGCGGGGCAGAGGGAGCTGGCCAGGTCTACATTTGCGAGACCCTCATCCCGGGACACTTCATGCACGGAGCTTTTAAAAGGATGTTCCCCCATCTCATACCTGTTAGGACGATGACAAAATAAATAAATAAATAAACAAACAAACAAAAAGGCCAGGCGCCATGGCTCATGCCTGCAATCCTAGCACTCAGAGAGGCCGAGGTGGGAGGATCGCTTGAGCTCAGGAGTTCAAGACCAGCCTGAGCAAGAGTGAGACCCCTGTCTCTAATTAAAAATAGATCATAAATAAAAATAAACAGAAAATAACGAGTGCTGGCAAGGATGTGGAGAAACTGGAGCTTTCAGGCACTGCTGGCAGGAATGTAAAATGGTGTAGCCGCTATGGGAAATAGTATAGTGGTTCCTCAAAAAATTAAATATAGAATTACCGAGATTCAGCAATCCCGATTTTAGGTATATACGCAAAAGAACTGAAAGCAGGAACTCAAACAGATATTTGCATGCCTGTGTCCACAGTAGCATTATTGCACAACAGCTAAAAGGTGGAAACAACCCAAGTGTCCATCAACAGAAGAATGGGCAAGGCCGGGTGCGGTGGCTCACGCCTGTAATCCTAGCACTCTGGGAGGCCGAGGTGGGTGGATTGCTCGAGGTCAGGAGTTCGAAACCAGCCTGAGCAAGAGCGAGACCCCATCTCTACTACAAATAGAAAGAAATTAATTGGCCAACTAAAAATATATATAGAAAAAATTAGCCGGGCATGGTGGCGCATGCCTGTAGTCCCAGCTACTCGGGAGGCTGAGGCAGGAGGATTGCTTGAGCCCAGAAGATTGAGGTTGCTGTGAGCTAGGCTGACGCCACGGCACTCACTCTAGCCTGGGCAACAAAGCTAGACTCTGTCTCGAAGAAAAAAAAAAAGAATGGGCAAACAACGTGGTCCACCCATATGATGGAATATTACTCAGCCTTAAAAAGGAAGGAAATTCTGACAGGTGCTACAACATGGATGAACCTTGAGGACATCATGCTCAGTGAAATAAGCCAGACTCAGAAGAACAAATACCGCACGATTCCACTTACGCGCAGTGTAGACAGTGGAACGCCTAGAGACGGAAAGGAGGAGGGTGCCGGCCAGGGCCCGGGCGAGGGGTGGCTGTTTAATGGGGACGGAGTTTCGGTCTCGCGAGATGAAAAGAGTTCTGGAGATTGGCTGCTCAGACAATGGGAATGTACTTGACACTACTGAACTGCACACACGAAAGTAGTTAAGATGGCAACTTTTATGTTGTATGTATTTTACAACAATTTAGAAAGCAAAAGAGGTTGCTCCCAGCCCTCAGACACCTGGCTGTGACTAATGTCATTGGCTCATTTGGATCCAAGAACGAGAGCAGGTGGAGGGGCCCAGGGGTCGTCTCTGCCAGCCCCTTCCACAGGAGGGTCAGACAGGCTTCTGGAAGAGCCCTGAGGGTTGGGGAACTCAGGTTGTTTCTGAGGGGAAAAACAGCCCGTCAGGGCCTCTTGGCCAGGTGTCCCCATGCCGATCCAGTCTTTGTTTCCCAGGGACCTGCAGGAAACTGCTCACACAGACCAGAGGGCAATTCAACATTCATCACCGGCACCTGGCGTTGCAAAATATTTCCGTCCCCTGACCACGAGTTCCAGGAACTGTGCTCCTCCCGGGACTTGGTCTACAGAGGTGCCTGGCTTCACACGGCAGACACAGTCCTGCAAGCTGCAGGTGACCTGCATGTGTGCAAATCAGGTGGCTGTCTAAAGGAATCCGGGGTGGGTCCTGCTATGACAGTGAAGTGGACGTTCTCAACCCCAGCTGCCCTTTAGAATCAGTCATCCGGGAACTTTTAAACAACACTAATGTCTGGGTCCCACCCCTCAATACTCTGCAGTCAGGAAGCCTTTGTAACATAGGTTACCGCCCCACTCACACTTAGGGATTTTGCAAGTTCAAACGGCATTCACGTCGGATAGCCACAGATCGAGGCAGACCAGAACGTGTTGAGGTTTCTAGTGAGGGCCCTTCCTCCTGGCCAGTTCGTTCCTGCCTTGCTCTGAGCTGCTGGCCCCTGGTAAGCTTCTATGCCTCCTTGTGCCATCAGCCAGCTCCACTCTATCTGTTTCCATTAATAAAAGTTAACAGCTCCCATGCAGTGTTGGGGACAAGTGACGGAGAACTGCCTGTTCTGCTTTCAGGACTCAGGGCAGGGTCTGACAGAATTTGGGGATGTTTTGGACAATTAATGGGTAGTCTATTTTAAGTAATTCATGCTTGCACAAGTCAAACAATGAGACGTGTACAAAGTCAATAAGCCCCTTTCCCCGGCACACCCGCTGCGGTCTCCAGTGTTAACAGCCGGATGTGCCTTTAAATACATGCACACGTACAATCATTAGTACAAATACGGGCATTTCTCCCTACCTATGTGGGCTCTGCCACTTGCCTCTGCCTTAAACATAGGTCACAGGGCTATGTCCAGATCTAGCTCTGCCTTTTCGTGGCTGTATAATACTCCACACGGTAGATGTTCTGTTCCAGCCATGCCATCCCCATGATCAGGCAGGTTGTTTCTGTTTTTGGTTTTTTTTTCAATTGTTATATTTTTGCTGCTTCAAAAACATCCTCGCACATATATCCGTGCCTGATGGATTTCTCTAGAAGAGAGTCCCAAAAGTTGGGCTCTGTAATAAAGATTCCCAAATGCCAGAGAATTAGGCAAAAGCGTATGCAGATGGGACTTTTAACAGCTCCCTCCAGACAACTTCCCGCAAAGGCGCACGCGCCTGTGGGCAGCTCCCGCCAGAAGTCAAGGGTCTCGCCCGGCCGCACTTGCAAGTCAGACAGCCACCATTCTGCTTCCTGGGCGATGCTGTTGGATACAGCAGCACCAGCCCACGGAGCTTTTTTTTTTTTTTTTTTGCTTTTTTTTTTTGAGTCAGAGTCTCACTCTGTTGTCCCAGCTAGAGTGCCGTGGTGTCATCCTAGATCACAGCAACCTCAAACTCCTGGGCTCAAGCGATCCTGCTGCCTCAGCCTCCCGAGTAGCTGGGACTACAGGAATGCACAACCATGCCCCACTAACTTTTCTACTTTTTTGGTAGAGACGGGGTCTCGCTCTTGCCCAGGCTGGTCTCGAACTCCTGAGCTCAAACGATCCGCCCACCTCGGCCTCCCAGAGTGCTAGGATTGCAGGCGTGAGCCACCGCGCCCGGCCCCCACGGAGCTTTTAAAAGGATGCCCTCCCCCCAATCCGGCCATGAAGCACGGGAAACGTGGCAGGCCCAAACTGAGGAGCGCCGTAAGCACGAAATACACTCCAGGTTTCAAAGACACGGGACGAAAAGAGGAATGTGAAATGGCTCATTGCTAATTTTTATGTTGATCACATGCTGAAGTGATACGGTGCTATTTTGGATGTAGTGGGTTAAAGAGTATTATTGGAATTAATGTCACCTGTTTCTTTTCTCCTTAACGTGGCTCGTGTTCTTCACAGCCGAGGACCGGCACCTCTGAGCGGCAGCCCCAGCTCTGCCTCGTCCTGTTTTCCAGCCAGGGCGAGTAATCCCCCTCTGCCACCTGGTCTCCTCGCCGGTCAACGCGCGAGCTCCTGAGTGGCGGCTGCGCGGCCGGGCGCTGTCTGGCCCGGGCACGCGAGCAGTTAGTGGCAGCTATTGATATGCCCCTACTGACCGGAAAAATTAGCGTGTTCTCTTTAATCATGACATTATAAAATGCTTGGGACAGTTCTAGGTGCCATTTCCTGAGAAATAGCTAAATTTCTAAAATTCTTAGTAAATGAGAAACTAGGCCTCCCTATGGAGACGTTCGCTGTGAGCAGAGCAGGCCGTTACCGGAACCAGGGAAAGCGCCTCCTTCCGCAGTCCCCATGCCCCGCCTCTGCCCGCCGCCTGGCCACGGTGACCAACAGGCAAGTCCCAGCCCAGGCTTCCCGGAGTAGCCCCCGCCCGTGCCTGAGCATCCACGGCCAGGTTCAGGGCCTGCTGGGCCAAGCCAGGTGAGTTTTTGCCTCCTCCCCATTGGCAGCCCCAGTGGCAGATGGCAGGGACCCCAGGGACCCCAACAGCTGTCCTCGGGCCTGGCGTCGCCCTTCCCTCCAGGCTAAGGCTGCTTCCCGAATGCCCCAGGCTGGGTGAGCTGATTGGAAGGAGGCAGTCTCCACGTTCCATGGGCGTCCCTGCACCCCCGAGTCACATGCACGGCAGCCCCCCTCCCTCTTTGCACCATGGGCCTGTGCCCCCTTTTCTCCTGTGTCACTGGGGGTCTCTATTGCAGCCAGGTTCACTCCCCTGTGTGAGTAACCTCCACGGTGTGGCAGACACCTGGGCAAAGACCACCCTCCTCGGGCACCCCCATGAATGGCCCGGGGACACTGAGCTTCCAGCCTCGTCCAGCGAGTCATTCCTGCTTCCTGCCGGGGAGTGAGCTCCACGACGATGGGGCGGGGTCTTTCTCCCCGCACGCAGTGGATGCCCAGGGCACCCGCTCTGTGGCCGGGTCCAGCGGCAGGTTGGGTAGCGCGCTGGGGAGGGGAGACGAGGCAGGAGAACGCAGAAGGCCAGAAGCAGACCTTGCAGGGACAAGGTAGCCAGAAAGGGCTGGGGCTGGGTGCGTGGGACTGCACGTTGGCCAACCCCTGCCAAGGGCCATTTTCAGCACCAATGACATTTTAAGATGTGACCACCCTTGGACCCAGAAACTCCCAAAGATTTAACCTACAGATGTTCTTGCAGTGTAGTTTTATTTATTTATTTATTTATTTATTATTTTATTTTATTTTATTTTATTTTTTTGATGCAGAGTCTCGCTTTGTTGCCCAGGCTAGAGTGAGTGCTATGGCGTCAGCCTAGCTCATAGCAACCTCAAACTCCTGGGCTCAAGCAATCCTCCTGCCTCAGCCTCCCAAGTAGCTGGGACTACAGGCATGCGCCACCGTGCCCAGCTAATTTTTTATATATATATCAGTTGGCCAATTAATTTCTTTCTATTTATAGTAGAGACGGGGGTCTCGCTCTTGCTCAGGCTGGTTTCGGACTCCTGACTTGGAGCAATCCGCCCGCCTCGGCCTTCTAGAGTGCTAGGATTACAGGCGTGAGCAGCCGCGCCCGGCCTGCGGTGTAGTTTTATAGTGTTGAAAACCTGGAGAGGACAGAAATGGCCATGGAGGGGGAGATGGGGGAGGGTGATCCTATTTTATGGGACAACCGTCTTATAGAACAAATCGAAGCCATTTAAGAAGGAGGAAGGTGCACACCCTCTGCTTCAAAAAGATGTCCCCATCAGTGCCTGACAGGTAAAGTAAAACAAGTGAAGGACAATCCCATCTGTGAAAGAACAAGGCAAACAAATGAGCAGAGAAGACAGGAACGCTTGCATGCACTTAAACATTTTCTGGAGTGACTCACAGAAATGCCCGCAGAGATCACCCGCAGGGACGGGGGCTGGGTTTCTTCTCTGTCCCCGGGGGAACCCGCTCCCTTTCTGCGCCTCCTGTGCTGAGGTTCGTAAACGAGGCCAGACGCTGGCACAGCCAGCCCTCACTGGGAATTGGGGGGACGCTGTGTGACGGTTACTAATCGCTACCTCTCTGGGCCTCTTTCTTCTCTCCCACGAAGGAACGAGCGGAGACGCTCGGTAAATAGACATCAGGTGCCTGCCGTGTGCAGGGACCGCGGAGTCCTCTCGGGTTGCCTTGATTCCTCCTCCTCCTTAGCATTTGCAGAGAAAACTGGAAAGGACCCTTGGGGCTTTTAAAAAATGCTTACTGCATTCTCAAGGACGCAGCTCCAGAGCAGAAATGGGGAGAAAGTCGCAGGCGCTCTGCGAGGCAGATGAAGTTGCACGACAAAGGCCTTCGCTGGGCCCACGCAGGAAGCCTGTCCGTCCTTAACAAAGCATCGCCTGCACACACCGTAATTGCCTTGTTATGGCCACTGGTGTCATCGTTCATCGGCCGGTCCCGGAAGGGCCCAGGGGAGCAGTTCTGCCTTTGCTAAACCAATATCCCCCACGACAACCCCCCGCAGTCCTCCCGTGGCCGTCCCGCTAGAATAAATCTTCTGTCGCTCTTTGCTGAATGATCATGAAGACATGATTAAAGCTCTAGATTTATGGCTTCCTCGGGCTTCAGAAATCGAGCTGCTCCTGCTGCTGGGGCTGCCCCAGTTGGCTGCGGGGACGAGGGAGCAGAGAGGGAGAGCGGTCCCCAGGCCGGAGGGAAGGCCGCTGGCGCCAACGCAAGGGACGCATTGGCCAAGCTGTGGTTGGCGCACCCGCCTGTATGGGGGTCTCTGACCCATCCTGCCGCCAGGGAGAAAGACCCGCCCGAGTGTGTGTGTCCTTCCATCCCCAGAGATTCCCGCGGTCAGGAGGGGAGGCTTCTACAGAGACTGGGGCGGGGGTTGCTCTTAAGAGCCAACTGCGTTCAGCACTTCCTGCGTGCCGGCCACTGTGCCAGGGGCTTTCTGTCAACGAATGTGCATGTATTTTTTTTTAACTCAGGTGAAGATCACATGATACAAAATTGACCATTTTAAAGTGTACAAGTCAGCAGTATTTCGTACATTCACGACGGTGCACAGCCATCACTTCTGGCTCGTGCCAAAGCTTTTTCATCACCCCAGAAGAAACCCCACCCCTGAGCAGCCAGCCACTCCCGGGTCCCCTCTCCCCACTCCTAGTAATGGTAATCTGCTTCCAGTCTCTATGGACTTGCCTATTCTAGATGTTTCCTGCAAATGGAGTGAGCTGATATGTGCTCTGCTGTGTGTGGCTTCTTTCCCTTAGCAGAGCGTTCTCGGCGTCCGTCCACGCTGCCGCACGCATCAGCCCTTCCGCCCTTTCCGCGGCAGAGTCGTGTTCCACCGGGATACGCCACGCTTTGTGCAGCCCCTTGGCCACTGAAGGGTGTTCACACATTCCCGTGGCCGTTCCACAGTGCAGGGAGCGGTGGCTTTGGGAAGTCAAGCCACTCACCTAAGGCCCCGTGACCCAGAGAGTGGGGAGGCTGGGGGTGGCCAGGCAGTCTGACCACGGAGCTGAGCAGGAACTGGGGGATGGGCTGGGGCGAGAGCAAAGGCGGAGGGCGCAGCAGCAGGAAACGGGCGCGGTGACCTTTCCGAACCATCTCATCTGGCACGTCCAGAAAACTCTTCGAGTAACTCTATCCGGGCTGGTCAGTGAGCCTATTGCTTATGAAGTCCCACAGGGCGTGACGCCCTGCGTGGGACGGTGTGTGAAGACCTGGACGAGCAGGACGAGCTTCTGGAAGGTCTTTAACCAGCGCACATGCTCACACACATACTCTCGCACACACTCACACACAAACATACATACACACACTCACTCACACACGCACACATGCATACACACATACACATAATACACTCACACACACTCTCACATATACACACACACATACCTATACACTCACATGCATACACACGCACACTCACATGTTCACACATACTCACATGTACACACACACTCTCACATGCATACACGCTCCCACATGCTCACACACACGCTCACACACCTACACGCACCCCCCCATCTAGGCTCGGTTAGACGCATGGGGATAAACTAGACGCCCCCAGGGTTGTAGACTGAGTTGTCACTGGGAAAGCAAGTCACAATGTACCTGGATTATCTTTTCATTTCTACCCCACGGGAAGTTCCCTCCCGTGCCCTGGTCTGGCTATCAAGTCTGCGAGTGTGCTCACCCCGGCCGTCCTTGGGGAAAGCACGTGACTCCCAAAGGGTCCGGTTGCCCCACGGCTTCTTTCCGCACTCTCGTCTCCTCCACGCACCCGGGCTTCTAGCGCCAGCCTGCGGGCCAGAGCGGCCGCCGGGATGACAAAAGACACAACCAGAAGACGCTTCTCCCTGCATTTCCAGCGTGTCTGGCTCCGCCGGTGCTGCCTAACACAGCGGCCACCAGCTGTGAGTGCTAGTTAGACTTAAATTAACTAAAATAAAACTAAACCAGAAATTTAGCCTGCCGTCTCACTAGCCCGACTCCAAGTGCTCGGTATCCCCAGGTGGCTTGTGGCAACCCTGCTGGACAGAGCCGAGGAGGATTCCATCCGGAAAGTTCCGCTGGACAGTGCTGATCTACACGATGCCCGCTCCCCACCCAACTGCCCCCACCTCACCCGGTCCTGTGCGGGCCTGACCCACGCAAGGACACAGGCCTCCCCTTGTGCGAGTGAAGGTCGCTGTCGGGATCGACACGTGGCCGGCACGGGGGAGGCGGAGCAGCCACAGAGGAATTCTGCAGCGGAGAAAAGAAGGTGGGCAGCGGGTGAGGTGGGATCGGCTGGGCCTTCCGCGCCCCCCTGCCGGAGCCAAGGCTGGGGAGGCGGGAATCAGAGCAAGCTGGGAACTGCGACTCCAAGCAGCACCCCTGCGCGACGCGGGCCGGCCCGGGAGGCCCGGGTCTGCACAAACGTGCCGGCGCCGCCGGTCGGGAGCCGGCTTCATGTCCTGATTTAACGCCTGGCAGGGTTTTCATTGCTTCGCCCGATCTCACACGCGGCGAGGCCGCTCTGAGTGAGAGTGAGGCCCACACCGCGCGAGCCCAGCGCTGCGCCGCCGCCGCAGAGAAAATGGGACCATAAAACATGCCGGGGAGGAGGCGCCCGGGCTCCGGAAAGAGGGGCTCAGGCAGTTAGACTCCTAACTGTGCCTGGGAGAGTCAGACCCCACAGCCGGGACGCCGGATTCATTTTGTCAAAGCCGAGCGTGCGGCCGGGTTTCGGGAAGGGACGCAGGCGTCTTAGGAGCTGCTGTAGCCCGGGTGGGATCCGGAGGAACACACGCGCTCCCTCCCGCCGCTGCGGCCCCTTCCCTCTCTCCCTGCCTCCCTGAGAGCAGGCGGGAGCAGCTTGTTTTCGACTGCCGGAGGAGACTTGAAATATTGCCTCGGCGGCATGCGGAACGCTCCCCACGGCCCTGCCCCGATGGCACGCGCACAGACATAAAAAGCAAATACCATCAGTAACCTGTCGCCGGAACCCAGCAACAAGGCGAGAGTTTTTCTCCCTGCCGGGGCTGTGAGCGGCGATGTATTTCTCCCTGCACTAAGCACCATCTTTCCCCAGGCTGCATTACAATGATTTATAAACCCCATTTCTGGGGGAAACGAATAGATCAAAGTGAAGAGAAGAGAGAAGGAGACACGAGCAGCTGGAGGAAGATATCGAAGAATGAAACAAAAACACAAATGAAAAACGAGGCAGTGACACAATCGAGCTATTCCTCGCTGCACTTTTATCAGAGGAAAATAATAGCAAAATCTCGATTTTAATCCTTTTCTTCCCCGCCCCCCCCTCCGTCAGAGGCGGCCGCCTGTCAGTTACCAGGGCTTGAGTCGTCTTGCGGGCAGGCGTGGGAACCCGCCGCCGGGAGCGCACGGCTCCGCGGGGCTTTGCCCAGGGGCCGCTCAAACCTCAGCCTCATCTTCCTCATCTTAAGGGGGTGGGGGGCGCTTGGGGCTGCAGTGGGCACCTGAGTGGGCAGAGGGGCTGCCTCAGTAGCTTCCGTGTTAGGCACTGGCCGCAGGAATTTATAAAATCGGCCAGGACGTTTATAAAACCTGCAGCTGGGTCAGCAGCCTCTTCCCGTCTCCCGGTTGCTCAAACTGAACAGCGTCTTTGCCCTGCTGCCGTTCCGTGTAGACCAGAGGAAGAAGAACCAGACTTAGGGCAGAGGGAGCCACGTGGGCTCACCGTGGACATCCTGCACAGGCGCTCAAGTCTCTGTGCACCTACAGGGGCATAAGATTTGGCCCTAATTTTTTTTTTTTTGTTTTTTTAAGACAGGGTCTCGCTCTGTTGCCCAGGCTGGAGTGCAGTGGTGTCATCACAGCTCCCTGCAGCCTTGAACTCCTGGGCTTACAGGATCCTCCTGCCTCGGCCTCCCCGAGTGCTGGGGCAACGGGGCTGGGCAGGGAGAAGCGGAGGTCAGGATGGGGTCAGGCTGGCCGTCCTGGAGGAAGAAGGACACACGACAGCCCCTGTCGACAGAGCCCCCTCAGTCCCAGGCTCAGAGTGGCCTCCCCTGCCCAGCTGTTCTCTGCAAGAAATGCTACCTTTTCGTTGGTACTTACTGACCTTCTGTCCCCACTGGAGTGTAGGCAGGAGAGGGGCATCATCTCCGTCTGTCTGATATACCTCTGTTTCCCCAGAGCCTAGGATAGTACCCGGCACACAGTAGGTGCTTTGTAAAGAGTGAGTGAATAAATGAATGAACGCCGGGCACAGCGCTCGCACTTTCTCACTTAATCCCCGTGGCAGCGCTCCCAGGTATGTGTGACTGTCCCCATTCTACAGATGGGAAAATTAAGAACAGGTGAATAACTTGCTCTAGGTTACACGACTAGTAAGCAGCTGAGGCTGGGTGACAACCTGGGCCTGTGGACCCCGAAGCCCACATCCTGGCCACCACAATTCTATGGCCTCATTGACAGTCACATCCTGCTGGGAGCTGAGTGGAGAGAGATTTGGGGTTATTTTTGTTTTGTTTTTTTAAAATGAGAACACCCCCTACACACACACACACACACACACACACACAGCAAAGTACTAATGGGCTCTGCTGCAATGACGTGCAGCATTGCCAGGGACAAGGTTCCAGCCCCAAGCAGGCTGAAGAAAGGGCCAGACAGAACCTGCAGGTAGCACAAAGAGGCCACCTGCCCCTTCACTAGGCATTGCTGAGACTTGCCACGGACAGGATTTCTTCGTCAGGCCAATTTATCGGCTTCTCTTTTGAAGGCCAACCCAACAAAAACGAAGTCTATACTGGGCTGTCACCGGAGGATAATTTTCATGTGGTGTCACGGCATTTTGTGATGTCCTCACTAAGGGTGGCCCTGGGATACTCTAGGCGATCGCTCACACTGACCTAAGGGGACTTTGAAAGAAGGACTTTGGCGTGTGGTTTGGGCGAGTGGGCTCTGCCTGGGTCAGGGAGGGACCGAAGCTCACAGATTGCCTTTGCCCCTGAGGTCCACGCGTCTACTGGAGGGCTGGGCCGCCAGACAGCTGGCGCCTCCCCACCCTCTCGATGACAGGCTGGCGCTGGCCCCCGGCTACACCTGTAGCTATGTCTACTCTCCGAAAGGCCAACACACAGCTGCATGATTAAGACTGCGTGTTTGCGTTCCCGAAGGAGTCTTCATTTCTAGAAAAGGATTCGTCATATGTTTTGTCGCAAAGGGTGTCGGTCGTGTCAAGCTATCACTGGACTGGCAAAAGGCGTGACCTGTGCACAGCTTCCCCAGAACACACCTGCCGCCAAACACGGCTGCGCACGCCCATTCCAGCGCCCGTTCCCTTTGGTTGCCGGCGGAAACCACAGCGACACATCTGAACACTTTTTACCGGAAAAAAAAAAAGCTTAGCTCCACTTTAGTCGTGTGGGGAAGGAAAACCAAAGTTTCACCCTGAAAGTTCAAAGCAATTGAACCGTCTTACACTGGTTATTTAATATTTCAGAAAGCACTCAGCTTCCTGGGATGACAAGGTACTCACTGTGTTTTCAGCCTGATCTGATTTTTAAACAGATGAGTTACAGACCTCCTGAAAATTGGAGTTTATAATTGAAATATTGATAAACTCTTTCCCATAAAGAAGCGACTGGATACTGCAGTAATAACTAGGAAATAGGCAAAAACTAATAATGCTTTTCTCTGCTTAGCCAAGAAATACAATGGCAGAGTTTATTGCTTACAAAACACAGCTGCCTTTCCTCAAATTGGATAGAAAAAAAAATGAACCCCGATAAATTATGATGCCCCTAAATTCCAAAGAATATACATCAATTATCGGGGGTGCCACCACCCTCCTTCTGGGCAGCCTACTTATTAGGACTGTAATTTATTATTATTATGCTTTGGTGCAAATACACAGGCTGATAAAATTCAAATCTGTTAAAACAAACATCCTCCTTTCTCTGAATCAGTAAGGGACAACATTCCAAAAGAAAGTATGATAAATTAGAAAAGCAACTGGCTCTTACTCAGAAGTGAGAGACCAAAAGATAATTATGGGGAAAACCTTCAGCATAATCCAGGCTTTCTGAATCCTATCCAAGAATCCAGGAGTTGCTACAATGGTGGGTACCAAGATATAGGACTGGGGTCTATCACCTGGTGCTCCTGGTCCCAGACTGAAGGCCTAAAATTTTTATGGAGATAGGTGTTTCTGTGTTATTTTTTTAAATGAATCTTTCAGCTTCAATTTTTTTTTTTTTTGAGACAGAGTCTCGCTTTGTTGCCCAGGCTAGAGTGAGTGCCATGGCGTCAGCCTAGCTCACAGCAACCTCAAACTCCTGGGCTCAAGCGATCCTCCTGCCTCAGCCTCCCGAGTAGCTGGGACTACAGGCATGCGCCACCATGCCCAGCTAATTTTTTCTATATATATTAGTTGGCCAATTAATTTCTTTCTATTTATAGTAGAGACAGGGTCTCGCTCTTGCTCAGGCTGGTTTCAAACTCCTGACCTGGAGCAATCCGCCCGCCTCGGCCTCCCAGAGTGGCAGGATTGCAGGCGTGAGCCACTGCGCCCGGCCTCAGCTTCAATTTTAACCAAGGTGAGATACATTTCCTTCTACGAGAGACATGAATTATACTGGGTCTTCAAAAGGTGAATGTTAAATTTGGGAAGGATTTTAGGAATCACTCAGTTACTCCCTTCCTTTTACGGAAGAGGAAACTGAGGCTCATCGAGGGCGTGCAGGAGAGTCTAGGCTGAGTGTCAGGTCTGCGGCCCAGGTTCACCTAGCTTCACCGCCATGACTTTTGGCCAAAGAAAAGCCAAGTGGTTCATGTCAACCGAGCACACGCCCCGAATCTAACAGGGCACCACGAAGTGCTTTCCAGACATTTTCTTATAAGAAACGGAAATGCTTCTTAGAGTCAAAGAAGTAGAGAGTTTAAGGGCCGTGAAGGCATCTGGTCTACCCTCCTGCTCAGGTGCAATAGGTTTTGCTGGAGCAGTCAGTGGCTCTCCGGGCTGGCCTGTAGCTCCTTCTGGGACAGCACTCCTGCTGCGTCGGCCCCCCACTGACGGCACGACATACGCGTCGGCCCCTCTTCTTTCTGTCCAGCTGGAGTCTCGGCGACTTCCTCCCTGAGCTTCCCCAGGGTCCTGGTCCCGACTCTTAGCTGCCTGGCATGGGCCTGACACCTGGCGGGGATCCGATGGTGGCTGTTAAGTAGTTCTCTCTAGAGCAAAAGAGAATAGCCATCGTCTTCAGAGATTTGAAAGCCATTATCAAGTTCAACCTTGCCCTCCTCTTCTCCTTCCACTAGTCCTCCTGTGGTCCCTGGACTGCTCCGAAACCTGCCCCCCCCCCCCGCCTCTCTGGGCCCACAGTTCCCCAGGGGGCCAGAACTGAGCGGGGTGCCCAGCGCAGAGCGGGAGGTGGGAAATGGGCGGCGCCGGTTCATGACGTCAGAGCCAGCCTGCACCACCCGGCTGCTGTAGGACTGTTCTTTTGAGCAAGCTTGACTTTCCTCTAGGGGAAGGCGGTGGGTGCTCTCAGGACAGCATCCTGCCCACCGCAGTGCCTGGGGGCGGGCGGGCCCTCCGGACAGAAGTATTTTGTTGGACATGGAGCCATTCCATCCTTCTCCACAGGCTCTGATGGAGGCCACAATCCTTCCCAGGGTCACGCAGCCAAAGTCTTGTGATGTACCTATAACATCCGTGTGTGCGTGCATGTGTGTGCATGAGTGTGTGTGTGCGTGTGTATGTTCTTGATCTTCCTCTCCCCATTTCCCAATTAAACCAAAAAGCTAAATTAGTCCTCAGCCCGGGAGACCAGTATTACCTTGCGAACAGCTCGCACTTCCAAGTCGCCCTCTAATTAAACCGCGCTCCCGAACAAAGCCCATAACAGTGTCACCACATTAACAGTGGCCACCTCCCCCGGGGGGCCCTGACTGCATGAGGCAGTGGCTCGCTGTAAAACAAATAATGCTACTGCCGAGCGAACTGCACTCCCAAGCAGGTCTTTCCCTTCAGCGGAAGTCCTTTGAACGCCGGGTGGTTTCATAAAGAAATATTCTGGGGCTGGGTACGGAGAGGAAGTAGCAGCGTGTTTCTTTAATCGGCCCAATTTTCCGGTGTGTTCTACCTTTTAGCATTCTAGAAACCCACTCTCTCCACAGACACGCTGGGCTGGGCGAAGTCCCTGTGCCCGCTGCTGGGCGAAGTCTCTGCGCCCGTGTGTATCTGCGGGGAGTGCCAGGTCAGAACACGTGCCGGGCGCCCTGGGCGTGACCGGGTGCTGGTGTGCGGGGACCGGAGCCACGTCTGCACTCTGCTCCTTGGGAGGGAAAGGCCACACGCTCCGGGTGGCAGGAGCAAAGGATCAGGACCACATGGGCGAGTGCAGACAAAGCCCCATGCGGCCTTGCCAGGGTGGCCACTTCACGCTGCTCCGGGGCCTGCTCTCCGTTACTTGCTGGGCTTGAAAGGGAACTGGAATTAGAACAATATAGCTTTTCTTTTCTTAGCCCCCTAAAACAAAAAGTGATCAATTAATTCGACCTGGGGACTCTGCGCATCCCAAACAAGAGGCAGGTGCTAACTGGCAGATGGAAGCGTGTCCCTTGCAGCTGCACGCCACGCCAGGCTTCACGCGTCAGCTGATTAGGGGGACACAAAATGCAGAAGCAGTGGCGGCGGTGGAAGCTGGAGAGTCCGGCTGGGGCTGGGATCCTGCCGCGCTCCACCGACCCGGAGACTTTGGGGCAAGGGAGCCGGCCTCCTTAGCCTTAGTCTTCTTTGTAAAATGGGCTGCCGGGAGGACTAACTGGAATGAGGTGATGTTGATAAACCCCGGTGCGCGCTCCTGCCACTCGCCAGCCACGCTGCCGCTGAGAACAGAGTGCACAGCCGCGCTCTGGACTGACATGGAGACGCCCCCAAGCAAGTCTGCGAGGCTGGGCCAGTATGCGACAAGGTGGGGGGCAAGAGGCCCAATTCTTACTGGGGTTTTCTGACCAAATCTCCTACTTAGAATTCAAGCCTCCAATGCAAATGGCGCCATAGATAGGCATAAACTCAGGGAATGAACAGAAGAGGGGAGAAATGGTTTATTAATTCTGAAATCATGGCACAGCCACCATGTCCGGACACGGGGCCTGGTGCGCCATGTTTTTGCCAGGCTCTGAGGAGCGAGAAGCTCTGTGAGCCGTCTGTCCGGGCTTCATCAGAGCTGGTGTCCCTTGGCGAAGAGGGAAACCAGGACCACTCACGCCCCGCGGGCTCGGAGACCGGGCTCGGAGACCCAGGCCCGAGGGTGCAGCCTTGCGCTCCAGGGTCAGAGTTTAGCTCTACCCTCTGGGGCCACTGGAGCCTGGATTGTAAGGAAGCTCTTCTCCACCTTTCTCCCACAGCGAGCTATCTGGCAGGGCACGTTCCCACGCGCTCACAGTGCATGAGATTCTGAGGAAAGTCCCCACCACGATCAATCACGCGCGGGACAATCAAATTAGCATGGGCGTTCACCATCGGTGCAAGCGTGCAGGGGCTGACAGTAAGCCCGCCCACCACAGGCTGTGATCGCACCGGCAGAGAGTGGTGCCCAATGCCCCCAGCCTGGCCGGATACCCTTCGTCCCCCAAAAGAGCACTTCGGAAAACACAAGCATGAGAGAAATAAAACTAGAAGAATGCTCCTCTTTGTTTTTCGAAAGCCAGTAACCTGTGCATCTTCATAGCACCATGATTTGTAATAGCCAAAGGGTGGAAGCAACCCAAGTGTCCACTGACAGAGGAATGGACAAACAAAAGACGGTCTAGCCATACAATGGAATATTATTCAGCCCTAAAAAGGAATGAAGCGGCAGGGCGCGGTGGTTCACACCTGTAATCCTAGCACTCTGGGAGGCCGAGGCGGGAGGATCGCTCCAGGTCAGGAGTTTGAAACCAGCCTGAGCAAGAGTGAGACCCTGTCTCTACTAAAAATAGAAAGAAATTAATTGGCCAACTAATATATAAAGAAAAAAAATTAGCCGGGCATGGTGGCGCATGCCTGTAGTCCCAGCTACTCGGGAGGCTGAGGCAGGAGGATCACTTGAGCCCAGGAGTTTGAGGTTGCTGTGAGCTAGGCTGACGCCACGGCACTCACTCTAGCCTGGGCAACAAAGTGAGACTCTGTCACAAAAGAAAAAAAAAAGGAATGAAGCTCCAGCACATGCTGCACGTGAGTGCACTGTGAGGACATGCTCAGTGAAATAAGCCGCACACAAAAACAAGTGCTGCAGAATTCCACTTATAGGAGGCCCCTAGAGACATCGAATTTTTAGGGACAGAAAACAGAATGGTGGCTGGGCTGGGGGAGGGGGAGAGCGGGGAGTTTCTGTTTAATGGGCACAGAGTTTCAGTTTTGCAAGCTGAAAAGGGTCCTGGAGGCGGAGGGTCGCGGAGGGTGCCCGACATGCGGTACCTCACGCACTGCAGTATTCAATGCCACTGACTGTACACTAAAAATGGTTACCATGGTAAATTTTGTGCTGCATGTATTTCACTGCAATTTTTTAAAATTTAAAAAGAAGAAAAAAAGGTCACTAACGTGCAAACGTTGGTATTTTACCCGTAATGACAAATGATTTGCAACACCTCTCACGATGGATCCAGACACTGCGGGATTTCGGGAGACCACAGCCAAGACCCTGTCAGCCAGCACCCAAGACTCAGATCAGCCTTCCTGCCTTGCCCTGGCCATCTCTCTTCCATCTGACCACAGGCACCTCCCAAACCTGTGGGACCCTGGAGGTGGACAATGATCCCAGAGACAAACCATGGCATAGATGGGTTGAGTGTGTGTGTGTGTGCCGCTGCTTCATTCCTCTCTCATTCCTCTTTCCTGGCATGTCTCCAACCCGTAATAAGGCAGATTCTCAAAGGAGAGAGAATACTTCCTGCCCAAATGACAAGCTGTGGATTATGCAGATATCTTTCCAGATGTGGCATTTGTCTCCCTGGCAATGCTGCAGGTGGCTCTAGGTTTGCTTGGCTGGAAAGCTCCATCTGAGCGCCTTATCCTCACAAATACCTTCTTCCGTTGCCGCTGCTAATGCCCAGGGCTTCCATTTGCAAGCTGATTTCCCACAGACCTGCAGGGCCACCCCTCTGCAGGAAACGGGAAGGGATGAGGAAGGGGTGCGTTCACAGCCCCGTAAGGGACCAGGGGGAGCATTTCTCCCTGGTGGTTGCCCAGCTGTCATCCAGAGAATGTCCACATGCCTGACCTGTAGCCCTGGAGGGCCACTGTCATCTCCCCAGGGCCCAGCACAGAGTTGACACTCAAGAAACGGCGTTGCATGAATTCGGTGGTCACCTGAATAAAATGGGAAAATGGCCCAGAACTGTCGTTGATTTCATGCAGTGTCGAGGGCACAAAATGCACGCTTTGCGGACCTAAACAAGTGATTTTCAAGCGCCAGTGTCTACTGTTCAGGTGTGACTAGAAGCCCTGTGCACGTAGCCTGGAAGCCTGTTTTCAAGGTCATGCTGTAATGGAAGAATTATAGAGTATAGTGTTATCCCTCTCAGAAAGAATGCTTATCATGTCTTGGGTTAACTTACTGGAAAACTGCTACTATATACGTATGTGACAACAACTGACAGTTTAAAAACGTGCTGATCCAAACTGAGCATCGTTGCTTCACAAAGGGCCAGTTTACCAAGATGGTCTATTTCATATAAGATAGACGCAGGCCTATCAAAACAATGTTTTTAAATGAGCGTGGATGTCCATCAATGAATGAATGGGTGAATTGTGGTATGTCTATGCGATGGAATATTATTTAGCTGTTAAAAGGAGTGAAGTACTGCTACTTGCTACAATGTGGGCGAACCTCGAAAACATGCTAGGAGAAGCAGCTCGACACAAAAGGTCACCTCTTATACGATTCCTTTTATAGAAAATATCCAGAAAAGGCAAATCCATAGAGACGAAAAGCAGATTAGTGGTTACCAGGGAATGGGGGAGAGGGGAATGGAAAGTGATTACTTAAAGGGTAGAGGGTGTTCTCTGGGGTCACGAAAAAGTTTCAAAACAGGGGCACTGGTCACACAACATGGTGAGTGCAAGAAATGCCACTAACTTGTACACACAGTGCAACCGTGCTCGAAAAACAGCGGCTGAGGGACAGCCCAGCCTCCTTGGTGTGAAGCTTGCGAAGACCACTGTTTCCATCCCCATCACCCTTCTCTCCTCACCCCTCCCCCGTCCCTCCACTCTGCACCCCAAATACACGACAGCAGGGTTGGTGGAACCACCTGCCTTTGTTTCCAAAGTGAAGTATTAAGAAGCTCACCCCACAAATCCGCCATTTGCATACTGCTTCAAAACAGAGGTGCTGGTCGCACGGCATTGCGAATGCACGAAATGCCACTGAACTGCACCCTCGGTAAATGGTTAATTGAATATTATGCGAATTTAGCCTCAGTGTAAAAATAGGGGCATGATTATTTCTGAATGCAAAACAACCTATAAGAAAGGGTTTATTAGATTGTGTAAAATGATGCAGCATGAATTATAACACAGACATGTTTTTTTCTTATTGAATAATTTCGCCCGTTACACTCCCATCACGATGCCAATGCCACTCTGTCCAGGTGAGAACGGTCTCTTCCCCCGAGATCCGTTGTTCCACGTCTGGCTGCTCTGCTGGCTTGCACTCTCCCCCAGGGGACGTGGGCGGGGGGCTTTGTCTATCTCATGCCCTGTATTCCCAGTACCTACACCGGCCCCTGGCACAGAGCAGGTGCCAAATAGGTGAGTGACCACCAGCAACCGAACACAGGGTGAATGTCTCCCACCCGCCATGCACACAGATTACCTGGGGCCTTGTTGACATGCAGATTGCGATGCTTTGCCAGGTCTGGGGTGGGGGCTGAGGTTCTGCATTTCCAACAAGCACCCAGGGACGCAGCTGGCTCGCCAGGGGCCCCCGGGCACACCAGACCCCAGCCTTGCAGCCGGAGAAAAAGAGGTTTCCAACACTTGAACCCGGTTGTTTGTCTCCCCGCAACTCCTTGCTCACTCTGCCTCCTTGCGCTGAGGCAGCCTAAGCACTTCCTTGTTGTTACCCTGAGGAGGATGATTAAGGTAATTGGCAACTTTTTCCCGTGATTCCAAGGCAAGCTGTCATTTCAAGGAAAATACGTCCACTCCAATTCGGAACACTCGGTTTTCGATGTTTTCTTGCGTGTGGTGGGGGGAGGAGGAGAGGGAGTCTGTGGCCCCCAAAAGAAATATGCTGTTCTTCTCCCTTTGTGTTTCCGAGCATGTAAACTCAGCTTGAATCACAGCTAATAAATAGGTCATCTTGTACTTTCAAAATAAAAACATGCCGTATTTCAGTGGAATAGCAACAGTACATTAAAAAGCTGTCAACTTCACTACAATTTCCCTGAACCTTGCTCTGCAGAAAGATACCTTGTCACTCAGAGTTGAGTGCAGTTTTACTGAAATATCTCCTTGTCTGCGTAAATAATGAGTAGAATTGCATGAAAATATCTGGCCCACAGCCTCCTTTTCCCCCTGCTCCTGAAGAAACAGTATGCAAATGACAGATTTGTGGGGCGAGCTTCTGGAGGCTGCACTTTGAAAACAAAGGCAGGCAGCCGCACCTATCCTGGTGCCATGTACTTAGGATGCAGAGAGGAGGGACGGGGTGAGGGGTGAGGAGAGAAGGGTGATGGGGTTGAAGACAGTGGTCTTTGCAAGCTCGGAATCAAGGCAGCTGGACTGCCTGTCACTCAGCAGCTATTCTGGGCACACACAGGTTGCATCAGAGCGCTGTGGACAGCAGATGCTTGCTGAAGAATGGCCCAGCCCCCGGAGGGTGTTTACGTGAAGCAAGGCAGCCCACACAGCCTGCTGCGGGTTCAAGACCTAGGTTCGGGATCCACTCCGCCCGGCCCACTGACGTCCCTTCGCCTCTCTGAGCCTTGGCTCCCTGGACTGTCAAAGGACGACAATAGTAACGGGATGATGGAAGCGAGGGCACCTTGGGGCGCCTCAAGCTGATCTGGATGTTCATCGTTATTTGTCAATAGCTAGTCGAAGCGCTTTGGAGTCCGCCCCACGGAGGTTCAGATCTTGGCCCCACCGCCCACTAGCAGTGCCACTTCAGGCTAGTTTCTACACCTCTCTGAGCCTCAGTTTCCTCATCTGTAAAATGGAGATGACGATAGCGCCTATTCTTGTCGGGCTGTTGGGAGGATTTGGCAAGAGCATGCACCTTAAAACCAGCGCCCGGCCCAGAGGAAGGGCTGGGTCACCATGAGCTGCAGTGGTGCTGCCACTCCTGCCGCTGTCGGTGACGGAGCGGGTGCTGGCGAGGATGCTGCCGATGACGGCCACCTTGATCACAGCGATGAGGATATGTTGATGATGATGATTTGACACTGATGGTGATGTTAGGATGTGCATGTTGATGATACCGGAATTTATAATGAAGATGATGAAGATGATGATGAAGATGATGATGATGATGATGATGATAGTGATATCCCCCTTCCTCCTTGTGTGCTGATCTAGGTCACTGCACCACTGCACCCAGGAATAAGATAGAGGTGGGCTCTGGGCATGAGGGTTAGAGCGTCTTACCCAGAGGACTAGTGGAAGCCGTAACAGTAGCTGATTGACCTGAAGATGCGTCAAGGAGACTAACCAGACCGCAAAGAGCTGGTCTCTCAGCCCCGAGCTCAGAGGTGGAGGGAGGAGGAAGATGCCTCAGCTGCCTGGGATGGCTTAGTCACGGGAGTTCCGGGAGGAGGGAGCCACAGCCAGCGACGTAAGCAGGTGGAGGGACAGCAAACCCTGGTCCTGAGCGCTGCCACTGGAGAGCCCCCGCTGGCTGGGCACTGCCCACCTGCATGCGCTATGCCCGGTCTCGGGGACCCGGGGCAGGGTGCAGTGCGGAGTGAAGCATCGTGTTCAACTCCTTCCCAAGTGTCCTTTATTTAAGAATATTGGCCACATCTGCCTCCTGCCCCTGCCCAGATGAAGGGAAACTGGTAGTGTGGTAGTGATTACAATCCTCTAAATATATATATATATATATGAGAGACTCGATAGAAACCTGAGTCAGTTTGTGTCAGCTCCCCAGAACCAATCGTTAAGCACTCAGGAATTGTGCAAGCCAATTGTTAAACACAAACACTATTAAAAATTAAATTATATAAACTTACAGTTAGCTAAGTTATAGCAAAAACAACACAATAAATACGCAAACCTCATCACTTCCTAATTATTTTACTACCTTTTACTATTACCTGTACTCTTGGGATTTATTTACATTTATCATATCTACCTGGCGAAAGCACTATGTACCCATTTTCCGCACTCAGAGTGATCTCTTTAAGATGCAAAAGTGACCGTGCCCCTCCCGATGGCTTCCCACCACCCTCGCCCAGACACCGGGCTCCTACCGTGACACCCAAGACTCAGCCCCACCTCTTGCCACATCCTGCCTTGAGTGCGAACCTGCAAACGCTGACCATTCCTCTGTTCCTGGTGTGCACCTCGCCTCCAGGCCTCGGCTCACGCTGACACCTGCGCCCAGGAGGCGAGGAGTGAACCAACGATTGTTGGAGAGCAACGTGGCAAACACAGTCGTGTGCATCAACAGCTAAAGGAGTCCTGGGAGGCAGACGCAGCTCTCGGGGACAGGGTGATCAGGGACGGCTTCATGATAATAGGCGTTTATCTTTCGTTATGCATTTGGTTTTTTCAATAGGTATTACCTGCACATGGTACAAAATTCAGATGATACAAAGGGCGTAAAATGTAGAGTAAGTCTCCCTCTTGCTCCTGTCTCCCAAGAGTCCCCCTGACCCACAGAGGCAAGGCCTATCATAACTTTTTTTTTTTTTTATCATTCTCATAACAGGAATTTTTGAATAAGGTTGAGGAAAAAACCATGTGGAATATCCACCCCTATATAGAACTGTTAGCACTTTTCATTTCTCTGAGTTCCCTTCCAGGCCCTGTTCATGAACAAAGATAATTTTTGCAAAACTGTAGCCATGCTAGAAATATAATTTTGTGTTCTGCTTCCCCCTTCCCCTACTTGTCAATATATCATGAGCATCTTCCCTGTTGCTCGAAGTGGTCATAATTATCACTTTTTTTTTTTTTTGAGACAGAGTCTTGCTTGTTGCCCAGGCTAGAGTGAGTGCCGTGGCGTCAGCCTAGCTCACAGCAACCTCAAACTCCTGGGCTCAAGCAATCCTTCTGCCTCAGCCTCCCGAGTAGCTGGGACTACAGGCATGCGCCACCATGCCCGGCTAATTTTACATATATATATTAGTTGGCCAATTAATTTCTTTCTATTTATAGTAGAGACGGGGTCTTGCTCTTGCTCAGGCTGGTTTCGAACTCCTGACCTCAAGTAATCCGCCCGCCTCGGCCTCCCAGAGTGCTAGGATTACAGGCTGGAGCCACCGCGCCCGGCCCATAATTATCACTTTTAATTGCCATAGCATTAAGTTCTCCAACTTTAAATGTAGAACAATGGAATGGTTCGTAGATGACATCTTTAAAAAGTTGCATTCTTCTCTGAATTCTTTTTGGTTTTTTGGTTTTTTTTTGAAACAGGGACTTACTTTGTTGCCCAGGCTAGAGTACAGTGGTATCATTACAGCTCACTGCAACCTCCAACTCCTGGGCTCAAGTGATCCTCCTGCCTTAACCTCCCAAGTAGCTGGGACTATAGGCATGGATCACAACGCCTGGCTAATTTTTCTATTTTTTTGTAGAGACAAGGTCTTGCTATGTTGCTCAGGCTGCTCTTGAGCTCCTGGTCTCAAGTGATCCTCCCATCTGGACCTCCCAAAATGCTAGAATTACAGGTGTGAGCCACCGCACCCAGTTGGAATGTTCTTTTTATAAAGATCATTCTGCATTTATCTTCATGCCATAAAAAAGGGCAGGGGGGATTCTTTTCTTGAAGCAAGAGTGGGAAATGCTCATTTAATCAACTTGGATTGACTGAACAACTCCATTTTATTTGGCCCAGCCCTACTACAGTGGGTCGAATAGTGGCCCCCAAAAGATATGTCCCCAGACCTGTGGATAAAATGTAATTAAGTGACCAATCCTGGGATGAAATCATTCTCTATTATCCACATGGGCCCTAAATGCAATGAGAAGTGTCCTTATAAGAGAATAGGGCTGGACGTGGGGCCTCACACTTGTAATCCCTGCACTTTGGGAGGCTGAGGAAGGAGGATCACTTGAGCCCAGGAGTTTGAGACCAGCCTGGGCAACATAATGATACCCTATATCTACAAAAACACTTTTTAAAAAAAATTAGCTGGTCATGGTGGCGCACACCTCTAGTCCCAGCTACTCGCTTAAGCCCAGGAGTTTGAGGCTACAGTGAGCTGTGATCATGCCTAGGTGACAGAGCAAGACCCCATCTTTAAAAGAGAAAGAGAGAGAGAATGGGAGGAGACAGACACAGAGGAGAAAGCCATGTGACCACAGAGGCTGAGACTAGAGTGATGTGGTCACAAGCCAAGGAGCACCTGGAGCCAGCAGAAGCCAGAACGGGCTCCTCCTTGGGAGCCTTCCAGGAGCTCAGACCTGGCAACACCTTGATCTCACACTTCTGACCTCCCAGACTGTGGCAGAATACATGTCTGTTGTTTCACGCTGCCAAGTTTGTGGTGATTTGTTGTGACAGCCACGGAAAATGAGTACACCTACCACGTGCCATAGCCAGACCCTCCCCTCATCCCTCCCGGGGCTCCCCTAGGACTGAGCACCTGCTCACGGTCCCAGACCACAGCTGAGCAAATAGCCTTCCGGTAACAAAAGACTCAGACTCACCAGCATAAAAATCCCACTTAGCACAATCTGCACAAAGTTGGACCCTGTGTTTCCTCCCCCAGTCTGGTACGCAGTGGGCGCTGATCAAGTCATTAGCTGAAATCCCCAAGCACTCTAGGAAAAGGCCAGGGGTGGAGATGAAGGTGGAGGACCCTGGGGTGCCCTCACGGCACTGAAGGGTGAGGTCACGCTGGGCTCCCTTAAATACCATATTGATCGGATTCTTGCCATCTTGGTGGAACCAAACACCGATGGGTGTGACGTTAAGTGCAGCGCTGCCGTCGGCCACGCGGCGTTGGGTACCAGCGAGGCTTCTCCAACCCGGCGGGCCGCCCACGCTGGGGGCTGGGGCCTCTTGGATCCAGGGGAGAATGCTCCGAAAAGAGATTCAGATGCCTTTTACTTTTATTTGGTTCCAAGTGAACACAGGCCCATCCCAGAATATTGCAATTATTGACAACCGGAGACAAGATTTCAGATCACTGAAGACATGCCCGGTGATGGCTAAGACAGGGTCGTCTGGCGAGTTGCCAAAAATCCCTCTGTTCCCCCAGAACCCCAAAATGGAAGTTACCGCATTCAGTGAATAAATAAAAATAAGTGGGCAATCTTGCGGTGACGTTTTCATTAGCCCACTCTCTTTCTGTCTCATTAGCCTTCATGGGGAGAGGAAGGATTGTTTTAATTAGCAGGGTTGAGAAGTCTTTCTTGGGTTGCCTCCCCTCCCGCTGTTCCTGGCGTTACCCTGTCAGCTTATAAATACAATAGCAAATCCTCACAGCCCCCACCCACCTCCGAGGGGACAGAAGAAAGGGGATCCACTTGAATCCGTGTTAAGCGTCTTTGGACAATGTTCTTTCTCTGCGCGCTCACGTATAATTGGAGCGTGATATTGGGCTTTATCAAACAGCTCAATATCCTGTTACAGAAAAGCCCTTTCTCGTGTGGGACCGGCCATGTGTTCCCTCTTTTTCCCTTGTGTGCTCCAGGCTGCCCAAGCAGAGCCTGTGTCTGACAGAACGGCCACGCTCTCTCCTCTACAAATTCTGGGGTGAAAAAAAAAAAAAAAGAATGGCCATGCTCGATGGGATGGAGGTTTCAAAGTCCCCAATTGGAGTTACTGGTTAAATGCGTAAATCAAAAGCCAGCCAGAAAAGACCGCCACCCTCCTCCAGGTTCCTCTAGCCATTCTCACGCTCGGCTCGCAGGCACCCAGGGCTCGGTAACCTATGTGCTATTGATATGAATCGAGTTTCAATTACGCAAAGTTGTGCGCACAGATACTTTGCTTCTCAGCGAAGGCCAAATTGCAGATTCACAGCTCCCACCCCCTGTGCACACGGCCGAGCCTTCCTTCATGAAGAAAACCCTGTCTCTGAATCTTAAAATGAAAGTGTCTTAAGTTTGAATTCAAAATAAATCTAGATGTTCACAGAAATGCCAAGGTGACTGTTTGCTAGGAAGCAGTCTCCCAGGTACTCATTAAACTGTTTATTTATTTGCTCATTCGACAAACATTTACTGAGCACCTACTTTATGCCAAGCACTGCAGGCACTGGGGATAGGAAAATAAAGACAGCTGGTTCCTGCCCACGAGGAACCCACAAGAACAGACATCTTAATATCCGTGGTGAGAGCAACGACAGAGACGCACGGAGCGGGTCGTGGCAGCCAAGAGGGGGGCACACAAACATCTTAGAGTGGGCAGGAAAGACGTCCAGAGGAGGGGACTGTCAGCTGGGTTTAAAAGATGAATGAGGAATGGCCGCATGAGGACAGGGAAGGGTGGGGGTGCAGAGAAGAGGCGTCTCGGGCAGGGGGCACAGCCGGCCCACAGGCGGCCACCAGTGCAGGCCATCTGGGTGTCCCTCCTCATAGCGGTGGGAAAGCGAGTACGGCACAGCATGGTGGCACCTCGCAGAGAGCGGTGAGCAAAGAAAGGCCATGAAGGCTTGAAGAGCTCGCAAATGGGGCCGCAGACAGAGAGAACCCTGGTGACCAGCAGGGCCAAGGCCATTGCTCAGGCCCTTAGCACTGACCAGGCTCTGCGCTTAGCTGCTCACACGCACCTGTCTCGGTAATCCTTGCGACAACCCCAGGAGGAAGGTCCTGTCATCGCCCCTCCTGTGCAGACAGGGAGCTAAGGGCTGCGGAGCTAAAGCAAGTGGCCTGAGCTAATGCAGGCAGCGAGTGGCAGAAGGAGGCTGAGGGTGCAGATCCGTCCAAGTCCAAAGCCCGTGCCTGGTCCATGGGGGGGTACGGCTCCCAGCAAGACCGTGAAGCTGACAGTCACGAATGTGGGTTCACAGTCACCTGTTCCCCACACCTAGAGCCCTGACTATCCCTTATTGCTAGGGGGTCACACCCCATGTTGTCCCTTGAACCCCACTTTTCTTCTGTATGTCACCCCCTTCCTCATTTCCCCACCCCAAATCCAGACTCACTTATGTTGTGTCCTGCTCCCTGATTTTTTTTCAAAAAGAACTAGAAATTCTAGAAATTCCAAGGTCTCTGTTACTGGGCTCCTCCTTCCTGATAAGAAGTCAGTGATCCTCTGAATTGCTGTTCCATTGTGCGCAATGTCTTTGCTTTTCTCTGTCTGATTTCAAGATTTTTCTCTTTATTTTTGGCTGTTCACAATTTGACTACGATTCGCATGGGTGTGATTTTGTTAGTGTTTAGAAGTCTTGCTTGGGATTCGCAGAAATGTATGTCTTTGAGTAAATCTGAGGAAATGCTGGCTACTATGTCTTCAGGCACACATATGTTATACCTTTTCGAATTGTCTCACAGGTCGCTGAGAATCTGGGATCTGCCCACTTTTTTTCAATTTTTTTTTTCTGAGCTCCTCAACTGGATAATTTCTATTGAAATATCTTCAAGTTTGCTGAGTCTTCTGTCATCTAGTTTCTGTTGTTGAACCCACTAAGAGAATTTTTATTTTAGCTGTTGTATTTTCACTTCTATTAATAGAGTTTCCATTTGACTTTTATTGGGCTTTTCTATCTTTTCATTTCTTATGAACATACTTTCCTTTACATCTTGATCGAGCACAGTTATCATAGCCACTTTAGATGCTTGATTGCTAATTCTGGATAATCTATGAAGTTCGTCTCAAATGTCTTTTGACTTGAGAATGAGTCATGTCTCCCTACTTCTTTTTGTGTCAAGCAATTTTGAAGCACCTTGGACACTGTGACTGATACATTGAAAAAAGTCTGGATTCCGTTATATTCCTTATAAAAATTCTTTCGTTTAGTTTGTAAGAGGTTAACTCAGTCGAGCTCAATTTGCAAACTTTGTCTTCTCTGGGACGGACAGCAGTTCAAATCTAAGTTCTGGTATTTTAGCCTCAGCTGGGCCTTTCGGAGTCTGCCCCCTGTATATGTGGTTCGGGATCCTCCAGAAACACTGGCTCTGGACTTCCCTTCTTGGCTCTCTCCTTTCCCGGATTCTTCCCTCATTTCCCAGTGACTGTGGTTCCCCAATCTCTTATCTTCTGGTTCTTCAACCACAGGTTGAATACAATCTCAGGTTTCTATCCAAATTCTAGAAATATTGTGCTGCAATGACTGTAGCCTGGCCCTCGGATAAAAGTCCTTTCTAAAACAGGAAAATCATCACCGGCTGTCTCTTCCCTTGGGTGTTGACACCCTCGTCTGCCTGCTGTGTCTGCCTGTACTGGTCCACTTTGCAGCATAACGGGGTTTCTTTAAATGTTTTATCCAGAGAGTGCAAATGTGAGCTCAGGGAGGGCTGGTCTGATAGGAGCTTACTTGGCCATGACCAGAGAGAAACGAGTTTTCTGTTACTGAATAAAAATGGCTTGATGTGCTGCTTCTTCCTTCAGACATAGTGACTGAGGCCTCGAATGCCTCAGATAAGATAAGGGACCCGTGGAGATGTTCTAGCACCTTCCAGTCTGGGAGGAAGGATTTTGCAGAAGGGCTTTTCTGCAGCTCACAAGAAAGAAGTGGCTCTCTAGTTCCAGTCATGCGAAAATGGAAACATTCTTTGCTGCATTTTAACTTATGAGTAGATGCCGAGGTTTTTTGTTTTTTTGTTTGTTTGTTTGTTTGTTTGTTTGTTTTTTTAAAGTTGGTCCTCAGTGTGAAGATGCCAAGGTTTTTAAAACTCTTTTTTTTTTTAAGATTAAACATCTCTATCTTTAGGCTGTGATTTGGAGTGTTCCTTACCCAGTTTATCAGGAGAGGTGATGCTTCCAAGATCTTGGGAAGGAAAAAATGAGGAGACTAGATCAAAACAGAGGATTGAGTACACATGTCTACTTTCTCCCCCTCCCATGAAAGGACAGAGAAAGTATTTTTCAAAAGGAAAAAAAGTCCAAAATCATGTTCGAAAACAAGAAAAGGAGCTCCATTAGAGTGAACCTGAAGTTTCGACACATTTCTGGGTGATGCAATCAGACAGAATCGGACATACAGAAAGGCCAAAGCAGGGCAAAGTACCGCCAGGAGTGCGTGCAGGTGCCCGCGCGGAGCCAGGCGTGCTCAGCGGGGACGGGAGAACGGAGGGCCGCTCGGCAACGGGGCCGACTGCCTGGGAGCCGCTTTTGCAGCAGCCAGTTGACTGAGCCTCCCCCTTCCAAGGTCCCACGAAGCAGAGAGCAGCAGTGGCTTCTGCAGCCAGACCAGAGCAAGGAGCATGGAAAGGAGAGACAGAAATAACACCCTTGCGCAGCTATTTATTCCCCGAAGTAGGCCCTTACCCCGAAGTAAGACCACTAGTTCATGCCACTTTCCCATCAATCCCGCCGCCCCCCACAAGCACTAGCCATGAGCCACGGTGAGAGAAAAAAGCACCGCAGACAGATACGTAGGGAATGGCAATGAAAACTACACCGCACCGCCAAGAGCAGCCTCGCGTTGGAGGAAAATGACTACGGTGAAAGACAGGGGACCCAGGCTCAAGAGGAGGGGGCCACTCTAGTGATGACCTTGTTTTTCCTACCGCCACGCCTGGCCCAGGAACCAGGACCCAAGCTCAAAGCAGTCACATGAGCATGGGACGTGAAGGGCGTCACGCTGACTGATTTGGGTGTGTGGAAGGGGTTCTGTGTTAGGCGGTGACAAGCCAACGCCATCCCAGCCTCACCGGGAAACGCAAACGCGCACAGAGGAGGGGGTCCCCCGAGCCCTGGCTGTGTCCTGAAGGCCTCAGGATGCCATTGGGAAGAACCCTGCCTGGGGCTTCCAGGTGTGCCTTCTCCTCGCAGTTATAAAGAATCTAACGCCCAACAAATACGGGCTGCGGGGTTGACGGTGGATGTTAGGGGTTGAACTCTGTCTCTTCAAAGTTCTTATGTTGAAGTCCTCACTCCCACTGCCTCAGAATGTGACCTTATTTGGAAAGAAGGTCATTGCCAAGGTAAGTCATTAATACAAGGTCACAAGGGACCAGCGTGAGCCCCTAATCCAATATGACGGGTGTCCTTGTGAAAAGGGGAAACCAGGACATAGATGCATCGACAGGGACAATGTCATATGAACGTAAAGACGGCCACCTACAAGTCAAGGAGGGAGACCTGGCACAGATCCCCTCCTGACAGCCCTTGGAAGGAACCAGCCATGCCGACGCCTTGGTTTTTGGACTTCTGGCCTCCAGAACTGTGAGACAATAAGAATCCGGTTTGGCCCAGGCACAGTGGCTCACACCTGTAATCCCAGCATTTTGGGAGGCCAAGACAGGAGGATCACTTGAGGCCAAGAGTTCAAGACCACCCTAAGTGACACAGTGAGACCCGGTCTCTACAAACTTCAAATAAAAAATCAATAAAAATAAGTTGATATCTGTTTTTAAGCCACTTGGTTTGTGGTCATTTGTGAGGGCAGCCCTGTGACACTAATACAGAGACTACCACACTAGAGCTGAGAATGGCCTGGGAAGTCTTGCAGGGGTGAGTGGGGCTCGGGCTGGGCGGGGGCAGCACCTGCTGGGCGCAAGGCAGAGAGCCGCCAGCTCGGGATAGCCCAGCTGGTGCCTAGAACGGCCACAGGGAAGTATGGTTACCTTGTCGAAGGAGAGAAAAACTTGTCCACGCATGTAGAAAAATCAGGGCTTCTTGTGCTCCGGGGAAACCAGTTCTGAGTTGCCCAAACCTGGCTGAGGCTGTTCTACCTGTGTCTTAAAATGTATTCTCCCCAGCCTAGAAATAACTCAGCTGCAGGCTTTTTATATTGATAAATTCACCCTATTATTAGGCAGCGTCTTCTGTGTATTTAGATTAATAACCGCGTAATGATCACCTTTGCTGATTTAGGTGGTGTCATTTTAAGGAATTACGGTTTCGATCCATCTTCTCTTTCTCCTTTCCCTGTGTCCTCCCTGCATTATTCCTGAGGAAGAAACCAATTAATAGTAGCTTGACTGCTGAAATGCAGCCTGCTCTACAATGTACCAATGCCTAATGGAGTTTTAATTTCCCCATGGTGAGTCAATATTTGCTTTAAGAAAGAAAAATGTCACTATAAACCACTGCCCCAAATGAATTTGGTAGCACAGAGGGTGAGATAGTCGTCTTTTTTAGGCAAACAGTGATGGAAAGTGGATACAGGGGTGGGAGGATTTCACTCTGCACAAACAGGGCTGCCCAAGGTTTTGCTCCTGCTGTAGACGATGATGGTTATTAAATATTTTGCTTTGCAAATGCGGGTGACTGTCACAAACTCACCCACAGTTTAAAGGGCCTGAAACAAAGTCATTATAATATAGAAGGAGAACAATTTATTCTAGCCTTTTCATAACTTGTGGGGCTTCGGGAGGGGGAATCGGATAGTAGGCCTCCCTGTTTGAAGACATTGCAGTGGTTTCTTATTTCCCCCAACTAGGGTTGCATGCGGAAACCGGATCCTACTTTCTAAAAAATGTATAAGACTTTTCAGGATCATGCAAGGAAATAAAGTTCTGCAATCTTCTCTCTCATAATAAGTCTGTCCAAAAATGATGTTGCTCATTCTGTTGAAAGATAGTTTCATTTCCCAACTCAAAATTGGTATGAAAAATTTGCCTTGCCAAATGAACATTGTATACTGAACTTGTCAAATCCTTTCTCCTGACACAAATAAAAGATAACATTGGGTGGCAGCATGTAAAACAGCCCTGACAAGATAGCAAAGGAAGACAAAGAAATATACATATTTTGATTCTGTTTTAGAAGCCGGGGGAGGGGGGAGGGGGGTCCCAGCAGAATGACTGCCCAGCTTGTGAGTGCTTCAGGTAACAATTGAACAAGTCACTTTCATGTAGCTTTTCAATGGTATAATGACCCGGTTTCCAATTAGCCAAAACATGACAAAATCTCAACTTTTATAGCAGCAAAAGCTGCCAGGGAGAAGGCCGTCTGAGTGACAAGGCTCTTCATTCAAAAGTTTACATCCGCGCCGTGTGGCTGTAATTACTAGTTCTAACACTGGGAAATTATTCCGTGTGTGTTTAAAAATAAATAAGGTAAATGATCACCCTTTCATTAGATCTGTACTCATATCATGTAAGTGACTTTTTTTTTTTCCTATTAAAATTGTTGATTGAAGGCCGTTAGCTGTTTATCAGCTCAAAATTACATTTCTGCCCAACTAGGGGCTTCCGCCTTTAAAAATCACACTCGGGCGCCTAGTTAGTAACAAGAAAAGACTCCTAAAACTGCAATTTGGGGGGGGTGGGTGAAAAACACAAGCAAGAAACCCAGATTGCACCTTCATATCCCCAAAGGCATCACGCTTCTTTGTTCTGCTAAGAAAAATTAACCTCAATCTCAGCTCCGGGTCCCTGGACTGATTATCATAGTCATTTAAATACTGTAATCTCATTTTCAGCAGGGGGATAAGGGAGGGGAGCCTGGAGAGAGGGGATTGGGGACGAGGTTGGAGAGAGAAAGAGAGCACGGGGGAGCAGAATAAATTATCTGACAAAGGGAATCAGGCCTTTCTGCTCACAGAGCCTATTTCGGATCCTTCCACTTGATTGGAAAAGTTGATGAAGTTTAAATGAAGCAGAATTAGAACCTCAGGCCGCTGAGTATTGACGGGGCTACAGCGAGAATGTGCAATTCAATAGCCTCGGTTTTGGCAGAAAACAAGGGAGCGGCCTAAATGGTATAATCTTCAATCGCATCTAACATCCACACTGACAAGGCAGGGTAATGAGTTAGGCCAGATCAGGCCTGTTAGTTAAAGAAATTAATCCCTCCCTCGCCCTGAGCCGGGCTTTGATGCCTATTGTGTGGCCCCGGTCCTGGGCTATCTAAATGCTAACTAACCGGGCGGTGAGGGGACTGTGCTTTTCATTGCTGCTGCTAATCTGATAACAATTTGCTCTGTCTGATTAGGGAGGTGGGGAGAAGAAAGGGGCGATGGCTGGGAGCGGAGGGGACACCCTCCCTTTGAGAGGGTGCCCCAGCTCCCTGGGCAGGGACGCGCATGTTTGAGTAACCTGAAATCCTGGCTTCCAGGGGAAAGCTCGGCCATGCTCCTTTATTCTGTATGCCGTGTCTCCTCTTAAAATGTCAAGTGGTGACACCACAGGTGCAGACTCCTTAGGCAGTCCCCACCTGACCCCAGTGTCCCCTTCCCTGCACCTCGTCCTGCTGCCTTTCTCCTGGCATGCCCCTCCAGACTTCCCCTGCAAACACACCCAGCTCCTGGCACCTGAATTCTCACTTTGGCCACTGTCTGCTCTAAAAAACCTTCCTCCCCCCTCTGCACCTTCCAGCAACTCCACAGGCTTTTCAGGACCACCCCAGGCCACCACTCCCTCTTCTTCCTTTCTAACAATCATGGAGCCATACCCTGGGCCCCACTGGCTCCAGCCTTGTGCAGTCAACTTCTGGGTGTACGTGCACGTGTGTGGTGTGACCCGTCTGCCCAACTGGACCGCACGGTCCTTGCAGAACAGAAAGTAGAGTCCAGATGCGAACGACTCTTTGGGCAGATACAGATGGAGATGACATGGATGTAGGGGATGCAGATGCAAAGGGTATAGACGTAGATGACGAAGATGTAGATTAGCTGGATTCTTCTCTCCCATCAGGACAAAGGAGCCCCTGGCGTAACGGGCAGTGTGGCCCAACATGTAAGGAGCATGACAAGCTGTGGACTCACTCAGGCCACAGTGCGAGCCCCAACCCTGCTATTTACCCTCTGTGAGCCCCTGGGCATGTTACTGGGTCTTTCCAAGGTTAAGACACGGACCTTGCAGAGAACATACATGAAAGATCTGGCACTCAGGAGGTACTCAACACGTGGTAGATTTGCACAACCTCAAAGGTAGTGTTACAACGCTGCAAAGGTAGTATTACAACCTCAGGCTGGCTCCTCTACACGTTAGCTGGGTGACTGTGGGCAATTCGTGTAACCTCTGTAGGCCTCAGCTTCCCCATCTGTAAAATGGGAATGACAGTCATCTTGCCTCTCAGGATCGGTGCAGAGGGGTAAGGGAGAAGGTGCATAAGAAGGCTGGCGCGGCGCCTGGCACAGGTGGCCACATCCGCTGGTACAGTGGGGCTGTCGGCTGGACAAGGGGTCCACAGCCAGAAGCTCCCTGGAAAGCAGACTCCAGGCTCGGCCCCTCCCCACGCGCCCTCGCGGGGAGAGGTGAGGCCCGCGGACACCCTGCGAGGGGATCCTGGGAGGATCCACCTCAGCTGCTGCCTGAGAGGAGACGGGGCCCCAGGTACACCAGGCAGGCGCTCTCCTTTGCAAGGGGACTGTTTAAAGCACTTGCTTAAACCTGCGAATCTATGCCCACTGGGTGCCTACAGAGAGAGCAAAATCTTCAGCGCCGGTTTATAAGGGTTCGGAGGCGGCCTGGAAGCCCGGCGCTCAGCCCGCAGGGACCCCTCGGAATCGCTCCAGCGGCTTCCCTCAAACAACTCGGTGAACGCACTGAGTGGACCAAACTCGGGTTTGTTTAACTTGTAAAAAGCAAACAAATTGCGGTTGCTAACCCTAAACCAGCGTGGCACGCATCCACCACCAGTCGCCTGGTGGGGGACCAAGACGCAGCTAGCGTGTCCATTCCAGCGGTCAAGCCCCAGCCCCTGCGGGCGGGCATGTGTCCCTCTGTCAGCTTGATGTGGCCCTCGGGGCAGGAAGGGAGCCACAGTTGTCCGCTGTGGCATGTTGCAGAAGACCTGCCTCTCAGCCCTCTGTTCCCTGTCACATTCATTGCCCCTGCTGTGGCCCTGCAGGTCACTTCCTGCCCAGGCTCATCTGGGCCCCACCCTTCCCTGATGCTCCACTGCGGCCACCAGCCCTCGTTCTCCAAAGCTCCAGGTCCCTCCTTGCCTTGGGTCTTCCTGAAAATCCTCTTATTTTGCCTGGAACAATCTCTTCCCACCGCCCACCCAAGCATAGACACACACACACCCTCCTTCCCACTCCTCTTCATGGGCCAACGCCACTCATCTCAGGGGGGTGGGCTACAATGTCCCATCCTCTGGGTAGGACGTCCCAAGCCTCCTGCTGTGTGCTTCCTCTGAGCACCCCGGACTCCTGAGTGAGGAATGCTTGGCTTATTATCTGTCTTCTCCAGGCTCTTGCAGGCCACTGCAGGCAGGCACTGGGGCTATCTTGTCCACTGAGGTGCCCCTCGGGCCCAGCACACAGCCTGGTACATAACAGCCCCTCAATAACCATTGTGCACATGGTCGAACAAGCAAATGAAGGGTGAGCTCAGCGTGGTTCTCAGGAAGAAGCCACTCAGGTGTGCGGGCCTCAAGGCTTAGAGGCATCTAGGGACTCAGCCAGGGTTTCAGCGCCAATGTAGCAGACTGTGAGCTTGTCACTGCAGCCCTAGGGCCCGGTGTGCCTGTCCAGGGCTACTGTGCAATGCTTAGTGAATGAATGAATGAATGAATGAATGAATGGCACGTGGCCTGGAGAAGAACCAAGGGCTCTCAAGTGCAGCGATCCTCTGCGTTCCCCCACCAATGCCACTGAACATTAATGAGCACATATTTGTTGAACACTTACAATGTGCAAGGTAATGGGAGAAACTGAGAAGAGGATTAAGATTTCGTTTCCAGGGAGGTGGTGGTCTGGTCAGGGGAGAAGGAGACTTTGTGCATTAAAGCCAGTGATACCATTTACTAGAATCGGAAGGAGAGGTGATGAGAGGCCAGAGCGCTGCGTCTGGAAGTTGAGCCAGGAGTTTGAGGTTGCTGTGAGCTAGGCTGACGCCACGGCACTCACTCTAGCCTGGGCAACAAAGTGAGACTCTGTCTCAAAAAAAAATTTTAATTTAAATTAAAAAAAAATAAATAAATATGTGCTCATTGACTGACGGTTTCATTAGCAACCTCAAATGCATACCAAAAAAAAAAAAAAAAATCCAAAAATCCCCCTTTCCTGGAAAGCTCTTCCTCCCCAGCCTAAAGCTGACTCACAGAAAACTGGTGAAGTCTGGCTTTAGCATCACGTACTAGCACAGGGCCCCTTCCAAGGCCTTAGACTTAATTTCCAAAATTATTTGTAATTTTGTATTCTGCGTCTTGAAAGGGGGTCCCAAAATGGCACAAGCTTCAAGCCTGACAAAACCTGGATCCACCTCTGCCCCCACCTCTCCGGCCCCCCAGACTCACTCACCAGTCTTCATGTCAAGCCCCTCCCCTGCCCCCCCATGGGACCTCCCCACAGCGCCCTTCCCGCAGGGGGAGCTGCCCTCCTCTCTGGGCGCGGTTCCCATCCTATGGCTGCACCATCGGCTACACCACTTTGCTGCTGATTTTTTCTACGACTGTTTCTGCCTATTAGACTGTAAGCTCTCTGAGGGCAAACCCCACGTCCATGCTGGTTCACCCCTGTGGCCCTGGCACCTGGCACTGTGCCTGGTACACAGTGTGTGCTCAGAAGGGCCTGTTAACTAAAGCAGCGGGTGAACGAACGCACCTCCTCCTGCTTTCTTGACAACGCTCACAGAATCATGGAGTTGTTGTTCCATCTGTTCTTGCCGAAAACACCTTGCACATTCTAGATGCTGGGCCTTTGCTCGGGCCAGCCCCTCTCCAGACATCCCCTGCCTCACTTGCCCCCGACCCCCACTAGGATCCAACCCACGCTGCAGCCCCAGCCCAGCCCCACAGGCCCCCTGCGCTGCCTGGAATGCCCGGCTCTTCTCCTGCCTCAACTCCCAGACGCAGCGCTCTGGCCTCTCATCACCTCTCCTTCCGCTTCTAGTAAATCGTATCACTGGCTTTAATGCACAAAGTCTCCTTCTCCCTGGTCTCCTGACCAGACCACCACCTCCCTGGAAACGAAATCTTAATCCTCTTCTTGTGTTTCTCCCATTACCTTGCACATTGTAAGTGTTCAATAAATATGTGCTCATTAGCCAGGCATGGTGGCGCATGCCCGTAGTCCCAGCTACGCAGGAGGCTGAGGCAGGAGGATTGCTTGAGCCCAGGAGTTTGAGGTTGCTGTGAGCTAGGCTGATGCCACGGCACTCACTCTAGCCTGGGCAACAAATCGAGACTCTGTCTCAAAAAAAAAAAAAATTTAAATTTAAGTTAAAAAAAAAACAACATATATAAATATGTGCTCATTGACTGACGGGTTTCATTAGCAGCCTCAAATGCATACCAAAAAAAAAAAAAAAATCCAACTTCTCTATTCTTAAAGATCTCCCGGGAGGCAGAGGGAAAATATGACTGCAACTCCACACGGTGAGAACATTAGGGCGGCGTCTTAACGTGGTGACATGGCCAAATTCGTTATTGTCTGGTAAAACTGACTGCCGGCAAGTTTTCTCATTCCCGCAGCAGAAACGCTGTGGCCAAGAGACCACCTCTCTCGTCGTCCTTCCGGGGGCGCCCCATCTTGGGGGGCGGCTGTGGCATTTGAGCTTTGGCTCCCGGGGCCGCGTCTGACGGTGCGACGGGGCTGAGAGGCCGTGGTCTCGTCGCAGACGGCCAGCCACCGGGCAGCGGTGTGGCTCCCACTGGTGCCACACACACCTCGGAATCAAAGAGCTTCTGAGCCTCCACGTCCATTCTTCCGGACGCACACAAGAGACGTTGGTCCACACAGAGAACTCTGTCGTGTACGCCTCTGAGTGCATTTGGTCTCCCAAATATGCATTGTTTGGCTCCTATAAAAGATCAGACATCCCTCTTTGGGGCCCATTATGTGTTTTCCACAATCCCTTTGCTGGGCCCTTCCCCCTCCTGTGTGCTGCTCGTGTTGACCTTTCTGTTCACTGACCCTTGCCTGTCGCTTTCTTGACCGAACCCTGAGGTGCCTCTGAATTATTGGGTGGAAAAATACAGCTGTTTTCCGTATAAAGCGCGTTCATCTGCGTCCCCGAAACGCTGTGGTCAGTGCCACAGGGAGCAGAAAGTCTGCCGTGGGCCACTGGCCCACCGTGAGTTTAATTTCTGGTGTGCTAAATCAACTCTGTTTTAGATCTTAGGTTAGTCCACACTGAGGAAAACCAAACCAAACCAAACCAAACCCTTGGAGGGTGGTGCACCACGGAAACCGAGTTTGTACGCCCGATTACTCAGCACATCACCCCTGTGCTAAGCAGTTCGCTAACGAGTTACTGAGCCACCCTGCGTGGATTGCTGGGAATGCTTTTTAGTTTTCCCAACTACGTCGTGGGTGAGGCTGGAGATAGACAAGCCACAGACAAAAGCTGCAAACTTACTTAAGCTGCATCTCCCAGGGAAAGGAAATGGACTCAAAGGGGGAATTTAAAATAGCCCCTTAAACATGTAGGAGGAGGATTCAGCAGCAAACAATGGCTAGAAAAGCAATTAAAACAAAACCATCTCCTTTCTAGAATCTTTGCCTTAGGTTTTCAAAAGACCACGGACCGTGGGTGAGTAATAGTAAGTATCCCACAGGTTTAAGTCTTCTGGTTCGAGATTTCTCAGCCTCGGCACTACTGATATTTGGGGACAAATGATTCTTGTTTTGGGGTGGGGGACACCGTCCTGTGCATGGGGGGGTGTTGAGCGGCACCCCTGGCCTCTGCCCACCAGCAGTGCCCCCTCCTCAGTTGCAATAACCACAAATGTCTCCAGAATGTTTCTGGAGAGCAAAACCACCTTCCTTGATTAAGAAACGCTGGTTTCTGCCAGGCACGGTGGCTCACGCCTGTAATCCCAGCACTTTGGGAGGCCGAGGTAGGAGGATTGCCCAAGGCCAGTAGTTCCAGACCAGCCTGGGCAACATAGCTAGACCCTATCTCTACAGTAACAATTAGCCAGGCGTGGTGTCATGCACCTGGAGTCCCAGCTACATGAGAGGCTGAGGCAGGAGGATCGCTGGAGCCCAAGAGTTCGAGGCTGCACTGAAACCGCCACTGCACCCCAGCCAGGGCGACAGCGTAAGACCCTACCTAAGAAAAAAACAGCCGGTGATCTCCAGGTTTGGAGAAACAAGGACAGGAATCTCTAAAAGTTTAATTTTATAACTAGTCACTGACTGACTTGATCATGAAGGGAGATAAGATGAATAAGCTTTTCAGTGGTTATTGGTTTAAGGTCTTACCTGCCCTAGACAGTAAATGCCTTCAGGGAAGGGGCCCTCTTGCTTTTGATCACAAGCTCACTTGACCAAAGAATAAATAAAAAGGAAGAAAGTAAATAAAAAGATGGATGTTAAAAAAAAAAAAAAAAAGAACGACTGTTCTAATTCCAGAACGTCACGATCTCTTTCATGGCACAGTACCTCATTCGAATGAGTCTGGACGGCAACCTTGAGACGCCGGCAAGGAGGTCTTGGTTCCCGCACTCTACAGAGGCGGAACCCGGGCGCAGGGACGGAGCTCTGTCCCAGAAGGCGGCTTCACCTTTGACTAAGACACCCGCCCAGGGGCTCCAGGGACAGGTCGCAGGAAACATGGGACGGCGCCGGTGACAGTGTTTTCCAAAGAGAGCACAAAGGGGGAAAAAGTAAGCACTGCGGTGGATTTGTCTCGTTCTCTGTAAGTTCAGACTTTACACACTTGCAGTCAGTTGGTGAGAACAAGGAGGCCGCACTTTGGAACAGAAGTTTCTGGAGTCAGGATAACGGGAAGCAACAAAGTGCTCGCTTACTCAGTGCCCTCCTGGGCCCTCTGGGGCCAGGCACTGCCTGTGTCGTCCCACTGAATCTTAAAACTCTCCCAGGTCCGAGTGCTAACCATCACTGTCCCATTGTAAAGTGGGGGAAACTGAGGCTCAAAGGGTAAGTCACCTCAGAGGTGGCACAGCAGGCAAGTTGCTGAGACGGAACTGGGTCTGGGACCTGCCTGGCCCAGTGCCTCACATCCAAACCACCACGCTGGCCTTTCCTGCCTGCCGGGCAGCTGCAGTTTTATGCCTACCTGAGCACCCAACTTATGTCTGTATCTCCTGTGGTCGTATGAAAGCAAACGCCGCAGCCTGGAATCGTTTTCTGGTGTTTTGTTTTTCTTTTCTTTTCTTTTTTTTTTTTTTTTTTCCTAGCCTGGAATCATTTTAACAGTCCTTCCCATTTACTTTGTGGGTCCTCATTTCACTGATCCGGACTTTGGAAGAGGCAAGGGACAATTTCCTTTAAAACTGAATTGTCACCAATGACCTACAAATGCTCGGGGTTTTGTTTTTACAAATACAAAAATCAGACGAGAAGCACTCAACAGGTGTAATAAACGCTAAAACCAACCAAACACCAGCTGATCATGACTGTTGTGCCTTCCCTCGTTTGCGCCCAGCCAACCCGAGAGCCCTGACGTGGAGCACGAGCCCAGCAGACGGGTCTAAGGCTTAACAGAGCCCACTTCCCAGGGAACCGGAGGAGTTCGCCGCAGTGTCCTATTCAAATGGATTTGCACAGCCCCAAGGTCCTAAGCCTGGTTACAGTCTTTGCTGCATGTGACACACGGACAAGCACTCCAAGCACAAGCACAGAACTAACACCCCAAAACTGGCAAGCTCCATGCACAGCTAACGCGCTGGTGGTCTCGTATCAGCTTTTCATGTAAAATACATTTAATTGTATTTATGTTTTCATTACACTTTTTAAATACAGATGTGTTTTCTTAAAAGTTTTTTTTTTGAACCGGACCTCCAGTGCTCCACAGAACAGTTTGAAAACCACAGAAACAGCAATAGAAAATAGGATTTTGAAATTTTGTCTGCAGGGCCAGTTGCAAATCGAGAAAACTTTGTCTTTCAAATAAGGAACAAGCAGTCAGAACCACGCAGTGAGCCACGCTTGAGCCTGGCACGCTCCGGAAGGTGCGGAAGGGACGCGGACTCGTCTCCCCCTGCCTTAGAATTCTTCCTGGAGGAACGGCCTTCCCGCCGCGCCACCTGCCACCGCAGTATTCTGAGAACCACGTAAGCTGCGGTGGCTGAGTGCAATAGGGGGAAGCCAAATTCTGACATCTGAGCTGCATTAATACTTCACAGCCAGAGCACACCTTCTTCAGGGGACAAAGAGGAAGGCGTGCTGCTCCGGAGCACAAGCAAGCGGCTGCCCCAGTGTGGCGAAAAGCTGGTGGCGGTGGCGGGAACAGCCACAGGGCTGGACAGGGGATTAGTTCACTGCTCCAGCCCCGCTCACTGAAGGAAGTGACTGGGCGCCAGGAAGGGGGAAGCTTTGATTTAAAGAGAAAAGGAAAAAAAGGGACCAAGAGAGAGAGTTGCAAGGATAGATAAACCCTCGGCGCTCCCTGGAAAAAACGAAACCTACCCACTGGGCAGCCAAGACTGGGCCATTAGGATGGGCAGCTCATTTTTTAATCCCTGCCTAATGTTTTATTTTCTCCTATTATATTGTAATTGAATGTAAAAGGATTTGAGCAATCAGGGGTATATTCCCTTCAACAATAGAGCTGCATGTACCATTTTTGCACGGTACTCAAATGTAATCAAAATGCTGACCCACGTGGGGATATTTGTATAACTGCGTTTCTGTCTGCCTGCCTGCCTTGTGTTTGTCTCTGTCTGCGCACTGATGTTCACGGCTTCAGTATTTATTAGCGACGTTAAGCTATTAGTGGGCATGGTGTGGTTGCCTAATTTTGTAGAGCATCCAGTTTGAACACGCTGGCTCTAAATAAATGCTTCCTCATGATGATAATGATAATGATCCCAGCAGTGGCGCTGAGTCTCATAAACCGGGACTCAAGTTGGGGTGGAAACCTACAAACACTTAGGATCTGAGGAAGGTGGAATCATACAGCCCCAAAGGGCTGGTTTTTCCCCCATTCTCCTCACCCCTCATCTGAATCTGCTTTGTCACCCTTCAAGGTCCAGTTCCAGGTCCCCCTAAGTCCTGCCCAGGGCTCCCTTCCTGTAAATCTGAACCCTTCTGGGCAAAGCAGCTCACTTAAGGACTTATGGGGTGACCCATGACAATGCCTGCCTTATTATTTGTGAGTGTTTGTGTGTGTATGTGTGTATGTAACAATAAGAGCTAAATTCCCTGAGAGCTTTCTTTAAGGCAGTTGCTGTGCTTAGCTATATATATATATATATCTCCCATCTCTGCAGCTAAATATTAAATAGTTAACTCCTTGTGAAATTCAGAAAGTGCTGAGTTCTAAACTTGTTTCTATGCCCCCAAGGAAGCTTAGGACGGTGTTAGGCATTTAGTAAACATTCAATAAATATGTCTTGGCTATTGACAAGTCCTGAGAAGTCAATAGAGCTCACTTTGGATGGAACATTGAGTGAAATGATACTAGAATCAGGTTCATTTGTGAACCCTTTTTGACTGCCTGCTATAGAGAATATAACCAGTCTGGGCTATCACGTGGTTAATTAATTGTGTGTTGTGGCCAAAAGAGCATGGGGCTGGAAGTCAGGAGACCTGAGTCTCATCCCTCTTCTGCCACCAGCTCAGGGCAGCACCTCGGGCAGGTCTCTTCCACTCGTAGGGCCTTCATACCCTCAAAAGAGGGGTTGGGCTAGCTGTCTGTAAGCTTCCTTCCAGTCCCAAATGCTGTGATTCTATGACTCTATTTTACAAATGCATGTACTTCTTATTTGTGACATAAAGCCCCACAGAAAAACAAAGTCAAAATAAATTATGGAAAAAATCGGGTGCCATGATCATTTGCACTTTCTAAGGGTGCTCAAATCCATAAATTGCACCCCCCGTACACAGGCTGCCTCTCCAGGGCGGCAGAAGACTCGAGGTTGTCAGAGGAGCAAGCCAAGCAGTCTCTCCCTATAATTGTATTGACAGGTTATCAGCTGAGTTCCGATGGCAGGAAGCTGCACCCCTGACAGGTTTTGTGAAGGAGCCTTGAAGGCTATTGTAGCAGGATTCTGTGTTGAGTCACAGAATTCTGGGGAAGAAGCTTGGTTCTTTTCTATTTAATTTTATTCTTTCCAGAGAGTCACATTTGAAGGAAAACTGGCTACCTACACATCACTTTGTACAAGAGTAGAAGCTCTTTCCGTTGGAAAATATTTACATGTTTTTGTGGCCTCGTGAAACGCCGACTTGATTCAATCGTCCCCATTAAATAAGCAGTTGGTTTGGTTTTAAATGAGGCAAATAGTTGTTGTGCATTTGTAGATAAAATACCTGCTTGGATGTCTGTGTTTTTCCCTTTTCACTTGGTTACTGTGGCATCTTGCAGACATGTTCCTGAATTACTGATGTGTCTACGTCCTGGTAAATTCCATAGGTGCGAAATACCAGTGTCGGGTTTGTTCAGTCAGTGTCTCTGCATTTTAAATGAAAAAATGCTGATGCTATTCACTCGAGAAAACAATCTGAGCAACAACCCCCCAACAGGGTGGAATAAATAACTATTTCTAAGGCGCTATATTCTTCCAGTATAGATGCACACCTCAGGTTCAGGCTTAGACAAAACCAAAATATGCTTCGGTTCCAATCACCCTCCTACAGACACCCCAGGCAGAGGGCACTCCCAAGCTCTGCCACACGCAATGAGGAGGCACACGCCAACCCAGGGTCTGAAGATCTGATATGCCGCAAGGAAGAAATCCACAAACCAAGCTCAATAGAAATTTCTGTAACATTAAAAAAATTTGTAAGGCTCCCCAATCTTAAATACTTTCAATTTTTTCCTTTTCTTTAAAACCAAAAACCCCTATGATTTTTCATAACTTAAATTTTTTTTTAAAATATAGAAAGCTGTTTGGAGTGCTGAAAATGATGCTGGGCTGGGAGTCCGTGGATGTAGCTGCTAACCCAGGCTCGGCCAGGACCTGGAGCAAAAACGGCCTCAGTGTACTCATTTGCACAGGGGGCTCTGGAAAAGGGAACAGTCACGGTTCCTTCCCATGCTCAATTTCTCTGCCAACTTTTATTTAGGTCAGGTTTTGACCTATAAAATCTTAAGATTTTTTAGTCTTATAGGAGGTGGTAAATATTGAAATGTGGACATAATCTTAACTGCTACGGAAAGCACCTTATGGCCCTTGGAGAACCAAAAAGGCAAGTCAGAGGGAAAGGCTGCCCCCTGGCTGATCCTGACCGAGGTGAACCCCCAGCTCCATCTCCGCACAGTGCCTGAGGCAGGTCCTGATGCTCGCAGTCACCTGGGCCCAGGGCAGGCCTGCTGTGCATCTCACTGGCAGAGGACAGAACCCCAGTCGTGTGTCAGTCATCTCCTGTGTATTTTCCAACTCTGAACTTGGGTTTAGGAATCAGGGGTTGAATTCATACTGGAAGCTGTTCAGCTGGTGCCACCCAGAGGCAACATGTTGTCCTTCTTGATATAGGGTGGGGAGCAAAAGGAAAAAGAAAAGGAGGGAGGGAACACACATATATATGTACATGCATTTCATTTGACACATGTATGAACATATACTGTATGTATACACATATGTACTTGAGAGATATAAAATCTATGTGTATGTATAATATACGCACTATAAGCATATACATGTACATGTGCATATATCCATACATATTCTATATATACACGTCATTTAGGGTGGACATCACACGCTAACTCACTACAGCGGATAACTCCACAGTGCCATCACTTTATATTTAAGTAGGGAGAAGCTGGCCCGCTAGTAACTACTTGAGCAAAAGCAATGACCTAACCTTAATGCAGCTAGTCAGAGGGGGTGGACCTAATTCTCTTCTCGATCCCAGAATAGCGAACCCCAACTGTCTGTCCCATCTGTCCGCTGAGAGTGGCTCTTCTCACCTAGAAGTCAGTCAAAGACCTGGTTCCACTTTGTGGGGCCCAAGGGAGAGGCATATTAGGTGGACGGTGCCGAGGGTGACCAGCCAACTTTGCCCAGGTGCAGCCCGCTGCCTGGCAGTACCTCCCTCCTCTGCAGGAACACAGTTTGGGGAAGGCAAGAGGAAAGAGTCAATGTCTGCCCAGGAGCCAATGAACTGAGCCGATTCTAGCACAGTGTTACGAAAGTCCAGGTGCTCTCTACCAGAAAACAAAAGCAAACCACCATCCCCCGCTCTGGGCTCCCACCAGCGGCTGGCGGTCACAGAAACAACTGTCGCGGGAACCCTGGCTGCCTCCTGCGCCGCCCACCTCCGGCACCTGGGAACCGAGCGCATTTTTAGGAGCGCACTGCCCTCCAGCGGCGCCAGGTGAACTTGCTGCAGGGCCCGCTCCCCGACCGCCCGGCTGGGCTCGACGCTCCGGTGGCCCCGGGCGGGCGAGGCGTCGCGGTGCCAGCCAGCCCTGGGTTTCCCGCCGCGCGGACGGGACTCAGGTGAGGGAGCGCGTGCGCGGTAAGAGCGAAGGTGACCTGGCCAGAAACGCGGCTCCGTCGCTCATGGCCGCGGGGCCTCCCCCGCCAGGGGCTTGCCCCTTTCTTCTCTTGGGGCTGCGATGTGAGTAAGTAGCGTAAACAGAGTGCGATCGGGCGGGCGGGCGGGCGGAAAGAGACTCCCAGGAGACACGCCGAGCACCTGCTGCATGCCAGTGGCTCCGGCGCGCGGGGCAGGGGCAGAGGCGGCCTTCGCCCCGCCAGGGCTGGCGGTGAGGACGCGGGCTGGCTGCGTGCGACCCGTGCCCCTGCGGGTTCCAGCGCGGGAACCCACGGCAGCCAGCACTGAGGCTTCCTGCGTGTCGGGCGCCGTGCCCGGGTCCCGCAGAAACTACCCCGTTCGATCCTCCCAGCCCGTCCCTTCGATAGGTGCCATTATCACGACCACTTCGAGGATGAGGAAACTGAGGCTCAGAGAGGCGACGCGACCTGACCATGACCGCACCGGGGTCCGGGCCCGGTGTGCACCGGAGCCGGAGCTTCCAACGCGGGCCGGGCGGGGAGGCCGGGCGGGGAGGCCGGGCGGGGAGGGACGCCGGGCATGCGGGCGCGCGGGCCGCTCACCTTGACGATGAGCGGGTTCTGAAACATGGAGTCCCGCACGACGCCCAGCCTCTCGTTCTCCATGCCGGGCCGGATGTCGGCCAGGGTGAGGGGCCGCCGCGGGGGCGGGGAGATCTGGCTGACCGAGCGGCGCACCGGCTGCTTCTTCTTCCATCGCATGAGGTCCTGGCCGGAGCTCCTGGCCTCCGGCATCCTGGGGTCGCCGCGGAGCCTGCGGGCGGGCCGGCCGCCTCCGCACGTCGGGCCGGCGAGGAGTTCCGAGCCCCGCCGCGCGCCGGGCCGCACCACCGCGAACCAGGGGTGGGCGCCGGGGCCGGGCCCCCCGGGGCAGGGCGCGCCCACCTCGCGACGCTCCCTCGCGGCGCGGAGCCCCCGAGCTGGCGTGCGTTAGCCCGGCTGGGTCCCCCGGGCGTCTTCCGGGCTCCGCGCCGCGGACTGGGAGAGGAGCAAAATCAAGAGCACCCCCCGAGAAAGAATGGAACGGTCCGTCTCCTTGGCGACGGGACGCCAACAGCGCCGGGCCAGGCTTGTCCCTTTTCTTTCGTGAAACTGTTGGTGGCCGCCAATGTGGGCCTGTGTGGAGTTTTCTTGAATCCACGTAGGGAATCGCCACTGGGTTGTGTTCCAAGTGACGGGGCTCTAAGAGGAACATTGATACTTGACTTCCAAGTCAAAGACACCTTCCTTCCACCCGCCCTACTCCGCTCGTAGGCCCTCCCCACTCTGCTCCCTGGGCTCCCTTAACATGCATTTCTGACTTAGGGCTAAATTCTTCATGATGACATAGAAATCCCCATTCCAAGCCTGACATTGTTGCCAATCCACTGGGTGGTCTGGAGCTAGACACCTTTGGGTCCTGGGGTATTTTTCTGTGAGATGGGTGGGGAGGAAAGTCTAGCGTTGGATTAGATCAATGGTACTCAACTTTGTGCAACGGAATGGAGGGAAATTGAAAAACACAGATTCACAGGACCCACGCCTAGACTCTCTGAATCAGAATATCTGGAAATGGCATCTGGGACTCTGCGTTTCTTTCAGTCTGCTTACCACCCTCTTCGCCACCAACCTTTTTATTTTGAAAAAGTTCAAACCCACAGAAAAGTTGAAAGAATGGTATGATGAAACCCATTCACCTGGATTCACCAGTCCTTAGCACTTGCTGTATCTGCTTTCTCTCTGTGAGTTTATGAGCATGTACACACACACTACAGAATCATTTGAAAATATCTGTAAACATACCATATTTAACCCTAGTACTCAGCATGTATCAAGGACATTCTCACGCATAACTCATTGTCATGCATAACTACAATGTCATTATCATGCCGAATGATTTTAATGTGATATAACCATAGTGTATAATATTCAATCCATATGCAAAGTTAAAAATGTGCATTTAAAAAAAATCTTCCCAGTGACCGGTGCAGTGTTTTTGGAATGATGATCTCTAATCTCTCATCTAGTTCCAGCCTTCTATGGGTTCATGCATGCATCACTATCATTTTCATTAAACATGAAAATATCCTCTTGCACAAGGCTCTAGGTAAGGGAGTTCACTATAGAACAAGTTATACTGATGACAAACCTGGACCTCAAGGCCTTACATATCGACAGTGGACAATACCAACACCACCTTTACAGAGCAAACCAGAGTTCAAATTGCTCATCCGAGGCCTGGAACAGCCCTTGTATGGCAAAGCATGTGCATATGTCCATTCACTGTTTCCCTTTCAGACTTTCACAGAAGTATAGGTTGAGCACTTTTAAAACAAAGCCAGTTGAGGGCTGGGTGTGGTGGCTCATGCTTGTAGTCCCAGCTACTCGGGAGGCTGAGGCAGGAGGATCACTGGAGCCCAGGAGTTTTAGGCTGCAGTGAGCTATGACCATGCCACTGCACTCCAGCCAGGGTGACAAAGCAAGATCCTATCTCTGGAAATAAATAAATAAAAGCCACTTAGCAGCTTACACAGAGGATGTCAGAGTTGTGTAGTGAGAGGCAGGATATCAGAGTAGTGGAAAGAGCACAGGTTTGAATTCTGGCTGGACCATTTAAGTCACCTTGGACAAGTTACCACAGACCCCAGTTTTTAATCCACAGGTTGGGCTAATAGTATCTCATAAAGATACCCCTAAAATATAAGGTGGGTTATTACAGGATTAAATGAGAAAACTTGTTGCCTGCATGATTATGTTTATTATCCAAAAAGTCTAAAAGTTTGGGTAGTAGATATAATGGCCTCAGCCTGATGGTCTTGTTAAAACTTCACTTTTAATCATAAGCTAAATCTCTTCAGGACTGTTGAAATGGGAGGATTGGGATAGATCTCCGAGGCTCCTTCTAGCTCTAACCTTTCAAGACTTCATCCAAGCTTCATGTCCATCAGACTCTGCACCAGTTAGCCTCTGCCTGCCTTTGACTTCATCTCCCACCACTCTCCCTTCATGCACGGTGCTCCAGCTCTGCCATTCTTTCAGTTCCTCCGGCAACCAAGTGCAGGGCTCCTGCACTTGCTTGCAGCCTGAAACACTCTTGTGCCTACATTTTTGCTTGCCCTTTTCATTTAGCCCTCAGTTCAAAGGTCACTCCTCAAAGAGCCTTCCCTTCCATCTGAAGTAGCACCCACTGTCCCCAGTCACTCTCCATCGCATTACCCTATTTTCCTTATAGGATAGTCTGAAATTATCTTGGATTATTTGTTTATCCGTCTTCCCAGGATGTTCACTCCTGGACCATAGATGGAGCTCAGAAAAACGTAATAAATGGAATGCATGCATGAATTAGCACGCCACACGCTCTGCCCCACGCCACCCCCAAAGACCACAGGAACAAAATGGGCAGGCAATTAATTATGCCTGCGATAGGGTCCGAGAGGCAGCTGTGTTGCTATGGCAGCGTGATGCCGAGGGGGCCGGAAGTGACGCGTGACTACTTCCGCTTCCATAACAGCAGCACTTCCGGGTTGGAAGATTTAGGTGGCGACGGTTTCGGAAGGTGGGTTAAAAGCGCGTTTGTTGGCTGTTCCTGTTTGTTTGTTTGTTTTTGTTTGTTTGTTTTTAATCCGCATATAAAAATCGAGCGGGAGCTCTGCCTTTGGCCTGAGGTCGGCGCCTCTGCCTTGGCTGCCGCCCCCGGCCTCCTGTCAGGGGGCCTGAGCCTGGGGTCTTTGGGAATAAGAGGATCTGGCTAGTTCCCTCCCTGTCAGCTCCGGGGCACCCACCCCAGAGCAGAGCAGGGTCTGTGTCGCGCCCCGAGGGCGGCGAGAGGATCGGGGCGGGCTGGGGCGCGTGCCCCGCGGGCGGGAAGTGTGTGCGCCCAGGCAGTGTGGCTGAATGCACGCCCACTCGCTGGGGAACCGTAGAGGAGCAAGGCGGGTAAGATCCAAACTGAGAGGACCGTGATAATCACAGCAGCGAAAAGTGCGAGAGGGAAGCAGCTGGGTTGTTGGGAAACACTGTTTAACAGGAAGGTGGGACCCAGTTAAGAAATGAAAGAGGCCCTCTTGAGAAAGTGACTTTCATACTTAGCTCAGTTAAAGGGCAGAAAGGTAATGCGGGGGAAGAGTGTTCCTGGTCCAAGGAGCTGCTTTTGCAAAGTCCCTGGGATGAAAAGGAATATAGTGGATTCTAGGAAATGAAAGAAGACAGGGTGTCTGAAACCCAGAGAGAAATGAGAGGTTAGGCATGGACCAGACTAGACCGTGAAGAAATGAACAGCCTTGTATGTCTGTAAGGATTTTGACTTTATCTTAAGAATAAGGGGGAAACCATAAAAAGGTTTTAGCACGGAGTGACTACATATTTAGAAGGTTGTAGGAGACCAGAGGGAGGAGCTTAAGAGGTGATTTCCAGAGAAGAAAGGAACTGATGGATTGTAAAAGATTGTTTATAGGAATCGTCTGCTCAGTTTGTTGTTATTGGCAGGTCCTGAGAGATGGGCATGACAAGTGCCTATTGAGTTTAGTGGCTTGAAGGTCATAGACACTCTTACTGGAGCAGTCTCAGTGGGACAGTAGGGTGGATATGGGTTAAGAAGTGGATGGAAAAGGAAGAAATGGAAAATGCTATTTCTCTACCAAGAAATGTTGCTGTGAAGAGAGGAAAGAGGATAGCTGGATGGAACTTTAGGGTTAGAGGGTGGTTGCATTTTTTTTAATTAGAAGAGATTAAAGAGTGGGCATGGTGGCTCACACCTGTGATCAAAGCACTTTGGGAAGCCAAGAGATTGCTTGAGGCCAAGAGTTCCAGGCCAGCCTGGACAACATAGCAAGAGCCCCAAACCTTGTCTCTACCAAAAAAAAAAAAATTAGCCAGGTATCGTGACTCATGCCTATAGTCCTAGCTTACTCAGGAGGAGGCTGGAGGATTGCTTGAGCCCAGGAGTTTGGGGCTACAGTGAGCTGTGAGCATGCCACTGCACTCCAGCCTGGATGACAGAGCAAGACCCTGTTTTTTAAAAGAAGAAGAAAATATTAAAGGCTGTTGGAGTGTTGCTAGAAGGGAGCCAGTACAGAGGGAGAGGCCAGAAGAGAGGTGGGGTACCTAGTGGATCACAGTCTCTCTGAGAAGGCAGGAGGGGGCTGGGATCCAGCATACACATTGAAGGAAATGGCTTTTTTTTTTTTTTTTTTTTTTTAGACAGAGTCTGGCTTTGTTGTCCAGGCTAGAGTGAGTGCCATGGCGTCAGCCTAGCTCACAGCAACCTCAAACTCCTGGGCTCGAGCGATCCTTCTGCCTCAGCCTCCCGAGTAGCTGGGACTACAGGCATGCGCCACCATGCCCGGCTAATTTTATATATATATCAGTTGGCCAATTAATTTCTTTCTATTTATAGTAGAGACGGGGTCTCGCTCTTGCTCAGGCTGGTTTTGAACTCCTGACCTTGAGCAATCTGCCCGCCTCGGCCTCCCAAGAGCTAGGATTACAGGCGTGAGCCACAGCGCCCGGCCGGAAATGGCTTTTGACAGGAGCAGGGACACTTCCTTTGTTGCAGCAAGAGGGAGAGAGAGGATGCGGGCAGGTGTCTTAGCTTTGAGGGTTAACATCTCTTGTCTAATGTGTGGGAGAGTATGAGGTTGTAGGTAACACAATTCTTATAGCTGCTATTTACTACCCAGGGTAAATTAAGTGCCTTCTGTAGAAAATGTGCTTAGCATTGAGGCTTGAAAGACCACTGATACAGAGAGATCTCCAGGATCTGCTGTTGAATTGCAAGTACAGACCAGAATATATAGATGCAGGCTTCTGTGTAAGAAACAAGAGGAAATATGAATAGGTTATTTTGCTTTTTTATCATATTAATGTATTACTTAGTCAAAGATAAATCTAAAAAATTTAGAAACCTGGAAGCAATACAGAGCAAGGAGAGGAACAAGACTTGTCTGAAAAATTATATTTCTAACCATCTCTTTTGTAAAGTGTGTCCCTGTTACTGTATTTTAATCCCAAATGCATGTGCCCTATATGTAAGTATTAGCATTACATCCTTATGAAAATTTATTCCAGTGTATTGTAGAATTTTCACTCTTCATTGGACGCTAACAAGGCATAGCTAACCGAAGAAGCAGTTTTCCGGTTTGAGGTCAGTGGCCACCTGATGCCCCCACTGTGAAGCCCACTTGTGGAGCCTGCACTTTCATGGTGTCCTGGGTCATGGCTTCTAGATGGTGGAAACACAGAGGTGAACAGGACAGATGAACCACTTTCCTTCTTCCTTTTTTTTTTTTTAAGCGGAGGAGCTAGACATGAAATGACTAAATAATTATTTATTTTTTAAATATGAAAGCATATCATTTGGGGAATGGGCCAAGCCCAAGGGATCACGGGAAGTTTTCTTGAAGGAGCCATCTTCAAGCCAAGTTCTGCAGGATGGCAGGAGGCAGGAAGCAGAGAGAGTGGGAAGGCAGTGGAGAACATTCCAGGGAGAGCCAAGCGAGGGATCGTGGCATGTTTGAGGAACCAAAACAAGGCGTGTGTGGCTGAAGCACAGAGTTGGAAAGGTGAGGTCACAGGCGAGGCTGTGAGGGGGCAGAGGCCTCATGGCGCAGGACACTGGCGTTCTTTGTTAATACTCTTTTCTGTATCATAAAAGCAGTGGGACCAGACAGAGAGAATCACAGTGAGCCTTCTGTATATTTTGAATAATATAATAGAAAATTTATAATCCTGACCACAGGCTAGTATTTGTCATGGAATTTCATTTCACTGTGATGTTTCTCCCCCCGAGGCTATATTTAAAATGCAAAAATAAACCATTGTTGTCACATTTCCCTACAGGAATAAAATGGAAGGAGAATCCAGCAGATTTGAAATCCACACTCCAATTTTTGACAAGAAAAAGAAAAAGCATTCTGTACATAAGGAAAGACATCAGAAACGTTCCCATGAAAGTTTCAGAGACTTCTCCCTGGTAAGTGAACAGACTCACGTAACTAAGCGTAAAAAGAAGAGAAAGGATTTCCAACAGCTCACTTCTTCTCCTTTGAAAAAATCAGAAATCCACGATGAGACTGAGAAGGCCACTTGTACACACAGAAAGAAGAAAAGGAGAAGACATAGTGCTTTGGGAGTAGACGAGGAAACAGGCGCTGTATATGTCTTTGTGGATGAAGAAAATACTGAGAACACGCGAAAGAATTCTAAAAAGGGTGCCTGTGCCCTTCGTGTTGACACGAGCATAGAACGAGAGATAACGAAAGAGCCTGCAGCGGACAAACTGCAGGTAGTTGCTAAGTCACATGAAAATGAATCAGAAGAACCGCACTGTAAAGTTCGGAAGAAGAAGAAGAACCGTAGGAGGACAGGTGCATCCTGTGACGCCCCATGGGAGAGCCAGCACCCCAGCGTGCCCTCGCCCCAGGTGGACCCGCACCAGCAGGAGCCCTGGCCTTCTGTGGGCCTGGAAGGCAGCCTTCCAGAACCACTGGTATCTGCTAAGAAAAACAAGTCTAACAAGAAAAAGAGGAGAAAGTCCAACAAGCAGGAGCTGGAGGCCCTGGCCAGACCTGAGTGCGCTGAAGGGCCACAGGCGGCCAGAGAGGTGGGCACGGCCCTGATGGGGCTCGGGGCACCTGGGGATGCCAGGGAAAAGGCGAGGAAGAAGAAGCGCGCTTCTGTTGGAAGCGGTGTAGCCTCTGCTGATGGGGTTTCTGCGCTCAGCCAGAACTCTGAGAACCCACAGAGTGATGCGCTGGAAAGCCACGGCCCCTTGCTCAAAGGAGGAAAGAAACTCGGGCAGCGGCGGGAGCAGAGGAGCCGGGCCTGTTCCGGAGACGAGCATGGGGAGGAGGCGTCCAGGTAACGCGGGACGTGTGTTTTCTGCATGGATGCCACTCACGTACTCTTTATTTAGCATGTACATAGTAAATGGCAACAATCACAAAGAGGTAGACTGCAATGTGTACAGAATGAGCCACATGCTTAGTTGTGTAGGCTTGGCAAGTGACCTAATTTCTTCATATATAAAATAAGGCAGTTCGGTTAGATTCTCACTAAGACTGTTCTATCCCTGAAATTCTCTGAGTTTAAAAGCCATTTTAAGACCCCCAAATTACCTTTGTTGTCCCTATGCATATAGATAGGAGGAAGGTGACACTTCCTCTTATTCAAGAGACAGGATCTTTCTCTGTTGCCCAGGCTAGAGTGTAGTGGCAAGATCATAACTCATTGCAACCTCAAACTCCTGGGCTCAAGTGATCCTCCTGAATAGCTAGGACTACAGGTGCATGCCATCACAATTGGCTAGTTTGTTTGTTTGTTTACTTATTTTGTAGAGACAGGGTCACGTGATGTTGCCCAGGCTGGTCTGGAACTCCTGGCTTCAGGTGATCTTTCTGCCTCGGCCTCCCAATGTGCTGGATTACAGGCATGCCTGCCTGGATTTTTATTTTATTTTTTAATTTTAATTTTTATTTTTTTTAAGGCTGGTCAAGTGAAGCAGTGGGAGTGGAGAGGGAACAAAGGAATCTGTAACTACTTGTGATCAATTAGTTGTAAACACCAGTACACTCAGACCAACATGGATTTTTTTTAATCACTTTACCTTCTAGGCTGCCTCTGAAGTATACTCAAATAAATCAAGTTACGTTTAATAAAGGGTTTGAAATCAACTCCAAGATCCCATCAAGCTTTAACACTCCAGTAGTCTAAATGAGTCATTGTTTTAAAAAAGTTTAAAAATTATTAGATCAAACAACATGTTAATTTTAGTCAACCCAATTTCCCCTCTTAGGTTAGAACCTACAAATGAAGAAGAAAGCAATTTAGAATCAGCTAAAGATTCTGAAACAAGATATTTACATGAAGATTTGAGAGATTCAGGTGATTCAGATGTGGATTTGGATTCTGCCATGAAGCAGCTCCGAGAATTCATTCCTAACATCCAGGAAAGGGCTGCAACTACGATTAAACGAATGTATCGGGATGACTTGGAGCGATTTAAAGAATTTAAAGCACAAGGTGAGTTTGTGGAATCTTAATATTTGTTGAACTTTCCTATATGCAGAGCTGGCCCCTGACTTTCTTTTGTGAATGATTCGGATTTATAGATTCACAAGAAGCATCCTTCATCTACTTTCAACTTCCTCTCAGAATTGCTGTCCAAGTTATAAATTTAGCAAAATGAAGTGCACTGTTGTTCCCCTTCTTGCCCACTGCTGGTAGAGGCGGCGAGGAGGAATGGGGCCCAAGGGACCAGATAAGCCCCAGACTAGAAAATCAATCCTAGAAGAATAGAAGGAATAGGAGGTTAATTGGTTGAGACACCAAGAAGGATATAGAAGTTAAGTAAAATTAAAATGCTGTCAAATTAAAATCATCATCTTTAATGAGGTGTAGTTTCCTTCCCCACCACATTAATTTGCAGGTGAGCTGGTTGTAGTGGCCTTGGTTTCAGTGTTACAAGAACCTCCCAGAAAGCTCACTGGATTTAAGAATAAGCTATACCTTTAAGGCTGTGTGCTACCAATGAGCGGTATTTACTACCTGCTGCGTGAGGCCTGATACTGCTGGCCATTTAAAAAAGTGAAAAGAGATGTCCTAGCTCTGTGGAATTAATCAGGTTGAAGAGATTAGTTCAGAAAACAGACAAATTGAGCAAAAAAACCAAGAAGCACCACACCCACAATTACAGAGCAGTATGCAATGATCCTGTTTTTCGGTATATTGTGTTGACATTTTTATGAGTATGTGTTTTGTAAAAGATAGTTTTAAAATAAGCCTAGAGCAGAAAAAAGTACCACATGACACAGTCGCAACACAATGACACATGAAGAGGAAGAGAATGTAACCCACACTGGCGTTTGTTACCCTCCCCACAACACACAGGCACAGGAAATGTGCTTAAGCCTCCCTGTTCCTGCCACCCTGGTCGATGTCCTGCCTCGGGGGAAGCGTGTGGCAGAGAGGAGTAAAGTGGGGCTTCTTCTAAACTGTCGTTTCAATGCTGCTTGAATTTTTAATGAATAAATGTTACTTATTGGGCCGGGCGCGGTGGCTCACGCCTGTAATCCTAGCACTGTGGGAGGCCGAGACTGGTGGATCGCTCAAGGTCAGGAGTTCAAAACCAGCCTGAGCAAGAGCAAGACCCCATCTCTACTAAAAATAGAAAGAAATTAATTGGCCAACTAAAAATATATAGAAAAAATTAGCTGGGCATGGTGGCGCATGCCTGTAGTCCCAGCTACTTGGGAGGCTGAGGCAGGAGGATTGCTTGAGCCCAGGAGTTTGAGGTTGCCATCAGCTAGGCTGACACCACAGCACTCTATCCTGGGCAACAGAGTAGAGACTCTGTCTCAAAAAATAAATAAATATTTTAAGACTATTTTAAAATGAGACTGATGAAGCAGGAAGGGTCACTTTGGAATAGGGTGCCCAGGGCAGACATTGGGAGCAGAAGTGTAGCTTGGGCTGAACCTTTCCCTGAAGAAAAGGTTGAGTCCGTCAGTGGAGACCGAGAGCAACGGCAGGTGCAGGGACAGGGGCTGCTGCCCGGCAGGGAGGCGGCCGGCGCTGTGCCCTCAGGCTGCAGTCACTGGTGGAAAACCCAGCACTGTGTTTGCTTTTATTTGTTGTTGACTGTACGTACTTTTTCTCCCCGCCCCCAATCCTAGGTGTCACTATTAAATTTGGCAAGTTTTCTGCCAAGGAAAATCAGCAGTTAGAGAAAAACGTGCAAGAATTCCTGTCCCTGACGGGAATCGAGACCGCAGACAAGCTACTGCATACGGACAGATACCCAGAGGAAAAATCCACCATCACCGACTTAAAAAGGAAATACTCGTTTAGATTGCACATTGGTAAGTTTAGAAATACTCACCCTTTGACCGTCCAATGCCTTCCAGCCTCAAACACGGTAACCCATAGCCAGTGTCCCGCACAGTGCCTGGCCCGTGCTAACTGCTGCAGTGCAGATAGCCTCGGATTCCCAGTCTGCTTTTGGGGATTTGGAATGTGGCCATGTCTCCCAAGTACGGTGCTTTCATGGGCTTCGTGAAAAATTAAACGATCAACTTCTGTCGTTCCTGCTTGGCAATAATTATGGTTCTGGTCTCTCTTCCATCCTTTATTTTTTGTGTGTGCTAAACAGAGCACATCCTACGCACCATGATCTCCTATGTTTTTCCGGTGTAGCCGTGTGTGTGGTTTGTAGCTGGAACCATCCTGCTTGGGAGTCAGAGGGTGTGAAGTCACGTGGGATCAGAGAGAAGGGAAACCTCTTGAATTTAAAGAGGATCATTCCTGAGGAGTTCGGTGGAATGTACAAAGGAAAACGGGGTCGTGAGCCCTGTGGAGGGATTATTTCATCCTTAGAGTGGGAAAGTGAGAAAAGCTGTTTGGAGGGATTTTGTTCACCTTGTCAAGAGCTCTTAGCATGTGTTCTCCACCTTAGCACTCCCTTCCTCTTAATTCAAATTAGGTTAAAATCGCCTTGCCTTATAAGGGTCTTTCCCATGAATTGAGTAGACCAGAAGCTGGAGGCTCAGGTACTAAGCACGAGTTTCTGACGATTCCAGGGAAACTGGTGATGGTGGACCTCTGCTCTCCAAGACAGCTTTCTACAGGACACAGGAACCCCCAACTGTAACCTGGGGTTTAGGATAGTTAGTGTTGTTTGAAAGGGCTGTTCTGGGTTCTTTTATATTGTGACTTCATTTTGTGCCAGGCTCTGCGAGCCCCTCTGATTACCGTTCTTCTGACTGTAGGTAAAGGCATCGCCCGACCCTGGAAGCTAGTATACTATCGAGCAAAGAAGATGTTTGATGTCTATAATTACAAAGGCAGGTAAGAAAAAAGCCTTAGCAGCTTGGGACAGAACATTTCTCTTGTCTTTGCCAACACTATAAATCAAAATATCCACAGAAATGGATTGGAAGTAAAGAATGAAGATTTTTTTTTTTTTTTTTTTTTTTTGAGACAGAGTCTCGCTTTGTTGTCCAGGCTAGAGTGAGTGCCGTGGCGTCAGCCTAGCTCACAGCAACCTCAAACTCCTGGGCTCGAGTGATCCTTCTGCCTCAGCCTCCCGAGTAGCTGGGACTACAGGCATGCGCCACCATGCCCGGCTAATTTTTTTATATATATATCAGTTGGCCAATTAATTTCTTTCTATTTATAGTAGAGACGGGGTCTCGCTCTTGCTCAGGCTGGTTTTGAACTCCTGACCTTGAGCAATCCGCCCGCCTCGGCCTCCCAAGAGCTAGGATTACAGGCGTGAGCCACAGCGCCCGGCCAAGAATGAAGATTTTTGCGTGTGAAGTTAGATAGTGTATTTGTTGTCAGATGTCTGTCTTCAAGGCCCATTTCAATTTCCATGTCTTTCATAAACCTTTATGTGATCTTCTCTTCCCTAAATCCTCAGCTTTTTCTTTCTACTTCTGTTTTAGCACTCCACACACTCTGTCTCTCTTGCTATTACTCCTGTTTTCTCTGTTCCCTACTACGTTGTAAGCTCCTGATGAATCCAAGCATTTCTCCCTGACACGATGTTCCCTTCAGCACTTAGCACAATTCTTTGGTTTTCAGTAAATGTTTGCAGGAGAGGTAAACACTAGTGTTTCCTTGTGGAAGTGCAGTTCAGCAGCGTCAATCCACAGTGCTTAATGTGGTGGTTGGCATTCTCTCCTCCCTTTTTTCCAAATAAAATATCCAATTATAATTTGTTTCCAACATTGCAAGTTAAAAAAAAAAACCTAGACACAGAGGAAGTGTTGGCAGTGGGTTAGCACCCTGCTCAGTGACAGAAGTGTCAGCAGGAAGTTGTCATCTCTACCTGCCTAATAAACAGCTCATCAGCTCCACTCCTTGATCTCACTCTGGGAAGCAAGTTTAGTCAATCTTCTAGCAGCGTCAGCAGAGTTCTGCTTGACTGTGTAATTTTAAACCAAGACATACATGTTCCCTAAACTTCTGACATTGAATCAACCTTGTTTCTTTTTTAAAATGTTACAGAAAGAAATCAACTTCTAAGCTTAAGGGAGATTCAATTAATTAAAAGAGAGAAATCAACACTAGGTGAGGAAAGTTCACACAGACAGACTGAGACCTGCCCTATCCTTCTTTCTCAAACCCCACAGTTAGTTGTGAACAGAACTTTAAGAAAATCCACTAAAGGTGACATTTTAGATGACATTTGCTTTTGGGGAATTTAGGGTGGCAGCTGAGAAAACATACTTTTCTACCTGTTGCACACATAGGGGAATGACATTTTTAGAATAATAAAAGTCATTCTAATAATAAAAAGTTCATTCATTTGTGCTGCATTACTTGTGTTGTAGTGATGATTTACCCTTAGAATATTTTTCCAACTTAAGGAATTCTTGACTGAAAAAAGTAGAAAGTCAAAAATAAAAGAATTTTAAGGCTCTGAGTGGCTTAGGAACTCAGCGCACCTGTTTCCTTGTTTGGGCACACTTGATTTCTCTCTTCCTCTTTTCTGCTGCTTCAAGGGTGTCTACGTTTTTTTTTTAATCTCAGAAAGACTGGTTGCCTTGAGAGGAAAACTACTAGGAAGTATTCCCTTTTGATCCCCATGATTCTTAATAGTGGGGAATAGCGAGTCTTCATTTACGCACTCTGCGTTTATATAGAAATTTCTGAGAAAAAAAGGATGTTATTGTCCTGAAGTAGTTACAGATCAATATCATCAGAAATTGTTCGTATTTTACTAGAGTTGTTGTTGCCTTGTTGAACCACTGTTCCCCACCCCCTGCATTAAGGTTTAAGAATCTTAGGATGTTATAAAGATTGGTCTTTCTTTTTTTTTTTTTTTTTTTTTTTTGAGACAGAGTCTCACTTTGTTGCCCATGCTAGAGTGAGTGCCGTGGCGTCAGCCTAGCTCACAGCAACCTCAAACTCCTGGGCTCAAGCGATCCTTCTGTCTCAGCCTCCCAAGTAGCTGGGACTACAGGCATGCGCCACCATGCCCGGCTAATTTTTTCTATATATATTAGTTGGCCAATTAGTTTCTTTCTATTTATAGTAGAGACGGGGTCTCGCTCTTGCTCAGGCTGGTTTCGAACTCCTGACCTCAAGCAATCCGCCCGCCTCGGCCTCCCAGAGAGCTAGGATTACAGGCGTGAGCCACCGCGCCCGGCCAAGATTGGTCTTTCTTTACCTAAATATTTAAGGTGTTTAATCTCAAAATCAATTTATGATATAGTAGTGCTTTCTTAGTACTTTATTTTTTTTTGAGAAGTAAAGAGAAGTTTATTAATTTGCCAGCAAATAGTACTTTAATATATTTGTTTTTCTATGTGATGGATGCACTTTAAATTCCTTAAATAGTTACACGCTTACATTAAGCCATTTGTTGCACGTGTACGGAATGCCTGTTGTCTGCCGAGCATTATCAATGACATGGTGTACAGAGCCAACAAGATCTCCGCCCTTGCCAGATTTCCCTTCTAGAACTGTGCCATCCAGTAGGGTGCCCAGCCGCCAGTGGCTGTTATGCACTTGAAACATGGTTAGTGCAAGTTGAGATGTGCTGTGAAAGTAAAACACACACTGGACTTTGAAGGCTTGATATGAAGAACAGAATGTAAAATATCTTTTAGGCCGGGCGCGGTGGCTCACGCCTGTAATCCTAGCTCTATGGGAGGCCGAGGCGGGCGGATTGCTCAAGGTCAGGAGTTCGAAACCAGCCTGAGCAAGAGCGAGACCCCGTCTCTACTATAAATAGAAAGAAATTAATTGGCCAACTAATATATACAAAAAATTAGCCGGGCATGGTGGCGAATGCCTGTAGTCCCAGCTACTTGGGAGGCTGAGGCAGGAGGATTGCTTGAGCCCAGTAGTTTGAGGTTGCTGTGAGCTAGGCTGACGCCATGGCACTCACTCTAGCCTGGGCAACAAAGCGAGACTCTGTCTCAAAAAAAAAAAAAAAATATCTTTTAAATACTTTTTGATGTGAATGGCGTGTTGTAATGAGATCATTTTTAACACATTGGATTAAATGAAATATATTCTTAAAGTTACTTTCATTAAAACTAAATTAAAATGAATTTTCCTATGACTACTGGAAAATCTAAAATCCACGTGTGGCTCACCTGCTGTTTCTTTAGGGGTGCTAGTGTAGAGGACGAGACCGTGCGTGTGTCATTGCAGGTCGGGACAGGGCTGTGCGGGAGAAGCACAGTGTTCTCTAGGTGTGAACAACGGGGACCCTAGGCTCAGGCCGGCAGGGACGTGTCCCCGAAGCCGTGCTGTTTAAACTGCATCTGGGGCGGGGGCAGGAAGGCTGTTTCCGCCCAGGCGAGGAGGCTCTGGGCAAGGAGAGGCTAAGAGACGGTTTACTCCGGCCGCTGTGTGACTGAGCCAGACCTCTGGCCTGTGACGCTGGTGACTGACTGACAGGACGACCCCACCGAGATGCAGACAGGAAATGCCTGTCTCCGGTCGCTGGTGGGCCTGCTGCTGGACCCGGGTTTCCTGACGGCTGGTGGGCCTGCTGCTGGAACCGGGTTTCCTGACGGCTAGTCCGCGCTTTTCCCACGACTGCGCCGCTGCCATGAGACCAGCGCTGCCAATCTCGTAGTTCAAACTTGTAAAACGTTCTTCCCTCCTCGTAGGTATAGCAAAGAAGATACTGAGAAGTTACAGAGATACCATTCCCTCCACGGGAATGACTGGAAAAAGATTGGTGAGATGGTGGCCCGAAGTAGCCTCTCGGTGGCCCTGAAGTTCTCTCAGATCAGTGCTCGTAAGTGGTGGTCCCTTGTGAGTGGTGGTCCCGAGTGCCCTCCTCAGTGAAGGACAAGCCCGACAGGCCTTGTTTAGCCCACGACTGGGCTAGAAATCGCTGCAGGCCTGTTTTTGGAGAAAATCATCGTGGTTTTTTTTTTTTTTTTTTTTTTAGCCATTCTCCATACTAATCCATTTTGTTTCCTGTGTATTAAGTGAAATCGTGCAGCCTTCATCCACTGGGCCGATTTTTACCACCGTTCAGTAACCTATGAACTTTAGTAACTTTCAATGTGACTGTCTCTGCCAAGTGGACCAATATCCCAGGAAGCTGGGCGTAGGGTAGCCTGGGTGGGGGCGGTCACTTTTCCATGGTGGCAAGGAAGGCTCTGGGAGGGAGGTGTGCAGCTCAGTCAGCTTTACCCAAAACCTATGTTGGTGACCCCCTGTCCCTCTTTCCCAAAAAGTTTCCTTGGTTTTATTCTTCACATCAAAATATCTGAAATTACTTTAAGATGACAGTCCTGGCCAGGCACAGTGGCTCACACCTGTAATTGTACCACTTTGGGAGGCCAAGGTAGGAGGATCACTTAAAGCCAGAAGTTCAAGACCCAGCCTGAGCAACATAGCGAGACCCCATCTCTGCGAAAAATAGAAAAATTAGCTGAGCGTGGTAGGGTGCACCTGTAGTCCCAGCTACTGGGGAGGCCGAAACAGAAGGACTGCTTGAGCCCAGGCATTCCAGGCTGCTGTGACTTATGATCAGGCCACTGCACTCCAGCTTGGCCTACAGACTGAGACCCTGTCCCAGAAAAAAAAAAAAAAAGACAGTTCTTGAGGTTACTGTTTAGCACAGGGACTCACATACCCTGGCCACACAGGTAGTGCCTTGCGGCCAGTTCTTCAAAGTTTCCAAGAAGTAAAACAAAAATCTGCAATTTCTTTTTAAATTTTGTGAACTCTAGATACCTTTTTCTTTCTCAGAAATCTCTTAATTTTAAAATATTCATCCAAATTATTATTAAAGGAAAAAGATAAGACTCTGTGGGCCAAACCAAAACATTTGCAGGTGCCAGTTTGAGGCCCTTTTCTTACTTAGCATGACTGTGCGTGTGTCTAGTAAGGAAGGGTGAACTTAGGTGCTTTTGACACCCTGCGTAGATGACTGGCTTCAGAAATTCTCAGGTGCCTTAAATCATCCACTCCTGCGCTGGTGTCATTGTGGCTGCTAATTGCACACTAGGAACTCTTGGTGGGGAGACATGTACATAAAAACCATGTGATTATTTTTTTCCCATTAAATGTTTAGGAAAAGTATTTGGAAACCTCACAATATCATGCGGGAGACATTGCTCTTGAAAACAGGAAGAACGACATTTTTGAAGTTTGAAAAAACCGTTGCTTTAAGAAAGGACTTACTAGCCAGGCACATTAGTTCATGCCTGTAATCCCAGTACTTTGGGAGGCCGAGGCAGGAGGATCACTTGAGGCGAGGAGTTCAAAACAAGCCTGGGCAACATAGCCAGACCTTGTCTGTACAAAAATAGAAAAAAAAATTTTTTTTTTTAAATTTATTTATTTATTTTTATTTTTTATTTTTTTTGAAAGAACTTTGTTTTTTTATATCGGCATATTATGGGGGTACAGATTTTAAGGTTTCAATAAATGCCCATTTCTCCCCCTCCCCCCACAAGTCTGAGTCTCCAGCATGACCATCTCCCAGATGGTGCACATCTCACTCATTATATATGTATATACCCGCCCCCCTTCCCCCTGCCCAATACCCTATTACTGCAGTACCTATGTGACCACTTAGGTACTGTTCAGTTAATACCAATTTGCTGGTGAGTATATGTGGTGCTTGTTTTTCCATTCTTGGGAAACTTCACTTAATAGTATGGGTTCCAGCTCTAACCAGGAAAATATAAGATGTGCTATATCACCATTGTTTCTTAGAGCTGAATAGTACTCCATGGTATACATATACCACATTTTATTAATCCATTCTTGGATTGATGGGCACTTGGGCTGTTTCCACAGCCTTGCAATTATGAATTGTGCTGCTATAAACATTCGAGTGCAGGTGTCTTTTTTGTAGAGTGTCATTGAATCGTTTGGATAGATGCCCAGCAATGGGATTGCTGGATCAAATGGTAGATTCACTTGTATCGCTTTAAGATATCTCCATATTGCTTTCCACTAAATTTATTATTTAATAATTTCTGGCTTTGGTTCTTAAAAGGAATCCATGACCATTTTAGTAATTTCATTTTAATTTGCATGTATTTATGTTTGATTGTTTTACATTTGTGTGATTGAGACGTCAGTCATTGTCTTGGGAAAAGTGCCTGATTTAGCATTTCGGGGTTTTTTTATATTGTGTTTGAAAGCAAATAGATTAGCAACTACAAGACCATCCTTTTATATCTATAGGAAGAAATCGTGGTGCTTGGAGTAAGGAGGAAACCCAGAAACTAATCAAGGCTGTTGAAGAAGTGATTCTAAAGAAAATGTCTCTCAAGGAGTTAAATGAGGTGGATCCCAGACTCCAAGAAGCTCCCGAAGGTCGTCTGTCAATTGTTCGGGAAAGACTTTACAGGGGCATATCTTGGATAGAAGTAGAAGCTAAAGTGGAAACCAGAAATTGGATGCAGTGTAAAAGTAAGTGGTAAGTTATATTATCATTCTCTCTCTCTCTCTCTCAATACTGAATATTGACTTCTGATTTCTTTACTCTGTCTCTTTCTAAGTTTTTAGTGAAAGCAGATAGTTATCTGTTTACAGTGTTAAAAAAATATGAAACAAACGTTCAGAAGGCAACCCAGGAGCATGGTGATCAGTAACAGCTCTGCCTCTCAATTTTGCTTTTTATTAGAATCCTCTGTCTTCATCTGAAATGAGGCCGTTGTGCTCTTAGCTGCATCTGTCACAAAGTGATAGTTTCAGCCCTGATCCTGCTGCACTTTCTTTGCCAAATGTAGCTTTTCCAAGCCCTGCAGGGTCGCTGAGCCAGATGTGCAGCTGCAGAACGGGTGGTTCTACAGGCTCACAACCCACACCTTGAGCTCAAAGCACACCCAGTGCTCTTTCAGTACCAGATAGAAATGAAATCCAGTAGGCGTATTTTATGTTAAAAGCAGACTCTCCTGGGGTACATTGTTGATGTGCCTTACAGTTCTGTTGTAGGTACATGAGACTACACTCAGAGATATAAATCCCAAAGAACAGATTTGACTGGGGTATGATATGAAGGAACCAGAGCTCTTTCTACCCCTATATTTTAAGCTAAAAGAAGGGAGAGGGGGGTTATAAGCTTCAACTGGAATATGATACGTCAGTGTTAAAAAAGGGAAATTATTATGATTAAGGGTGGTCCCACTTCAGAATCAACATAATTAAGACAACATGCAAGATTTCTATTTTAATTTTGAAGAGAAAAATAGGAAACTTGACCCTGAACATATATTTACCTCCTATAACATCAGAATTACCTCAGATGATACATTTCAAAACTGTAAACATGGGAGGCTGTTGGTAAGAACAACAATGTTGATTATCTGACAAGTGTCATATATCTCAGTAATCAGGTATGTAAATATAAATAGCTAATGATCTGTCAATCAGATTGTGGCAAATTTTGCTATTCAAGATAAGTGCTTTTTTAATATTTGTCATTGGGTCAATGCTGTCACTAGGAACTCCAGACAATCTTGAGCCATTAGCTTTGGGCATTAGAGGAATCATCAAATCATTTACTTACTAAATTTTGTCTTATTTAGTGTTCCAAGAGCCAGTGACAGTATTAAGAGCAATATTTGTCTGTCATATAAGCAGTCAAAATAAATGGAGTTGTCAGTGTCCTCTAGCACCAGCTAATAGGCCAATTCTTTTTTCTCCCTTTCTTAAACTTTTTATTATGAAAATTTTATAACACACACAAACAGTACTCTTAGTATTCATCATCCAGTTTCAATGATCATTGGTTTTCTGTCATTTTATTTATCCCTTCGCACTTTTTAAAAAAATAGGTATATTCTTGATGGTGTTAAATGTTAGCAATGTTGAGTTGAAGAGTTAGAAATTGGTTCTGAGTGAGGGCAATTTAAATGATAAAAATATATGAAATGTTAACAGAAACTTTAGCCCCAAAAGTAGACTGTATTTTTCTTTCTTTTAATGTAGGATGGAAATTCTAACCAAGAGGATGACTAATGGTGGGAATATATACCATGGAATTAATGCCCTGCAAGCCAAAATCAACCTCATTGAAAGGTGCGGGAATAGAAATGGATGCTGTTTTAACTGTTCTGCTCTCTGGCCAAAGAGTAGTTGCTAGTGCTGCGGACTCTGCAGTGAGATTGCCAAGGTTCAAAGCCCTGTTCTGGCACTTTCTACATGTATTACTGTGGGCATGCGACCTACCTTTCTAAGTTTATTAATCTAAAATGAGGATCGTAATGGTGTCTACCTCATAGTGTTGTCAGACGGATAAAATGAAATAATGTGTGTAAAACATATATGTACTCAATAAACGTAGTTATTTTAGTCTTTCAATCTTTCAGTATGGATAAGAGTTATTTATATCCATTGGAAAGTAGAGGTAAATAATTCAGACAAAGCCCTTCTGTTCTCCAGTACAAGTTTGTTGGTATCCACTGTTGCTTGGTCTTTGGTTTTGTCTTTGAGTACCTAGTCCATGCAGAGTCCTCCCCGAAGTGTCTAGAGTGTTATAAGAGAAAGGGAGATACAGGACTATTTTATTTATTTATTTATTATATTTTATATTTTTGAGACAGGGTCTTGCTCTGTCACCCCAGCTAGAGTCAGTGGCATCATCGTAGCTCACTACAACCTCAAACTCCTGGGCTCAAGCGATCCTCCTGCCTCAGCCTCCCAAGTAGCTGAGACTACAGGGGCACACCACAACACCCAGCTCATATTTCTAATTTTAGTAGAGATGGGGTCTCGCTCTTGCTCAGGCTGGTCTGGAACTCCTGACCTCAAGTGATCCTCCCACCTCAGCCACCCCAGAGTGCTAGGATTACAGGCGTGAGCCACCGCACCCGGCCAGCACCATATCTTTGTCTATGAAATGGGGCTGATCCCTCTGACCTCATCAGTTGGTGGCGAGGGTTACCGTAAGTGAATTCGTGCACATAAAGGTCTTAACACAGCGTCTGTCACATAGTAAGTGATGGGTACAGGTATACTATTACGATGTGTCTGTGTTGAAGGGCAAAGTTGTGTTTTTCACTGTGAGAGAGCAGCGTGGTTTGGTGGGAGACACAAAGGGCTCAGGCGGAAGAGAGACGTTTTCTCAGCCCGTCTCCGTAGCCCATTAACTCAGTGACCTTGGAGTAACCTTGGGCTAGGAAAGGTGACCTCACTGTGGGTATAATGAGGGAGCTGGCACAGGGTGAAAGTGCTGGCACCCTCTAGCTCTTGATATTCCAGGAGTCCATGAAGATGTCCATCGTGCTGATTTTTGCTTAAAAATTTAATTTTTATTTTTTCTCGTAGATTGTATGAAGTAAATGTAGAAGATGCTAATGAAATAGACTGGGAAGATCTTGCTAATGCTGTAGGGTAAGACCATTTATTTAATATTAAGCTAATTAAAAGATAAAGATGACTTTTTATAAATGACTGCCTATCGGATTTTAAAGACAGGACTGAAATTGATGCTGCCTATGGAATTTTATGTAAGCTGTGGTTAAGATTCCTCCTGTTGGCTAGGAAACCAATTCGATATACAGTGCAGAGTAAAAGCCAAGTTTAAGAAGCAAGCTACTTAAAGGTTCTGAGCTGCTAAGTAGATAAGGTTTTCATGACATTAAATAGATCATTAATTAGGTATGGTTTTCATTTTTCTTCTTTTTTGTGTGTGTCAAGTAGATCATTGCACATTCTCCAAAGATCACGGGATTTCCAGTTACCTCTGTGTACCCAATTTGGAGCTCTGACACTCTACCAATTCTCTAGCTCAGTGATTCTCAGGCCAGCTTGCACGTTGATATCATCTGGGGAACTTTTTAAAGATACCAGTGCCACACCCAGAGAGGATAATGGAATTGATCTGGTGTGGAGCCTGGATGCTAGGATTTTCCAGAGCTCCCAGGCGATTCTGAGTGTCTTTTCATCTGTAAGGTTCTTCTGCCTTTGCCCTTGCCGGTGTTGACAGTTTGGAAGAATGCAGGCTAGCATGCGGAGGGATTGTTTGGCCCTTAGTCTTGACAGGTGGATGGTGGCGTGAAGCTCCTGCAGCCTGGCCGGCTTTCAGAAGTATGGCTGCTGGTGTGACATTGCTCTTGGTCCATCAGGAAGGGTTTAGACTGGTTAGGCGGCTGCAGGCGGGGGGGGGGGGGGGGGGGGGTCGGTAACCAGATTAATTATTGAAAAAAAGACATGCTTTTATTAAGAAAATGTGTCCCGAAAGTTTAATGATTTTTACTTTAAAAAACAATTTAAGATTTAGTTGTTTCCCTCTCTAATTGTAAATTGAAAATGTTTCTGTCCCACTTATTGTTCATTGAAATGTAATTGTAATTGAAAATGTAGCAAAACATCATAAGCGTCTGCTTGTTTTAGCTTTGCAAGATAAAAATCAGGGAGCACCTGCCTTTGAATTCTGACAAGTATTAGGTATCCACAGTGTGATGGGTGCGGGGTCTGGGCCAGATGAGCCACTTGAGGTCCCAGCTCCATCCCTTAATATTAATAGCTGTGTGGTCTCGGGCAACTTCTGGGCTTCAGTTTCCTCATCTCCTGAATGAGGGAGAAGAGTAGCCGCTCTGCCATTGAGGTTTCGTGACGATCTATTGTGTAAAGCACTGAGGGTAGTGCCAAGTGCAAGGTCAGCATCTCATATGTGTCGTATTTTTATCACATGTTAATGGTGAAATCACATAATGATTTCGTGTTCCAGATGAGAAAACTACTTGTATCTCTAGACCTCACCTTAATAAATGTACTTACTGCACAGCACTGAAATGATAAATTTTTAAACTTACTTTTTTTTAAATCTTTTCTAAAGTGATGTTCCTCCATCCTATGTTCAAACTAAATTTTACAAGCTGAAAGCTACCTATGTTCCCTTTTGGCAGAAGAAGACTTTTCCAGGTCAGTATTCTTGAGGTTTGTAACCGTTAACACGACTTTTGGTGCCACTTGCTGGTCGTGTGAGTCACCTGGGCAAGGGCCTTTAACTTCTTGGAGCCTCAGCTTTCTCAACTGTAAAATGGTGAAAACGGGCCCGGGCGAGGTGGCTCACGCCTGTAATCCTAGCACTCTGGGAGGCCGAGGCGGGTGGATACCTCAAGGTCAGCAGTTCGAAACCAGCCTGAGCAAAAGCGAGACCCCGTCTCTACTAATAATAGAAAGAAATTAATTGGCCAACTAAAAATATATAGAAAAAATCAGCCGGGCAGGGTGGCACATGCCCGTAGTCCCAGCTACTTGGGAGGCTGAGGCAGGAGGATCACTTGAGCCCAGGAGTTTGAGGTTGCTGTGAGCTAGGCTGATGCCATGGCACTCTAGCCCAGCAACAAAGTGAGACTCTTGTCTCAAAATAAAATAAAATAAAATGGCGAAAACTGGCAAATTATAACCCCTACCTGACGGGACTTTCAAAAGTACTAAATGAGATAAGATATGTTCAGCATAGGGCTTGAAACTTAGTGACTTAGTAGATGACTGAGTGCTGCTGGTATTGCCATCATGGTTACTAGCACACACCCATGTGCACATACCACATGTGACACATGGGTGCACACACATACCATGTAGTATGTACACATGTGTACACACACTGTTCCAGAAAGAGTATAAGGTGCTTGATTCCTTTTTTGTAGCCATTTGTGGGTAGTTTAGATATATAAGTCCCAAGCTCAGATCCTCATAGCTATGTGAGCAACTCGTTAAAAATGCAGATTCCTGGGCCTCATCCTAGACCTCCCGAATACTAATCTCAGGACTGAGTCCAGAGTCTGGACTTTCTCTAAAAGCTTAGCGAGAGGTCTCTCGGGGTCAGCCCTACACCACTGGTTTGGATGATGTCGCACCTGGCAGTGTGTGACGAAATCCTTTGTGTTCACTGCCTAGGTTTGAATCCTTATTAACCCCATGACCTTGGGCAAGTTTCTTCACGTCTTTATGCCTTTGTTTCCTCATTTGAAAAATGCATTAGGCCAGGCACGGTGGCTCATACCTGTAATCCTAGCACTCTGGGAGGCCAAGGCGGGAGGATTGCTCGAGGTCAGGAGTTTGAAACTAGCCTGAGCAAGAGTGAGACCCTGTCTCTACTATAAATAGAAAGAAATTAATTGGCCAACTAATATATATAGAAAAAATTAGCCAGGCATGGTGGCGCATGCCTATAATCCCAGCTACTTGGGAGGCTGAGGCACCAGGATTACTTGAGCCCAGGAGTTTGAGGTTTTGTGAGCTAGGCTGATGCCATGGCACTCACTCTAGCCTGGGCAACAAAGTGAGACTCTGTCTCGAAAAAAAAAAAGCATTAAAAATAGTGCCTACCTTATAGGATTTTTGTGAGGATTGAATAAGTAAATATGAATAAACCAACTAGTTTGGGACCTCAGACATAGTAACAACAGGAGTGGTGCGGTGTCGTTATCCTGTATCCTTTGGCGTTGTTAAGAGGCTTTGTACAGACAAATAAATTCAAAATTAAATTTCTTTTCTGTAGAGATCATCGACTATCTTTATGAGACTAGACTACCTTTATTTAAAGAAAAGTTAAAAAAGAAGATGGAGACAAAATGCAATAAAATCCAGACTCCTGCAGCACCCAAGCAAGTTTTCCTGCTTAAAGACATCTTTTACAGTGACAGTGAGGGAGGCAGAATAGACTCGGAAGACTCAGAAGAAAGTTAAGCAAAGGTTACTATTTCTTGTCCTTTTTATATCAGTTTGGTTGCACTTATATACATGTGTCAGTAAAGCTATTCTCAGTATTGATGTTTAATAAAGGATGTACAGTGGCCAGAGGAAAAGGTATGGAATCATAACTTCCATTGTGGTGCATTAAGAACTTGCTCATGTTAAAGTCTGTTTGAATGTGAAAAGAACGAGGAGCTGAACTGATTTAATATTTTTGTACCATTCTGTTGAAAATAATTACAATCAATGTTTTTATAAAGCAAAGTATCCCAAGTCCCTCTCATTGCTGCAGAGGGTCCAGTCACATCCTGTGAGCATTTCGTTTTGTGGGTTCAACTGTATGTATGCTGAGCAAAAGTGAGAAAGTCAATAGTTCTCGTAAAGTATGCCGTTCTGTCGTTCCAGTGTTCTCAGTGTATGTATGTATTGGACGAGTGTTCTGTGGAAGTTTGGATCTGCCGTTCCTTCAAACTGGTCTCTATTCCCTTGTACTTATCATAGTTTGTGCATTTCGTCTTCCTGAGTGTGATTCCAGTGTTCAAAGACAGGTATTTTTCACATAAGATGTCCTCTCAAAGCAAGTCACTGAATTTATCTGGTGTTCAACTGGAAAAACAAACAAAAAACCAGCAGTCTCTTACATTGCTTGTAGAAAAACCAGCTTTGTTAGACTAATTGAAAGGTGCTGTGTCAGCCTCAAGAACAACTCATTCCTGTCAGATTTTCAAGGTTAATTTTAATGGTTGGCTATTCTGTCAATCAGGAAAGCAAAACCACTAGGTATTTCTAGCCGAGAAGAACTTCATATAAATTTGATGTTCCTTTAGAGGACAATTTGGTAAGATAGAAAGCCAGAAGAGTGTATATATTCTGTGACCCAGCAACTGTACTTCTAGGAATTTATCCTAAAGAAGTAATAAAACTAGTGTATAAAATGAATGTTTATAATAGAAAAACAGAAAATGTGTAAATGTTCCTAAATAGGAAATTTGTTAAATTATGGTATATTCCTAGAATGGAATAGTAGATAGTAACTAAAAATGATCACGATAGATTTGATGATAATATTGTTAACAGTATTAATAACCGAAATACTTTGGAAGAGTATATATTTTCTCAATTTTATAAAAGTAAAAATGTAAAGGAAGCTGATTATGTATATAGATGCATTAAAATATATGGGAAGAAATAAACTAAAAATGTCAACTTGTTCTTTCTGGGCAGTGGGGTTATGAGTTTATGGGCTAGAACTCTGGATTGCAGGTATCGGAAAAGCAGACTCAGATAGACCTGAGGAATCTATGGGCTCTCAAAACTGAGAGTCCAGACATATTGCTAGTTTTAAGTGTCCATCCAGCCACTTGGAGTCACCACAGATGTGGTTTCTTGCTGATTCTCTGCCCTCCCTTTGCAGAGTCCACTTTATCCTGAGTCCACACAAGGTGGTCCCTTGGCTACCAGGGCATGCCCTCGTATAGCCACATCTCAGCAGTTTGTCCCCTTTCAGAGGAAGAAAGGGCTCTTCCACTAGTTCTTGCTTGAGTCTCGGGTTTTGTGTCTAGTACCCAAAAGAAAGCTCACACCCAACTCTCAACCACTGCTGTAGCCGGGAGGGTAGGATTGGCTTCGACCCTCATTTCGGCTCTGGAGCTGGAATTTAGCTCAGCATCCCTCGAAGGGCTGAGAGGGAAAATACTCCAGTGGAATATCAGGGTCCCATTAGCAGAATAAGGGGTGAATGGACTCTGAGGAAGCAACCCACAAATGTGCATGCCTGTGAGTAATTACCTGTGCTATAAATTTTACCCAATGTTTGTTGTGTACTTCATAAAAGTTTTATTTATATAACTTTCTCACCCATGTCTCCCATGCCTCTCACCTCAAATAAAGAAAAAGGCAGCATAGCATACAAATCTTAGGCCAGCCTTTTTATACATAGGAACCCAGAAATTCAGAAGAAAAAAACATTCAGGTGAGGCGGGCTGATCATTTGAGCTCAGGAGTTTGAAACCAGCCTGAGCAAGAGCGAGACTCTGTCTCTACTAAAAAAAAATAGAAAGAAATTAATTGGCCCAACTAAAAATATATAGAAAAAATTAGCCAGGCATGGTGGTGCATGCCTGTAGTCCCAGCTACTTGGGAGGCTCAGGCAGGAGGATCACTCAAGCCCAGGAGTTTGAGGTTGCTGTGAGCTAGGCTGACCCCACAGCACTCTAGCCCAGGCAAGAAAGTGAGACTCTTGTCTCAAAAAAAAAGAACATGCAGATAAATTGAATATGTGAAGTGTGGCCCAGGAGCAGGGTAGGTGGTAGGTTGTAGGGAGGAGCCACCCCAATTTGGGATGAGAAAAGGGCACTGTGTATACTTGGCAGCAGGTGGAGGAGGACTCAAAATGAGTCAGAGAGTGAACAAAGGCAAAGAGGAAAAACAATACCTGCCTCCAAGAGAGAAGCCTGAGGAACAAATAAAATTGTGTTTAACCTGCCTTAATTGCGCATTATTGGTGTTCTTGGCCCAGTGCTTGGTCATTTTGTCCTTGTCGGTCACAGTGCATTTCAGCTATTCGTCTTCACTGACTTCATTCCCCAACAAAGAGGCCCAAGACTGCAGCATGCAGAGTAGGTAGAAAATGAGTGTTTTAACCAGACCAAGACAACCACTCACTCCACAACATTACCTTCAGTCCAGCAGACACTACTGGCCACCTGCAGTGAGCCAGGTATTATTTAGGAGCTAAAGATATGAGAGCTGACTTGGGACCTATTTTCTTGGAGGCTACACAATCCAGTACTTTCCAAACACTGTTTCCTGTTTATTTCCTGAAATGCATGCCACTGGCAATCTTTGGCCTCGCTGAGACAATCCATTGATTCCATCAGCCCACCCCTATGTTGATTTGGCAAACTTTCGTGACTTGGCAAAGGTATTGCTTTCTTTGCATTTGTATCTCCAAAGTTCTTTGATTCGGTATGCATCCTGTGCGCTGGCTGTGTTAATGGAAAAGGAAGATCCATCGCCTCAGTTTTGCTGTACTGTAAACTTACACAGGGAATGGCTGTTTATAATTTTCAGCATTTCACATTTGCCTAACTTAAAAAACCATATGTCAGAGTATTTGAATATAATTACCTTTTGAGGTCATTATGACCACAAACCATCATTTTTATAGGAGAGCTGTACAGCACTTTAAAGTACTCATGATGTCTTCATTTGAGGCATAAATGCCCAATACTTAATGCTTTTAATAACATAGTGTCACTGTGAGATGGAACAGGAAGAGAAAAGGAATAAAAGGGGAAAAAAGGATGAATGTAAACTAATTATTAAGTGGATTTTACTGCAGCTTATATTTATGAGAAATTGTATTTTGGATGCCACTGGGCAGCTGTAATCTGAAAGACCCAGCAAATGTATTTTGTTTTCTATTGTGTAGCAGATAACTGTCAATCACCAAAAAACATCTCTGATATTTATAATTGTTGCATACAATATTTTTATTGAGGGCATTTTGCTCTTGCCTTTATTTATAATGCTTAATGAAAGTGACAAACTTCTAGGTGGGTTTCCTATAAAAGAGGCCAGATAATATATGTACATAAACCATAAAAACAACGTTAAAATTTGCATATTTTCTACTTCAGATATTATTTACCTTAAGAATTGGGACTTTTTTAAAGTATTAAATTCAGTAAGTTTTCTGCTTTTTTCCTTGGTAACAGGAGATGGTTTTTACAACTGATATAACATTTCGAGTAAACAAAAACATGGGTAAGTATTAGTACTTGATTTTTAAAAAGCTACCGCTGCCTTGTATAATTTATTTAAATAATACTTGCTATAAAAAAGATATAACGCCCTAATGATATAATATTTCTAAACACAAAATATACATTATTGACAGAAGTTTTAAAAGACAAATAACTGGGAGACTATACTATATTCATAGATTGGAAGATAATTTGTCCCGACCCGAGGGACCTTCTGTTACTCGTGGGGTCAAGGGGGACCGTGCCTGAAAGAGATGGGCGAGAGAAAGGAACGAGTCCAAGCAAAGGGTTGTCAAGGTCTACTTTACTTGGATTCTTAGTAGGTTTTATAAGCATACAGAAACAAGGAAGTAGAAACAGAAAAATAGAGTGGGGTGACGATGAGTCTTGGGTTTGGGCTAATCAGCCCCAATCATCGTCTTATCGGTATCAAAGCTGTTTGTGACTGATTACTCAACCCCAACCTGGCAGGTGGTCGGGAACAATTGCAGTCAGTACTCCCTGGAGCATTCCGTGGTCAGCACGTCATGGAATGCATTCTTCTCGGAGCTATAGCTGGAATTTTCCAGGGCGAAGCCCGTGCGTAGGACGAGTCATAGGGGAGTTGAGGGTCTTTGAGGGTCCTTGCCTCTAACAATAATTGTAAAGATATTCTTCACAAATTGATCTATAGACTCTATATAATAGAAGTAAGGTATCAATAGGATTTGTTAGGAAAATCAATAAATTAATTCTAGAATTTATATGAGCCGGGCGCTGTGGCTCACGCCTGTAATCCTAGCTCTTGGGAGGCCGAGGCAGGCGGATTGCTCAAGGTCAGGAGTTCAAAACCAGCCTGAGCAAGAGCGAGACCCCGTCTCTACTATAAATAGAAAGAAATTAATTGGCCAACTGATATATATATAAAAAATTAGCCGGGCATGGTGGCGCATGCCTGTGGTCCCAGCTACTCGGGAGGCTGAGGCAGAAGAATCACTCGAGCCCAGGAGTTTGAGGTTGCTGTGAGCTAGGCTGACGCCACGGCACTCACTCTAGCCTGGACAACAAAGCGAGACTCTGTCTCAAAAAAAAAAAAAAAAAAAAAATAGAATTTATATGGGAAAGCAAATGGCCAAAAGTAGCAAATACAATCTTGAATGAAAACAAGGTGAAAATATCCACATGCAAAACACGAAGAGTCATTATAAATCTACGGTAATTACAACAGTGTAGCACTGGTGCAAAGATAGACAAATGAAACAGAAACATATTAAAGACTCTTCATTTACAACAACAATGACACATCAGAATTGTAGACAATGATATTTTCATTGCTATCCCCTATATGGCAAATAGTAGATGAACAGGAAATATTTCTTGACCAGTCTGAGCAAGATCAAGACCCCCTGGACATGGTGGCACATGCCTAAGTCCCAGCTATTTAGGAGGCTAAGGCAGGAGGATCACTTGAGCCCAGGCGTTGGAGGTTGCAGTGAGCTGTGATGACACCACAGCACTCTAGCCCAGGCGACAGAGTGAGACCTTGTCTCAAAAAAAAAAAAAAAATTGTTGAGAAAATGAATGGATTGATGAGTGCAGAGAGGTGACTTTACCATAAAGCTACTACCACTGAGACTTGAGGGGCTATCACTTGCAAAGGCACTGCTATAAACTGACTGTTTGTGTCCCCACAAATTGATACGTTGAAATCCTAACTCTCAATGTAATGGGATGGGGGGGGGGACTTGGTGGGTGATTAGGTCATCAAGGCAGAGTCCTCACGGATGGGACTAGTGTCCTTATAAACAAAGGCCCCCAAGAATGTTGGTACTTTGGGACAGGAGTATGCCAACCTCCTCATTTGCCAGCAAATTACTAGGTCATTAAATATGAAATGTCTGGGGGGGGGGTTGTTGTTTTTTTTTGAGACAGAGTCTCGCTTTGTTGCCCAGGCTAAAGTGAGTGCCGTGGCATCAGCCTAGCTCACAGCAACCTCAAACTCCTGGGCTCAAGCGATCCTCCTGCCTCAGCCTCCCGAGTAGCTGGGACTACAGGCATGCGCCACCATGCCCGGCTAATTTTTTTCTATATATATATTTTAGTTGGCCAATTAATTTTTTTCTATTTATAGTAGAGACGGGGTCTCACTCTTGCTCAGGCTGGTTTCGAACTCCTGACCTTGAGCAATCTGCCTGCCTTGGCCTCCCAGAGTGCTAGGATTACAGGTGTGAGCCACAGCACCCGGCCGAAATGTCTGCTTTTGAATGAAAAGTGCAGTTTATTATATCTCAAGAAGCAATGCAATTAATCAAGTATGCACCTAAACTATGGCACAGTTTGGCCATCTTAATGATAGCTTGTTTATGCAAGCAGTGAAGGAGCCTGAAGAGTGAGTGGCAATGAAATTGCAAAAGGTGTTTTCCACAGCTTGTTGAGAATTAAATATTTTTCCTTGCAAAAAGTGTTCCAAAGCCTGGAAGAAGTGGTAGTCAGTTAGTGCAAGGTCAGGTAAATACTGTGGGTGACAGAGAGTTTCCAAGCACAGCCTCTGTAGTTTGAGCAGCGTTGTTTGTGTGACAAGTGAGGGAGCGTTGTCTATTGGCCTGTCTCTATTAGCCAATCTTGGCTGCTTAATCGCAAGCATCCTTATTATTTCATCCAATTGGTTCCAGTAGAAACCCGCTGTAATTGATTGATGAGATTTCATGAAGCTGTAGTGGATAATACCAGCGCTGGACCACCAAACACACACCGTTGTCTTTTTTTTTGATGAATATTCAGTTTAGGACTGTGTTTCAGCACTTGTTGTTTATCCAACCATTGTGCTAAATGCAGGCAATTGTCAAAAAGAATCCATTTTTCAACACACATAACGATATAGTGTAGAAATGGTTCACCTTTATGTTGTGACAGCAAAGAAAGGCAAGCTTCGAGATGATTTGCCTTTTGACACTTGTTTAATTCACGCAGAACCCATTCCTTGCCGATTCGAATGGTCCAATATTGTTGGAACAGTAACATCAAACTTTGCTGCTAATTTACAGGTAGGTTGAGATGGATTCGCTTCCACTATTGCATGTGCATTCATGCAGGTGCCTCACAAGAGGCAGAACCAAAGCTCTGGGTAGGAGACGAGTCCCTGAGAACTCTGTCTCCACTTAGCTGTGCCACTGCAAGGTCAGAGCCCCAGTCTTTAGTTTCAACGGGGAGCTAAATCTAGCCGGGTGTCAGGTCCAGAGGAACAGAGCACCTCCAGCAGCCTCCTTAGCAGTGGCCTGATTTGCTTTTTTGTCATGTTGGCCACCAGCTTGGGCTCAGCCACAGCTTGCATTAGGGCCATTATTTTGGTGGCATACTTAATATCCTTATTTTTGGTAGCTTTCTTCTTGCCAGTGCTGTAATGATGTGCAGGCTTGCTGAGGCCTGACCTTCAAAGCACAATGGCAGTCTCCTGTCCGCTTCACCAGGCCCTGGCATTCCTCCAGCAGGAGCTCGGCGGCCACCCCCAGAGGTGAGCTCCTGCTGCTCGCCCAGGTCCGCCTCCTGGTCCTGCTGCGACCAGTTTCTCAGCCACCTCTGGTCTGCGGTTGCCTCACTGCCACCCGGCCCCTCCCTTGCCACTTCCTGCCTGGCTTGCAGAGCAGCAGGCATGGCTGATGCTGGGGATCAGGGTGGCACCCTGAGGCAGGGGCCCCTTTACTGCTTCTGTCCATGCAGCTAGTGCCAATTGAATCCCCACTGTCAGCTTTGCCCAGGGCTCCTGTGAGGACTTTGGGAAGCAGGGAGCTCTGGGTCCCCTCCTTTGCCATCTGAGTCCTGTACTTAACAAAAACATTAATTGCTTTCCTGGAGGCTTCCTGCCACCCAGAATCCTTTGCAATTTGGGGCAATGTTCTTTTCAAGGTACTTCTTTACAAAAAGTCAGTCTGGGGCAGCTTTTTCTCCCATTCCTTTTGACTGTCTCTAAGGCCCCTGCCAGCTGTTCTTGCACATTCAAGCCCTCTATCTGATTTTGCCACACATAGCCTTGCTATGACTGGGGCTTTCCTCTGGCACAAATTGAGTTTGCTGCCAGGAGAGGCCATTCAGAAACCCGAGTCATAATTTACTGGGCGTGGGACTAAAGAGTTAGCTCAGGCAGCTCCCTCCCAGCCCTCCCATGGTGCCAAGATGGCATCGGCTGGTGTTCCCTCCCCCTTGCTGTGCCGCTCCTCCCTCCTGCTCAATCCGCCCTGCTCTGTAAAAAGAGACAAAGAGGATAACTATATAATGATAAAAGGGTCAATTCAGCAAGAGGATATAAAAACTCCAAATATATTTGCACCCAACACTGGAGCATCCAGATATATGAAGCAAATGTTGTCAGAGATAAAGAGAGAGATAGACCCCAATACAATAATCTCTGGAGACCTCAACACTCCACTCTCAGCATTGGACAGATCATCCAGGCAGAAAATCAACCAAGGAATGTTGACATTAATCTGCACTATAGACCAAACAGGCCTAATAGATATTTACAGAACATTGCATCCAAAAGCTGCAAAATTCACATTCTTGTCCTCAGCTCATGGATCATTCTCAAGGATAGACTTCAAAACAAGTCTTAAAAATTAAAAAAAAAATTTAAATCATACCAAGTATTTTCTCTGAACACAATGGAATAAAACTAGAAATCAATAACAAGAGGAACATTGGAAACTATACAAACACATGGAAATTAAACAATATGCTCCTGAATGACCAGTCAATGAAGAGATTAAGATGGAAATTTAAAAATTTCTTTAAACAAATAAAAATGAAAACACAACATATCAAAACCTATGGGATATGGCAAAAGCAGTAGGAAGAGGAAAATTTATAGCATTAAGTGCCCACATCAAAAAGGTAGAAAAACTTCAAATAAACAAACAATGAGTTAGGGCCTAGGTCAATAACCTAGCCATCAGCTTCTGTATTATGCTTGCTTGCTTGCTTGCTTGCTTAGGAGAGTGGGAAATTTTCAGTTGACCCTCATCTGACCCCGCACCTGCCATCTGGCCTCTGCTAGGGTAATTAAGTTTAGAAACTAAGGAGAAGGGTGGTGGTGCCTGGCACAGCTGCCCACAAGATACAGCCACTAGTCCAGGGTCGAAGCGCCCTGGACCCCTGAGGCACCCGACATGCTCTAAGTACCTGGCGAAATGCGCGTGGGCTTAGATCGCAGGATGCAGGATGTACTTCAACTAAGATTGATGTTGTCTGTGATTAGGGTACTTCAGAGGCTTCCTCTCGGCTGAATCTTGGCTGCAGCTGGTGACTCCTACAAAACCCATCTCAAGGCTCCAACCCCCCCCCCCCATTGTGCTAAAACAAGATAGAAACATAAGATTAATGCTAGGCGGGGCGCGGTGGCTCACGCCTGTAATCCTAGCTCTCTGGGAGGCCGAGGCGGGCGGATTGCTCAAGGTCAGGAGTTCAAAACCAGCCTGAGCAAGAGCGAGGCCCCATCTCTACTGTAAATAGAAAGAAACTAATTGGCCAACTAATATATATAGAAAAAATTAGCCAGGCATGGTGGCGCATGCCTGTAGTCCCAGCTACTCGGGAGGCTGAGGCAGGAGGATTGCTTGAGCCCAGGAGTTTGAGGTTGCTGTGAGCTAGGCTGATGCCACGGCACTCACTCTAGCCTGGGCAACAAAGTGAGACTCTGTCTCAAAAAAAAAAAAAAAAAAAAAAAAAAGATTAATGTTTTCTCTCGCTTTTGTAAAAGTGCTTGCTAATTATAATTTTAGAGTGTGGTTTTTTTGCCTTTAAAAAGGGGCTGTTTTTCCCTTCTCATCACAACTTTTCTGTGTCTGCCACTCTGCAGGACAGGAGTAGTCCTGGCCAGTAAATAAAGACTCACAATTTGGTCCAATTTGGTTTTTAAGGTGGTCTTTTCTCGTGCTTCAGACTATAACACAATGCATCTAAAAGAACTAGGAAAACAAAAGCAAACCAAACCCAAAATTAGTAGAAGAAAGGAAATAATAACGATCAGAGCAGAGATAACTGAAATTGAAACAAAAAAAGTGAACCAAAAAGTTTGGTTTTTGAAAAGATAAATAAAATGACACATCTTTAGCCAGACTAGGAAGAGAGAAGACCCAAATAAATCAAATCAGAGATAAAAAAGGAGACAGTACAACTGATGTTGCAGAAATTCAAAGGATCTTTAGCGACTACTATGAGCACCTATATGCCAATAAATTGGAGAACCTAGAAGAAATGGATAAATTCCTAGATACATACAACCTATCAAGATTGAATCAGGAAAAAAATCCAAATCCTAAATAAACGAATAACAAGTAATGAAATAGAAGCAGTGATAAAAAGTCTCCCATCAAAGAAAAGCCCAGCACCCATGGCTTCTCTGTTGGATTCTACCAAACATTCAAAGAACTAACACCTACTTAAACTATTCTAAAAAATTGCGGAGGAGGGAATACTCCCAAACTCATTCTACAAGGACTGTATTTCCCTGATATCAAAGCCAGAGAAAGATACAACAAAAAGAGAAAACTATAGGTCAATATCTGTGATGAACATAGATGCAAAAATCCTCAAAAAAAATACTAGCAAACCAAATTCAACAACACATTAAAAATATTATTCATCAGGCCAGGCGTGGTGGCTCACGCCTATAATCCTAGCACTCTGGGAGGCCGAGGCAGGCAGATTGCTCGAGGTCAGGAGTTCAAAACCAGCCTGAGCAAGAGCAAGACCCCATCTCTACTATAAATAGAAAGAAATTAACTGGCCAACTAATATATATATATATATATATATATATATATATATATATATATATATATATAATTAGCTGGCATGGTGGCACATGCCTGTAGTCCCAGCTACTCGGGAGGCTGAGGCAGGAGGATTGCTTGAGTCCAGGAGTTTGAGGTTGCTGTGAGCTAGGCCGACGCCATGGCACTCACTCTAGCCTGGGCAACAAAGTGAGACTCTGTCTCAAAAAAAAAAAAAAGGCCGGGCGTGGTGGCTCACGCCTGTAATCCTAGCACTTTGGGAGGCCGAGGCGGGCGGATTGCTCAAGGTCAGGAGTTCGAAACCAGCCTGGGCGAGACCCCGTCTCTACCAAAAATAGAAAGAAATTAATTGACCAACTAAAAATATATATACAAAAAAAAAAAAAATTAGCCGGGCATGGTGGCACATGCCTGTAGTCCCAGCTACTCGGGAGGCTGAGGCAGTAGGATCGCTGAGCCCAGGAGATTGAGGTTGCTGTGAGCCAGGCTGACGCCAAGGCACTCACTCTAGCCTGGGGCAACAAAGTGAGACTCTGTCTCAAAAAAAAAAATATATATATATATATATATTATTCATTGTGATCAAGTAGGATTCATCCCAGGGATACAAAGATGGTTCAACACATGCAAATCAATCAATGATGATACATCATATCAACAAAATGAAGTACGAAAACCATATGACCATTTCAACTGATGCTGAAAAAGCATTCCATAAAATTCAACATCCCTTCATGATAAAAACTCTTTAAAAACTGGGGATAGAAGGAATTTACTTCAACAAGATAAAAGGCATATAGACAGCTTTTTGCCTCCCTGGCTGAATTTATTCCTACGCATTGTATTATTTTGAATGCTATTGTAAATTGAATTGTTTTTAAAATATCTTCTGTGGTTGTTAATTAATGGTATATAGAAATACAAGAGATATAGTGAGATCATGTGTTTTTTTTAATTTCGGCATATTATGGGGGTACAGATTTTAAGGTTTCAATAAATGCCCTTTCCCCCCTCCTCCCACAAGTCTGAGTTTCCAGCGTGACCATCCCCCAGATGGTGCACATCTCACTCATTATGTATGTATATACCCGCCCCCCGCCCCCCTCCCACCTGTTCAATACCCTATTACTGTAGTACCTATGTGTCCACTTAGGTGCTTCTCAGTTAATACCAGTTTGCTGGTGAGTATATGTGGTGCTTGTTTTTCCATTCTTGGGATACTTCACTTAGTAGTATGGGTTCTAGCTCTAACCAGGAAAATATAAGATGTGCTATATCACTGTTATTTCTTGGAGCTGAATAGTACTCCATGGTATACATATACCACATTTTATTAATCTATTCTTGGATTGATGGGCACTTGGGCTGTTTCCACAGCCTTGCAATTATGAATTGTGCTGCTATAAACATTCGAGTGCAGGTGTCTTTTTTGTAGAATGTCATTGGATCTTTTGGGTAGATGCCCAGCAATGGGATTGCTGGATCAAATGGTAGATTCACTTGTATCGCTTTAAGGTATCTCCATATTGCTTTCCACAGAGGTTGAACTAGTTTACAGTCCCACCAGCAGTGTAGGAGTGTTCCTCTCTCTCCGAATCCACGCCAGCATGTGTTATTTGGAGACTTTTTGATAAAGGCCATTCTCACTGGAGTTAAGTGATATCTCATTGTGGTTTTGATTTGCATTTCCCTGATGATTAGAGATGTTGAGCATTTTTTCATATGTTTGTTGGCCATTCTTCTGTCTTCTTTAGAAAAATTTCTGTTCAAGTCCTTTGCCCACTTTTTAATAGGGTTATTTGATTTTTTCTTGCTGATTTTCGTGAGTTCTAAGTATATTCTAGTTATCAGCCCCTTATCGGATGCATAGGATGCAAAAATTGTCTCCCATTCTGTAGGTTGTCTGTTTACTTTCATGACTGTTTCTTTGGCTGTGCAGAAGCTTTTTAGTTTGATCATGTCCCATTTATTTATTTTTGTTGCTGCTGTGATTGCCTTTGGGGACTTCTTCATAAATTCTTTGCCTAGGCCGATGTCTAGGAGAGTGTTTCCAACATTTTCCTCTAGAATTCTAATAGTTTCGTACCTTAGGTTTAAGTCTGTTATCCAGCGTGAGTTGATTTTTGTGAGAGGTGAAAGGTGTAGGTCCTGCTTTAGCCTTCTACAAGTGGCTATCCAGTTTTCCCAGCACCATTTGTTGAAAAAAAAAAACTGAGTTTTTAGACTTAATCTTGTGCCCTGTGAGTATGCTGAATTCATTTAATATTTCTAGTAGTTTTTTGTACTCTTTTTAGGATTTTCTACATAAAGGATCATGTCATCTGTGTGTATAATTTTACTTTTCCTTTTCCAATATGGGTGCCTTGTACTCTTTTTTCCTGCCTTATTGCTCTGGCTAGAACTTCCAGAGCAATGTTGAATAGCAGCAGTGAAAGTGGGCATCCTTGTCCTGTCCCTCATCTTAAAAGGAAAGCTTTTTGTCTTTCACCATTGAGTATGATGTTAGATGTGGGTTTTTCATAGATGCCCATTATCATTTGACGAAATTCCCTTCTATTACTCGTTTTCTGAGTGTTTTTTTTTTAATCATGAAAGGATGTTGGATTTTGTGAAAGGAGATGTTTTTCCCACATTGATTGGGATGATCATGTGGTTGTTTTCCTTCATTCACTGACATGGTATATTATATTGATTTATTTTTGTATGTTGGACCACTCTATATTGCCCAGGCTGATCTTGAACACCTGGGCTCAAGTGATCCTCCTGCCTCAGCCTCCCATGTAGCTGGGACTACAGGCACCCACCATCGTGCCTGGCTGTATATAAATTATATAAACATGATGAAATTAATGGAAGATGTGGCAAGAGTGAAGATGACTGATGACAAAATCAATGAAAATTATTGTAACAAAAATTAATTAATTCATCAAGAAGTGATCCTTTCAAATAAAAATAATGAGCAATAAGCTCTTGGATTGGTGATAATCCAAATAACATAGACAAGTGAGTGACTTGACTAAACTGGGAAAATTACTAAAATTTCATTTTTTTTTTTTTTTTTTTTTTTGAGACAGAGTCTCGCTTTGTTGTCCAGGCTAGAGTGAGTGCCGTGGCGTCAGCCTAGCTCACAGCAACCTCAAACTCCTGGGCTGCAGTGATCCTTCTGCCTCAGCCTCCCGAGTAGCTGGGACTACAGGCATGCGCCACCATGCCCGGCTAATTTTTTTATATATATATCAGTTGGCCAATTAATTTCTTTCTATTTATAGTAGAGACGGGGTCTCGCTCTTGCTCAGGCTGGTTTTGAACTCCTGACCTTGAGCAATCCGCCCGCCTCGGCCTCCCAAGAGCTAGGATTACAGGTAAAATTTCATTTTTTATATAAAATACTGACAAATAAAATCACAAGATGTATCTGAAAATGAGAACATCTGTAATGACCTGGTAACTGAGTGCCACTAATTCAGAGTACTCAGGTTCAATTATCTCACCAGGAAACTAAGTGCTCTAAATCTTACAGCTCATGTGTGGAAGAAAGCTTACACAGCATTATCAAACTAGACCATTAATTTGGAAAAAACTTTTCTTTTTCTTTCTTTTCTGAGACCTTGCTCTGTCATCCAGGCTGGAGTGCAGTGGTGAGGTCATAGCTCACTGTAGCCTTGAACTCCTGGGCTCAAGCAATCCTCCTATCTCAGCCTCGGGAGTAGCTGGGACTACAGGCACATACCACCACACTTAATTTTTAAATTATTATTATTATTATTTAAGTAGAGATAGGGATCTCACTATGTTGCCCAGGCTGGTCTTGAATTCCTAGCCCCAAGTCATCCTCCTGCCTCAGCCTCCCAAAGTGCTGGGATTACAGGGATTTGATGGAAACTTTTCTAAATTCTTAATAAAATATATTCAATCTTGCTAGAGAAAGGACAATTATCTTTCTAAGAAAATTATCTTATGTCTTATTGTTAATTGAGGTAATTAAAGTGTATGCAGCCAAAATATGTTAACTTTTATCAAATTGTGTTGGCAGTTTAAATGTTATGCTATTTTTTTTCTGTTTGTTTGTGGGTTTTGTCAGTTTTGTTTTGTTTTTAATAGAGAAAGGGTCTTGCTCTGTTGCCCAGGCTGGAGTGCAGTGGTGCCATTGTAGCTCATTGCAGCCTGGAACTCCTGGGCTCAAGCAATCCTCTTGCCTCAGCCTCCCAAGTGGCTGGGACTACACAGGTGTGCTACCATGCCCTGCTCACTTAAAAAAATTTTTAAAGACAGTGTCTCGCTTTTGCCCAGGCTGGTCTTGAACTCCCTGCCTCAAGCAATCCTTCTGCCTCAGCCTCCCAAAGTGCTGGGATTTACAGGCATGAGATACCATGCCAGTTTTGTCAGTTTTACAGATCTGTGATTTGTACTTATTTATTCATTCCAAATAAGTATTAATTTTTGTTTCTAATTTTGCCTTCACATATCTTCTTGCAGTGCTTCTGTTTAAGAACATCCTACAAATTGGGTAAGCTTGGGCTCTACAATCTCTGAATGTACCTTGGATCAGTGAATCTCCCGACACAATGTTGAGTGTAAAAAGCAATTTGCAGAAAAACGCATTCAGTATAATTCCATATCAAAAATTTTAAAGTATGCAAAACTTATTAATATGTTTACAGATAAAAACAAATGTGAGAAGATTATAAGGTAAGGCCCATAGAGAACTGCAGAGGCAAGATGAAATTATATGACTTTTGTTTACCCTAGGCACTTACACCTTCGTGACACTTTTCTCCATAAAAAAATAATAAAAATGATATTTTATGATTGTTGGTATAACGATAAATATATTAATGTTATATATTAAAACATTTTCTTCAACCTAAACTTTCGCTTTTTTTCCTGACATTTATAAGAAGTCAAAACATTTTGTGTGCCCATAAAACTATCTTGGTGCCTAGGCGTGAGTTATCATGTTTACTAGTTCAATCTCCCTGTTCAGAATTCAGGGTAATGTTTTATACACTGTTTTATACAGAGTGGTGAGTAGCTTGGCATTTATATTTTTTCATATACATTAATACTTTAATAAAATCAGTTTAAGGAATATACAGCTAAATCTATGTCACAAATTCTCCAAGGACATACATTTAAAATTTTTCAGTAGCCATTCAAGTCCTTTTTCAAAAGTATTATATAAATGTATTATCTTTAAAAGGATACATACACAAATTATAACACAGTATAGTTTTGAAACATTTTTGTAACTCTCTTATTTAAACACTTTCTTTGAATGTGGCCAAAATATTTCACAGGGTGGAGAAAAACAAAACCCGAAAATAACGGTCTTCTCTTCCTTCGCTAGGAATCCCCAGATTGTTAAATTCCAGTAACGGACAACACGCCCTTCCAACAAGCCACGCCCCTTTACTGGAATGTTCCTTCCCCGGGGGTGTCTCCCCCAGTTCTCCCTTGACTTGCTTCCTCTCATACTCGAGTTGAGGTTCTCTTCGGTAAGACTGTCCCTGATCAACCTGAGCCGGGTGCACCTAAGCCTCTTCTTTTCTTTCTTTCTTTTTCTTCTTTGACAATTATCACTGGTTCCCAATCTTCTTTTCTTTATAGCATGAATCACTGCTAGTAATTATTTTGTTTTCCTTTCTCCGCTACTAAGAGTGTAAAATAGTGGTGATGCCTCATCACCTGGGTCAGTAGTAGGCGTTAAAAAAGTGGGTAGGCTTTCCAGTGCATTTTACTCGTGGTATCGTGTATCACTTGTATTTTTTTTTTAATTTCAGCATATTATGGGGGTACAATGTTAAGATTACGTATATTGCCCTTGCTCCCCCTCGCTTGTATTCTTTACAATACTTAATGTATCCCTTTTCTGTAATATATATATTCCCTCCAAATTCCGTGTTCACATAAGTTACAGTATATTTTAGGTGGTCTTTAAAGGAAATCAGATTTCCTTTAACACACCCGCTGAAACACCTGAGCCGTTGAAAAGAGAAGAAAAAAAGACGCAACGGAAACGGCGGGAGGGTAGGCCCGCATCCCTTCCCAGGTTAGCCGCAGCCTGGGCCGCCCAGCCCGGAGGAAGTCACGGCTCAGCGGCAAACTTTTCCCCTGCCACTTGACGGGCACTCCTGATTGGACGGGCCCCAGAGGCCCGGAAGTGACGCCAGCGGCCGGCGCCCGGACTGGCCCGCGGCGCCCCGCTGCCCCTCTTTCCACGCCCCGCCCCTCGGCGCACCAAAACAAGAAGGCACCGGCCGGGGCGGGGCCTGTGGACGGCGGACGCCGCGCGGGGGGCGGGGCCTGCCCTCGCCGCGGTTGTGGGTTGGGCGCCCGGGTGGCAGGCTCGCACTTCCGCCCGCGGCCGGCTGTTGGGCCAAGGCATGGAGGTGGGCTAGGGGCTGTCGCGAAGCTGAGCGGGGTAAGGAGAGAGCGGCGGGCTCGAGACTGCAGGCCGGGCGGGCGTGGGCGCGCGCGCAGCTTGTGCACGCGGGATCGCGTCGAGTAACCGTCGCGGCGCGAGAGGTCGGGCGGGTGGGGGAGGGGCGGCGCGCTGGGCCGCTTCTCCGGGAGGGCTGAGGTCGCGGCGCCGGAGGCGGGAGCACCCGCAGTCGGCTGGCGGGCTGCACTGTTGCCGTTCCTGCACGTCGGGGGCCCGGGCGCTGGGCCCCCTTTCCCTTCCCGCTGCGGTCTCGTGTGAGCTGTTTTTGCCGTGGGCACTGCGTAGTTGCTGGGGATGAGTGGGAGGGAGGTCTCGCTGTGGAAAGTGTCCGTCCCCTTGACGCCCCCTCCTACCTCCCGCCCTTCCTACCTCTGGCCCCAGCATCTCTCCCTCTGGAGAGTCTGGTTCTCCCGTTGGCCGCCTGTGCCTTCCCTGCCCTGCCCGAAGGGGCTGGGGCGCTTCCAGCCGCCCGCAGGGGCTTTGTCTGCCCTGCCCACCCTCGGGGAGCGGTGGATGTGCCCAAGATTCGCACAACCCCGAGTGAGACGGGCTCGACGGCTGTAGGGGAAAAGCATCCCCCTACTAGGAGGACGATAGGATTGGTGTTACCTGCGCTTGGTAATTTGGGAAACTTTTGACTAAGTGCCTAGCTATTCCTTGAGTGGGGACAGTCCCGTGTGGAACTGGGAGTCAGAATTGCACTTTTACCCTTCATTTGTTACTTGTGTGTCTACAGACAAATTGTCTATCCTTAACTTTTCTGGGCTTCCTCATCAGTTGGCAATATCTGTCTATATTTTATAGGATTGATATAGAGCTCAGATGAGGTAAAGAGTGTAAAAGCCACTTTTGTTTCTTTTTAATTTCAGAAATGTTCTTTTGAGGCCAAAGACTGGGTATATATGAATGCAAATGCTCATTCACAAATAAGCCCAGCAATCTCGATTGAGAGGATCACTTTTCTGTAGGCCATTTGCCCAGGTAATTATTTTTGTAAATGGGAGTTCAGACCACCAAGGTAAGTGCAATGTTAAAAACATATAACAGGTTCTGAGGGGATAGAGAAGATCATCAAAGAGAATGGAAGAGAGGATGGGTCAGACAAGCCTCCAGACGCGATGACGCTCGGATGGGTTGCACACTGGTGTTCTCAAATCCAACTTTCTATCAGAATCACTTAGTGGAGTTCTTTAAAAGTGAAACTAAATTTTATCAACAGAATCTCATCGTCTACATTTTATTAAATAGTGTCTGAGGTGAGTCTGATGTGTATTCAGAGGTAAGAACCAGGCAGAGAGGTGCGTGTTCAAGGTAGATGAACTTTCATAGAGGCAGGGAATGGCAGACATCATGAGTCTATTTAGGAAGAGCAGGTGAAGGGAAATAAGTGTGGGGGAATAGCAAGAGATGATGCTGAAGCCAGATCATGGAGGGCCTTGTGTATTGAGCTCAACAATTTGAATTTAATCCCTAAACTGTGGAGAAGTCATTTGCGCTTGTGAGGTCCAGCTTGTGCCTTAGCTTCTGGCAGCATTTTGGAGAAAGAATTGGTAGTGATCAAACAAGAGGCAGAGAGATCATTTAGGCTTCTTCAGTAATCTGGGCAAATAATGAAAATGTATTAAACTAAGGTAGTGGTAGTTGCACTGAGAAGTACAGATGTAATTGAGGTAGAAACTATTTAACTCAGATATGGAGGCTGGAGGAGACAAAATATATGGGATAATGCCTGGGTTATTGGTCTGAAAAGTGAATGGATAGCAATGCCATCAGAGAAGGGAATAGAGGATGAATAACAGATTTAAGGGAAGGACTTTGTTCTGTTCTGGTCATGTTTACCTTGAGGTTCCTGTCAGACATGTGAGTAGAGATATACTGTATGCAGTTGGATATAGCATATATCTATCTGGAGTTCTAGGCTAGGCTGCCATTTCTTGAGTGGTTGGAACATGGTGCATTGCATTAAGAGTTTTATGATATAGTCTTAGTCTTTGAGAAGTTTCAATATAGGTAGTAGTAGAAGCAGTGGTTTGAATTAGTTCACCCAGAAAGAGAGTATTGATGAAGAGGTTAGAATTCTCAGGATAAGCCTTTGGAAACTTTTGATATTTAGATGGGGAACATAGGAAGAGGTGATTGTGAAGGAGTCTGTGTAAAGGAAATGTCAGGAAAATGGTGTGTTATAGCTAAGGGAAGCATTGTCAGCATTTTCTCTTAGAGGAGCCAAATGAAGAACCTATTGGATTTGGTAATACAGAGATTATTAGAAACTTTTGTGAAAACATTCAGTAGATTGTAAGGGTAGAAGCCAAGTGCAAAGGTTCTAAAGAAGTGGGAGGTAGTAAATCTAAATTACTTTTTTAAGATGTTTTGCTGGGAAGCGTAGAGGACAGGGATTGCTATTTGAAGTTTGTGTCTAGCTAGTATTGGGAATTGATATTCTGAAGATCAGTCTGTGAAGATTACAGCTATCCCTCGGGTAAAGCATCATATGTTTTTGACAAATCAGCTCTCTTTTTGGTGCTTAGGGAGGTGCTCTTTTTTTTTTTTTTCTGAGACACAGTCTCACTCTGTTGCCCAGCTTCTGTTGCCTGAGGCTGCTGTGGTGTCAGCCTACCTCACAGCAGCCTCGAACTTCTGGGCTCAAGCAATTCTTCTGCCTCAGCCTCCCCAGTAGCTGGGACTACAGGCATCTACCACCATGCTTGGCTAATTTTTTTCTATGTATTTTTAGTTGGCCAATTAATTTCTTTCTATTTTTAGTAGAGATGGGGTCTTACTCTTGCTCAGGCTGGTTTCAAACTCCTGACCTTGAGTGATCCACCCGCCTCAGCCTTCCAGAGTGCTAGGATTACAGGCATGAGCCACCATGCCTGGCCGTGGAGAGGTGCTCTTATTTCTGTCCTGAAGCTTGGGTATTGTCTGGACACTCCATTTGTGGTTCAGTAATGATTCCAAGCAGTTATAGTCCGATGGAATTTACAAAATAGACCTCAAGAGGAACCCAGTTGTACAAAAACTTACAGGATTCACAGTCATTTAAAAGCAATAATTGGCCGGGCGTGGTGGCTCACACCTATAATCCTAGCACTCTGGGAGGCCAAGGCGGGAGGATAGCTCAAGGTCAGGAGTTCTAAACCAGCCTGAGTGAGACCCGTCTCTACTAAAAATAGAAAGGAATTAATTGGCCAACTAAAAATATATAGAAAAAATTAGTCGGGCATGGTGGCACGTGCCTGTAGTTCCAGCTACCTGGGAGGCTGAGGCAGAAGGATCACTTGAGCCCAGGAGTTTGAGGTTGCTGTGAGCTAGGCTGATGCCACGGGACTCTAGCCAGGGTACAGAGTAAGACTCTATCTCAAAAAAAATTAAAAAAATTGATGTTTGAGAAATGAAACTCTGTGGAGTTTCACTTTCTATTCTTAAATCTTCTTAAGTTCACTTTCTGCATTGAATCAAATCATCAGATCACAGGAAAAAAAACAGCTTTCTCAAATTGTTAACTTTTTTTTGTTGTTGTTGAGACAGTCTCGCTTTCTTGCCTAGGCTAGAGTGAGTGCCGTGGCGTCAGCCTGGCTCACAGCAACCTCAAACTCCTGGGCTCAAGCGATCCTCCTGCCTCAGCCTCCCGAGTAGCTGGGACTACAGGCATGTACCACCACGCCCGGCTAAGTTTTTCTATATGTATTAGTTGGCCAATGAATTTCTTTCTACTTATAGTAGACACAGGGTCTCACTCTTGCTCAGGCTGGTTTTGAACTCCTGACCTTGAGCAATCCGCCCACCTCGGCCTCCCAGAGTGCTAGGATTACAGGCGTGAGCCACCGCGCCTGGCTCAAATTGTTAACTTTTTAGTATTACAGTATTGGCCTTTTAGGTATAAGTAATTCTGTGAATAAAATAATTTTATATTCTGCAAAAACATAGCAAAAAAACTTATGCGTTATGTTATTTGGCATTCTTTCGTCTGCAGTGCCCTTGTACAAGGTAGGCATTAATGAAATGTAATTAAATTAGAGTTAGTGTCAGGAAGTCAGGAAAGGGTAGGACTCTGCAGCTAAACTTGCACACTTTTTTTTTTTTTTTTGATCTGGATGGGAACTGGGAAACTCATAATGTTATCCTTTTACTCTACTTTGCAGGAAGCTCCTAGTGTAGAACTTAGTGAAATTAAACTCCTTTTAAATAAGTTTTGATTTCTCAAAAATTTTTGAAATCTCACTTTTAAATGTCCTTTTCTATATTTTAAGGTTGAAAGCTACCCAAATTCTTTTTAGAAACAAGAAGAAAGTATGCTTCAGAAGCATAAGTAGAAATAATACTAAATTTAAAAAATTAACTCACAAGACAAATACATGTACTTGGTTATACTTAGGCATTTATATATATAATTACTTAATCATGGGTATAAGAAGAAATTAGAGAATTTTTAAAAAACAATTTATTTAAGAAACTGACATAATGCCACAAAAGCCTTAGCAGTATAATTTCTGTCGAGATGTTATTGATTACCCATTAGCAAAGATTATGTACTCTGAATTTTAGGGTGATACTCATTGAAAAATCTCAAACTGTCAAATTTCCATACCCAGGTATTCAGTGACTTTGCTTAGGTTTTTTAACCTTTTATTGTCCCCCTTTTTTTCCCTGAAAGAGAGACTTTTTTGACAGCTTTTCTAATTGCCCCTCCCATTAATTTTAATAGCACCAATATATTACTGTGTTTCCCTGAAAATAAGATCTACCCATAAAATAAGCCCTAGCAGCATTTCTAAGCATTTGCGCAATAGAAGCCTTACCCTGAAAATAAGACCTAGTGATGGGCGTGGCTACGCAGCACATCTGCATAACCCATGCATTTCATAGGGGAGCAGTAAAGAAAATGAGCAGGCCTTCTCATTGGTCCTATTGTGACAGCTATTATCCCAGAGGTGATCGGAAAGGTGCAGGCAGCCTCACCAACAAGGTCGACTCCCCCTATCAGGTGCTGGCCATTCTGTGTGTGCTGCAAGCTGAGGCTTTTTTTTTTTTTAGACAGAGTCTCACTTTGTTGCCCAGGCTAGAGTGAGTGCCCTGGCGTCAGCCTAGCTCACAGCACCCTCAAATTGCTAGGCTCAAGCAATCCTTCCTACTGCCTCAGCCTCCCGAGTAGCTGGGACTACAGGCATGCGCCACCGTGCATGGCTAATTTTTTCTCTATATATTAGTTGGCCAATTTATTTCTTTCTATTTATAGTAGAGACAGTGTCTTGCTCTTGCTCAGGCTGGTTTCAAACTCCTGACCTTGAGCAATCTGCCCACCTCCACCTCCCAGAGTGTTAGGATTACAGGGGTGAGCCACCGCACCCAGCCCAAGCTGAGGCTTTGAGGGGAAAAAAACACATCCCCTGAAAATAACCACTAGGGTGTCTTCCTGAGGAAAAATAAATATAAGACCCTGTCTTATATTTGGGGAAACGCAGTATCTCTTTACTGTGTATCTGGGCTTTATATATGAAAAGAGTAGGAATTTTTCATGTCCCACTAAACAATTTTCATCCCCTTTAGGTTGCTATCACCTCTGATGGGAATGCATGGGTTAGATTCATTCAGTTTATGAAATGAACTTTGTTAAATTTGTGGTTAGTTTTGCAATCTCTTCCCCCCCACACAACTCCCCTCCCATTAGGTTGATATTTTACCTCCCTTGGATAGTTAAAGTCACATTTCTCAAGATAGGTCTGTTGGATAATTTTCTGGCCAATTCCCAATAAACCCTTATTTTCATATGAAACAACACTGGATTCTCTTTGGGTGTGGTTTTCTTCCTTTTGTTGCAGACTGGCAGATAATCATTTAGATAATACTCAATGTGGGTTTGTCTGATTTTTTCTTTTTTTCATGAATGGTCTGTGCTCATGGGTTTTTAGAAAGGGTTTTTTTTAAACCACAAAGATCAGGTTACTTCCTTATCACATTATGTAAGGGATGTGTCAGCATGGCTTATCCCCATAAGGTTGTGTTTGCAAGTGTCTCCATGCTTCTTCCTTTTCCAAATTCTTCTTTGGAGGTGATTTCACTAAATTAAGCCCGTACTGGGCTTGAGGGTTGTGGTTAAGCTCCACCTCGTGGAACAGGGAGTATTTATACATATTATTTTGGGTTCTATATATGGCCAATACCATAATACTAAGAAGTTGACAATTTGAGGAAGCTTTTTTTTTTTTTTTCCGGTGATAGCATTCAGTGTGGAAAGTGAACTTAAGAAGATGTAAGTATAGAAAATGAAACTCAAGCCGGGCGCGGTGGCTCACGCCTGTAATCCTAGCACTCTGGGAGGCTGAGGCGGGCGGATTGCTCGAGGTTGGGAGTTCGAAACCATCCTGAGCGAGACCCCGTCTCTACTAAAAATAGAGAGAAATTAATTGACCAACTAAAAATATATATACAAAAAAAAAAAAAAATTAGCCGGACATGGTGGTGCATGCCTGTAGTCCCAGCTACTTGGGAGGCTGAGGCAGGAGGATCGCTTGAGCCCAGGAGTTTGAGGTTGCTGTGAGCTAGGCTGACGCCACGGCACTCACTCTAGCCGGGGCAACAAAAGTGAGACTCTGTCTCAAAAAAAAAAAAAAAAAAAAAAAAGAAACTCGATGGAGATTTCTCAAACATCAATTCTTTTAAGCATGATTTTGGCAAGTAACATTATAGTCAGTCTAAACTTTAGAAACTTAAGGGACTGAAGTGCAAGTAAAATGTATACTTTAAAGGAAGATTTGTCCCTTCTCTCCCATTTTTTCAGTCATTTATTTATATCAGTATGGATTCATATATGTTTATTATACTTTGGGTTAGGATCCAATATTACATTATTTATTTTGTTAAAATTGTTTCAGCTTTAGCCATAGGGAACTATTCTAGGTTGACTCTCTAGCCCTACAAGATCCTCTAGACCTACTTGGCATTTTCCCTGCCTCAGCCTGTTTATTTGTTTGATACATTATCAATGAAGACATTTGCTTTTTATTTGGCTGCAATATACTGTTTGCTGACAGCTTTCTGTTAGCTTTTTTTTCTATCTTTCTGTTCTTTCCTTTTTTGGGGGGCTGGATATTGCTCTGGCTGGAGTACAGTGGTGTCATCACAGCTCACTTCAACCTCAAACTCCTGGGCTCTAGTGATCTTCCTGGCTCAGCCTTCCGAGTAGCTGGGACTACAGGGGTGTGCCACCATGCCTGGCTAATTTTTCTATTTCTTTGTAGAGATGGGGTCTGTTAGCCTTTAGATGTATTTACTTATAAGGCTAAGAATGTAGGATTTTAGCTTATTTTTGTTATACCTTTTTAAAGCTGGAGACCTCTTTGAATTCTGGCTTCCATCCTATTTTCTAATCCTCTCAGTTTCATGTCATCTGCATTTCTGATAAACCTGCCTTATAGGTCTTCATTCAAACCTTTGAACAATTTCATTCTTGGGATTTCCTCTTTCTTCTTGTTACTGTATTGCTACCTTGCTGTCTTTGAGATTTCCAGGATTTGGAAGATTATTTCATTTTAACCCTTTTACTTTTGAGTTTATATTGTAGAGGGTCTGCTGGTGTTATAAAAACAAAGTTGAAGAAGGTTGGAACTATAAGTATTAAACTTAGTAGCAATAAGTTAACATTTGTAGCTATTAAGAGTTTACAGTTCAGTGAAGACCATGAGTTATGGGCAGCAGTTCATACATAAGTATATGCAAGTTCATATAAGTGCTTTAGAAACAAGAGAAAGTCCTTCTCTGTGTCAACCTTAATAACCAGATTCAGGAAATATAATTAAATACTGAATTTATTTTAGTGCAGAATTTGAGGATGGCCACTTGGGAGAACACAGACTGTAAAAGATGGAGTTTGTGCTCCAAACTGGAAAGAGGTTTGAGGGCCATTTATATAGGCAGTATCTGGGGAAGCTTAATAAGATTTCAGCATTTTCTATATGAGGTTAGTGTGTAGTTACAGCAGTTTGATTGCTTATAGGCAGTGTTCCTTTTGGGAAGGATATGTTTAACATTCCACATTATGTGTATGGTAGTCTTGGATCTTTTATTCCAGTCATGAGGTCTTTTATCCCAGGTGTCATCTGGTCTGAGCCAGTCACAAGAAAATAAGTTAACCTATTGCAAAAGGTCAGTAATTAAGAGGGCATGCTCCGTAACTGTCTCCAAAGGTCAGTCTTCCTCAGGACCTAACAACTTTTATTTACTATTTTGAGACAGGGTCTTGCCCTGTTGCCCAAGCTAAAGTACAGTGGCTTGATCATAGCTCATTGTAACCTTGAATGCCTGGGGTCAAGTGATTCTCCTTTCTCGGCCACTTGAGTAGCTGGGACTATAGGCATGTGCCACCATGCCCAGAATTTTTTTTTTTTTGTAGGGATGGGATCTTGTTATGTTGCCCAGGCTGGTTTTGAACTGCTGAGCTTAGGTGTGAGTCACTTTGCCCAACCACTGACAACTTTCAGAAGCCCCCGAATAGACTATCCATTTTTCTTTCACATCTATATGAGTTTTTATTATTTGTGCAAGTTAATATTTATGGATTTTTATGTTTCCAGAGATTTCTGGAACATGGCTTCTGGGAATGCAAAAGGATTCCGGAGCTTTTTGCTTTGACTCTAATACATTTCTATAATACTTCAACATTTGTACTTTGAAAATGTTGATTAAGTCTGTTTCTCTGTGTATTATCCATAAGTGCTGCATAGTTTTGAGCCTTCTCTATAGCACAACTATATGTTGCCATATTGTTAGGGTTAAGGCGGGCTGGGAATTTGTACGTGGGCTTGTGAAAGAGTTCTCAACACAAAGATTAGGATATAAAAAAAGTTAGAAAGTTTATTTTACTTTCTCTGAGAGAGAGAAAGGGAGAGAGAGGAGAAAGAGGTACAGCACATGAAAGAAAGAAGGGGAAGTGCCAGCCAGGAATAGAAGGAGCTGGAGGGGTTTATGGAGACAAAGAGAAAGAGGAAAAAATGGTGGTTGCTGGTCTGCTGATAATAGAGCCTCTTCTATTGTCAGCCGACCAGCAGCCACCATTTTCACCACTGGATCTGGATTTCTTTGGCAAGGAGAATTTACACTTTCTTTCTGTCTGCTCAGCGCTTTTCAGATGCTGTGTAATGATCTCCATAGGTGATGAATTTGTGAGAGAGCTCATGTGATTAATCTTAAAGACAGGAGTTAAGGTACATGCCATTACTTAGACAATTTATTTGCGGGTTAGACAATTTATTTTTCCCTGTTAGCTTATTAGCAAGGCCATCCTGTCACTTATGATGTTTACTACAAATACAGTGCTTTCATTTCTCAATATTTCTTATGTCTCAAAGATAAAAGACTTTAAAGAGTTTAGTCAATGATAAGCTAGCCAGCAGAATGTTCTGGCGTGGAAGAACATTTTAAGTTGAAGACCAGGGTCACAAGTAGGAAGTATACCTCTTCTTCACACAGAATAGGCCTGAAGTATTACTTTTTTCTTGAGTCTTTAGGTGTCATTTTTTCTGGCTATAGGTGCAGAATGACCACATGTTGTTGGTGTACGCCAGGTGGTGTTTCCACCATTGACTTCTTAAAGAGCTATGTGTCTAAGACCCAGTCCAGTGAATTTCAAACAGCTGATGAAGACCTCTGCTACTGCTTAGAGTGTGTGACTGAATACCACAAAGCAAGAGATGAATTACCATTCTTGCATGAGGTAATTTATATTAGACGGGCAGTATTTTTCAGAGCTTGATAAATAGGAAGAGAATTAATTTGAGCTCTGTGGAAGCATTTGCAGAAATGATGATTTGATATGATTTAAACTTTGAAGGCTAATATACCTCAAGTACCTGGTATATAGTATGTGTTGAGTAAATGCTTATCACTGATGGAATTGAATTGAAACCTAAAGTAGAATTTTATGATGTGTCACATTTAGTCATTTTGGGATAAAATTATTTTATCAATTGAAGTTATGGGGATAATTATTTTAATCTTTTATGATAATATATTTGTCAGTGCTACATTCTTGAATCTGAATGATACGAGTTTTTTTTAATTGGTTAATAACTTACTTTTTTGTTTTTTTAATGGGTAAATGGTATAAACCAAAGGGCAAGCATCTGAATGATACGAGTTTTTTTTAATTGGTTAATAACTTACTTTTTTGTTTTTTTAATGGGTAAATGGTATAAACCAAAGGGCAAGCATATTTTCTAGTCATAGTAACCAAAGTGAAAGGTATAATTCTAAATATGTGGCTTGGAATATTTGGTTTATTAAATTTATCTGATGAAAAACAGAACACAGACCATAGAAACATGTATGATATGTAGAGGAGAGGGAAATTAGTTATGAATCTGTGTTGAGAAACTTGCATTTTATAAAGTTTTCTAATTAGGAAGCTATCCAGTGGCTTTATGCTAAAGCTGCTATGCTAAGGTAAGAACTATGGCTAGAACACAGAAGGGAAGGCACAGAAGGCCTAGCTCACAACTTTGACAGAAAGCTCCAGATTCTCATTTCCTTTTGAATAGTATAGTTGATAGGAATGTTGAGATAGTTATTACAAAACTCTGCATGAAAAATGTTTACACATCTCATACTCTGCATTCAAACTCTTATCTCATAAAAGTGGCCCTGATGAGATATTTTTCTTCAAATAAATCTAATATATGATTTCTGAATTTTTATACTTAGGAAAAGGCTTTCTAGAATGACCATCACATCCAATGTATTATGTTGATATAAAGCACATTGCCCATTTTTCTTTTCTTTTAGGTTTTATGGGAATTAGAAACCTCACGTCTCATAAATCACTTTGAAAAATCCATGAAGGCAGAAATTGGAGATGATGATGAATTATACATAGTAGACAACAATGGAGAGGCACAATTGTTTGACTTTACTGGCCAAGACTTTGAAAATAAGCTTCGAGTTCCTCTTCTTGAAATACTCAAATATCCTTACCTGCTTCTACATGAACGTGTTAGTGAGTATCTTTGGTGTTCCTCAAGTTATATCAGTTTTATTATTTTAAGATTGTAAAAATTTAGATTTATCTATATTGAACATTTGTGTACTAAACATTAAGATACTGTTTCTCAGTAGTATGGATCTCTTAAAAGTAAAGGCATTTTCCTACTCTATCAAATCTAACAAAATAACAGTACCTTTAAGGCATCTAAAATCTAGTCATAGTAACCAAAGTGAAAGATATAATTCTAAATATATGGCTTGGAATATTTGGTTTATTACATTTATCTGATGAAAAACATAACACAGACCATAGAGACATGTATGATATATAGAGGAGGAGGCAATTAGTTATGAATCTGTGTTGAGAAACTTGCATTTTATAAAGGTTTCTAATTAGGAAACTATCCAGTGGCTTTATGCTAACGCTGCTATTCTAAAGTAAGAACTATGGCTAGAACACAGAAAGAAAGGTGTAGAATAAATTAGAAATTATTCAGATTTTCCCAGTAGTTGCAAAATGTATTTTTGGCTGGTTTGTTTAAATCAGAGTCCAGTCAGGGATCACACATTGCATTGGGTTCATAGTTCTTCCATCTCTTTTAATTCAAAACAACCTACAGTTGACTCTTGAACAACAGGGGTTTAAACTATGCAGATCCAATTATACTGGGATCTTTTTTTCAACCAAATTTGGATCAAAAATACAATATTTGTGGGATGCAAAACCCTGCATATACAAAGAGCCAACTTTTTGTATATGCAGGTTCCTCAGGGTGACGCAGGACTTGAATATGTGTGGATTTGGTATGTGGGGGATGTCCTGAAATCAGTCCCCTGTCTATACCAAGGGACAGATGTATTTGTACACACACGCACACACGTGCTTTTTCCTTCTCATGAATTTGACTTGTTGAGGAGACCATATAGTTGTCCTATAGAGTAATGTTCTTTATTTAACTTCTCAATTCTCTGTATTTTTAGTCAGCTGAAAAGTAGATCCAAAGATTTGATAAAGCAATTCTCCCTAAATCAATAAATTCAAAGTAGTTAGATTTTAAAATTCTAACAAGGCATTTTTCAAAATATATCCAGAAAAGCATGTTAACTTGATGAGTTTTTACAAATTAAACACATTGTGTGTAGCCAGCATCCAGATCAAGAAACATCAGTGTCCCAGAGGCTCCCCTCATGTTTGTCCTGTCATTATCTCTCTCAGTCCCAAAGGCAGCCACTATCACTAGCGGAATATTTTTTGCAGCTTGACACTGAAGTTGATAGATCTGTTAGCATAAGTGGATTATTCAATAAATAGGAGTGGGACAATTGGGGGAAAAGCTGACTTCATTCTTCACTCCTGTACCAAATAAAGTCCAGGTGGGTCAAAAGGTAAAATCCAAACAGAATTGGAACTGTAACCATATTTCTCAGAAAATAACCTATGAAGATAATTGCCAAGCGTAAAAAGAAAGATATATTCTAGTAAAGTCAGAATAATTCCTAAGAATACACTGTGATAAACTGATAAGTCTGTCAGATAGGTGAATATTGTCCTACATTTACATAATAAGCATTTTTATGCCTCAGTATGAAAAAAAAAAATTTGATTTTTTTAAAAATTTTTTTTTGAGACAGAGTCTCACTCTCTTGCCTGGGCTAGAGTGCCGTGGCATCAGCCTCACTCATGGCAACCTCAAACTCCTGGGCTTAGGCAATCCTCCTGCCTCAGCCTCCCAGGTAGCTGGGACTACAGGCACACAACACTGTGTCCCAGCTAATTTGTTTTTCTATTTTTAGTTTTTTGGCTAATTTCTTTCTATCTATAGTAGAGACAGGGTCTCGATCTTTCTCAGGCTGCTCTCGAACTCCTGATTTCAAGCAATCCTCCTGCCTCGGCCTCCCAGAGTGCTAGGATTACAGGTGTGAGCTACCACGCCCGGCCAGATTTTGATTTCTTTACAGAGCAACTGAAGGAACCAGATTTAGGAAATCTTGATAAGTTGATAAGATTTATATCTTTTATTTATTGCCTTATTTTTTCTGTTTAGATGAATTATGTGTTGAAGCACTTTGTCGGATGGAACAAGCCAATTGCTCCTTTCAGGTGTTTGACAAACATCCAGGGATCTATTTGTTCTTGGTCCATCCCAATGAAATGGTGAGTATGAGTGTTAGGCAGTGGAAGGATATATTTTATTTCGGTACCTATAGGTAGTATAATAGAAGTTTTTGGTGTGAAATTTGTTTAAAATGTTTGCTGAAATTTTTCTTATTTTAAAATTACTATAGTTAAGTATAGGGTCAAAGAAGAAGGGATCCAAGAGGGTAGGGGAATAATTCCTGGTGGGTGATGCTTTAGCTTAAAATACAAATAGGGGAATAATTTGATTTTCTTTCAATATGTTGAACTGAATTGATGAAGAGGGACTCTTCTCTCTTGCTTTTCTTACCTTTCTGCCTCACTCCAAATGCACAGAAATGTAAGTTAAAATGTTTGAAAAATTATTTCAGTAATAGATGAGATTTAAAACAAGGTAAAAGGAGAAGTTCCCTGGGAAATTCCTAGGTGTTAGAAATGAAGAGAGACATACAAGTCAGAACAGTGGCAAGGAACAGAAGCAGAGAGCATGTCAGAGCACGGAAACCTGACGTCGTGCTTATGGCTTATCACCACGCAGGGAGGCGGTCATTGCTGTAGGTCTCATGCACATGGGCACCTAGAACTTAATGTTACCACATTAAGCCAGTGGCCATGAATAGTAGCATAAAGTAATAAATGGGTGAAAACCTGTAGGCCTAGGTAGCTGTAGGTAGCTGGGAATTCAGCTTGTGCAGGTTAATAGGAGTTAGAAATATACTCAAGGCAAGGCAAAGAATCAGAACCAAGCTCTGCTTTAAACAAGAGTGGGGCTCTTGTCTATGGAAGAAGGTTGACAAAGTATGAAAAGCTTGACTGGCTTTTTCAAAGCAGTGTACATATAGAGGAAGCAGGTGTAGTCTTGTAACCAAGACCCATACCAAGCATTTGGAGGCTTGATGACTGAGTCTACAGTACCCCTTATGTGACCAAAGGTTGGCAATCCTGAGCTACTGATATTAGACCTAGTTCTGGAGTAAGAGTCTGAGGGATGGATATAGATAATCCCAAATTTGTGTTTAGGAAAGGTTATGGAAGGAGGCGTACTTGCCTCCTTGTAGGATGGCCTTGTAAACCAAATCCTTGAAAAAAACATAAAGAAAATGATTGCTAAGATAGATAGCCAAGACCAACACTGTTGGTCTTTTCTTTAAAGAAGAACTTGAAAGCAAAAATAGAGAAAACTGGGAGAAACTCTGGTTTGACAAGGGCTGTTTTGAATGGTGAATGTGGGAGTCAGGGATGAGACATTCCTGTTGTCTGGCTGTGGGAGGAGAAAATAGGAAAGGTTCTACTCTCAGTTCTCCTTTACCATTGCCTTGGATAAGCAGTGTTTGCACTCATACCTGTGGCAACTCAAAAGATCTGATCCAGGTGAAGGTAAGAATAAATCAGGATTGTGCATAACCCTGGTGTCTTTGGGATGCTGCTGCAACAAGCAGCTGGGGACCAGTTAACCACTGGTAGATTTCAGCACCATCTCTTCTCAACTCCCAGGACTGGGGAATTACACAGCCCAGTAGTGTCTTCTAATGTTGCTTCACTCTGGGAATAAAGGCTGATTACCTGAGCTTGAAAATAAAATGTGCGGCAATGAGTGATTACTGTTTGTCTGGCTTGGCTTTCATCCTTCATTCTCACCCCTGAATTCATTGGGAGTAAGCCAGACTGGGGTCTGGCCACCTTCTATAGGCACTGCCTGATAGGAGCCAATACCTCAGAGTGAAAATGAATTCACAAGCTAAAAATGAAAGACATAGGAGAAACAAAGATTTCAGTAGAAACAGAAATATTAGAACATTTTTCCAGTAATTTAACATTATTATAATAAACATGCTAAAAGAAATAAGGGAAAGTGTAAATATGAAGTGAGAACAGAAAACATAAGAACTGAACAATTGTAAGATTTGAAAAATATGATTTAAAATGAAGATTTCAGGAATGGGATAAATAATGTAGTGAGTACAGCTGAGAAAACAAATTACTGATTTATTATTATTATTATTATTATTATTTTGAGACAGAGTCTTGCTTTGTTGCCCAGGCTAGAGTGAGTGCCCTGGCGTCAGCCTAGCTCACAGCAACCTCAAACTCCTGGGCTCAAGCGATCCTCCTGCCTCAGCCTCCCGAGTAGCTGGGACTACAGGCGTGCACCACCATGCCTGGCTAATTTTTTCTATATATATTAGTTGGCCAATTTCTTTCTTTCTATTTATAGTAGAGACGGGGTCTCGCTCTTGCTCAGGCTGGTTTCAAACTCCTGACCTTGAGCAATCCGCCTGCCTCAGCTTCCCAGAGTGCTAGGGTTACAGACATGAGCCACCATGCCTGGCCAAATTACTGAATTAGAAGGCCAGATTGAGCAAATCTCAAGGAAGAAGAAAAAGGCAGAAATAGAAAATATAGAAAAAGCTAAGAGATATGGAGGATAGAAGTAGTAGTGTAAACATAGATGTAAGAAGATCCAGAAAGAGAAAAATAAAAATCAAGATGAGGAGATATTGGAGAAATAAGGCAGGTAAATTCTTTGGAATTTAGAGAAAAACAGACTGCTGATTGTAATGGCCTAATGGCCTATATCGAGTATCAAAGAGAAGAGAAGGAAAACCACACTTAGGTAGAATTAGTGATATTTGAGAACATCAAAGACAAAATCTAAGGGTTCTCCAAAGAAAAGATCACGTCCAAAGACACAAGAATCAGATCGACACCAGATTTATAGCAGTCACATTGAAGGCAAGAAGACAGTGGAGTGGTATTTTATAGTGTATTGAAAGAAAAGAGTTTAAAACCTAAAATTACATCTCCAACCAAACTTGCTCGAGTTTGAGAGCATGATAAAAATACCCTGTTTGTGGCCGGGCGCTGTGGCTCACGCCTGTAATCCTAGCTCTTGGGAGGCCGAGGCGGGCGGATTGCTCAAGGTCAGGAGTTCAAAACCAGCCTGAGCAAGAGCAAGACCCCGTCTCTACTATAAAAAAACAGAAAGAAATTAATTGGCCAACTGATATATATATATATAAAAAATTAGCCGGGCATAGTGGCACATGCCTGTAGTCCCAGCTACTCGGGAGGCTGAGGCAGAAGGATCACTCGAGCCCAGGAGTTTGAGGTTGCTGTGAGCTAGGCTGACGCCACGGCACTCACTCTAGCCTGGACAACAAAGTGAGACTCTGTCTCAAAAAAAAAAAAAAAAAAAAATACCCTGTTTGTATAAGGTCTTAGAAGGTTTGCCACACTGAATGAAGTACTGAGAAGAATCTGCAAGGTGTTACAAGTGATGTATAAAGTTGACTGAATACTGTGGTAAAGTTTATTGTTTTAAAAAAGGCTAAATTCAAACAAAGTGAATATACTTTGAGTATCCCTAATCTCAAAATCCTAAATGGTCCAAAATCTGAAACTTAAAATGCTGATGTGATGCTCAAAAGTCATGCTTGAAGGATAGCTCATTGGAGCATTTTAGATTTCAGATTTTTCGATTAAGGGATGCTCAACCAGTAAGTATAATGCAAATATTCCAAAATCTGGAAAAATTCAAAACACTTCTGGTCTCAGTATCAGTAATAACTTAGAATAGGCAATATCAACATGGTAGGGTTGCCAGGCAAGGAGACCAAAGATGTGAGAGCATGCATGCTAAATTTTTATCCTATTAAGGACAGGGATAGATACGAATTATTTTTAAAAAGCAAGAAATATTTTAAAAGAAATAAAAAGGTTCATATATAATAGAGACTTAAGGATATCAATATTTAATGTAAATTGGCTGAATTTGTCAGTTAAAGATCAGGTTAGATTACAAAATAACTAAAATCTAGATAGATTCTGTGAGATAACATCTAAAACAGGCATCCTCAAACTACAGCCCGCGCAGGCCACATGTGGCCCGACAAGGACATTTATCCGGCCCACCGGGTGTTTTTGCCACTGCTGCCTGTCCTGCTTAGCAGCCAACTCATCCCAAGCCCACAGTGTGCATGTGTGGAATGTGTGCCACACTCTCCAGCAATCTGAGGGACAGTGAACTGGCCCCCTGTTTAAAATGTTTGAGGACCCCTGATCTAAAACATAAGGGCACAGTAATAGTTAATACGTAAGGGATGGAAAAAGAACTATTAGGAAAAGACCTTAAAAAGCATTGCTGAAGATATAGTATTATCAAGTAAAATAGCCATTAGGACAGGGATGAATAAGATTAAGAAATAGGCTAGTTAAAATCACTTCAAAGGAGATGTTGCAGTTATTGGTAGAACTTCAGGGAGAAATAGATAAATTCATTATTGTTGTAAGGAATCTCAACATACCCTCTTCATTATTGATGAGTCAGTAGGCCAAATCCAGGCAGGATATCAGATATCTGTATAAGACAGTTTGTAAGTTTGATCTGATGGATCATGTATGAGCTGTGAATCTAACCAGTTTTTCATATGTATAGTAAACATTACAAAAATGAAAATATACTAGATCATTTAAGTGAAAACTTCAATGCATTTCAAGGACTTGGTATCCTATATACTATGATCTTTGAGTATAGCACAGTGTAGATAGATGTTAATAATAAAAAGTTAAATAAGTTTCCACATGTGGAAATTAATATATCCTAAAAAGGAAAGAAATCATAAAATTAAAAAATACAACCAAATTATAATGAAAATGCTATTTGTAAAAACTTATAGGCTGTAGCAAAAGAGGTGCTTTGAGGGAAAATTTATGTCTTTAAGTGATTATTGGAAAAGAAGAAAGCCTGAAAATTAATGAGCTGATTATTCCTCTTAAGAAGCTAGAAAACAATGGAATAAATCAAAGAAAGTAGAAGGAGATAAAAAATGAGTGGAACTCATTGGAGCAAACTTTACATAGAGACAATACACAAACCTAAAAGTTGGTTCTTAGAAAAAATCAACAAAATGTATAGTTCAGGTAAGAATGATCAAGGGAAGTAGAAGTATATGAATGAAAAGGAGGAGATACTACAAATTAAGTGGAGATTATCTGGATAGTAGAATGTTACAAACAACTATATGCCAGCAGTTTTGAAAATTTAGATTAAATAGACAAATTCCTAGAAAAATATAACTACTTGCATATTGTAACTAATAAGGACATTGAGGAACCATTGGTAAGTCTTCCCACAACAAAAACATCAGGCTCAGATGGTTTTATAGGAGTTATACTTTCCAGGAATATATTCTCCTAATTTTAGTCATCTCCTTCCAGAAAAAGAGTACTTGGAAATTTATTTTATGAAGTTATTGTTACACTGTAACAAAATGACTAACATATTAAAAGAAAATTATAGTCATGAATATAGAAAATCCTAAACATAGAAATCCTAAACAAAATATTAGAGAATTCAGAAATACAATTTCACCACATTAACAGATTGAAGCAAAAAACCAATGATTGTCTGAATAGACGCAAAAAAAAAAAAACCCATTTGATAAAATTCAACATATTCATGATTAAAAATTCTTAGTGAATTAGCAATAGAAGGCAGTTCTACAATCTAATGAATAATATCTGTAAAAAACCTAGAGAAAACATTATCCAAAATGACTTTTAATGAAGTGTTCCCTTTAAAATCCAGAGTAAGACAAAGGTGCTCAGTATCACCACTTCTGTAAAGTTTGAATTGGGGGTTCTGATCAATCCAGTAAAGAAATTAGAAAATGAAATTAGAGGCATAAGGATTTGAAATGAAGAAAGGCCATTATTTGTGGTATATTAAGGTCATTTACATAGAAAAACCTTGAAGAATCTACATGTTATAAGAAGTAGGAGCTTAACATGACTAGATGTAAGATGTATTTATAATGCAAGAAGGGATGACAAGAGTGTAATAAAAAAGTAAAAAAAAAAAAGATGTATTTATAAAAATCAGTTGCATTTCTGTACACAAGCAGCCAACAATTAAAGAGAAAATTCCAATTATAGTAGATTGAGAAAATACCGTGTTTCCCCAAAAATAAGACAGGGTCTTATATTTATTTTTCCTCAAGAAGACACCCTAGGGCTTATTTTCAGGGGATGTGTTATTTTTTTTAAGTATGGCACAACAATCTACATTTATTCAAATATAGTTAAGTCGTCGTCTTCTGGAACATCATCATAACTCTCCAAACTCCGAATTCCATACTGATTTTCTTGTGACTCTATTTCCTTTAGAACCATTGGACCCCATCTCTCATGTCGAGCAGTAGAGCTCTCATGGGGCAGATGAGAAGGGCTGCTTCTTTACCGCTCCGTGACGAAATGCATGGGTTGTGCAGACACTCTGCGCAGCCATGCCCATCACTAGGTCTTATTTTTGGGGTAGGGCTTATATTGCGCAAATGCTTAGAAATCCTGCTAGGGCTTATTTTATGGGTAGGTCTTATTTTCGGGGAAACACGGTAGGTTAAATTGTCAAAACTCCTGGCAGAAAATGTAGGTATCATTTGGATCTTACGGCAAGGAAAGATTTCATAGAAAAGAAGAAAAACATTGATTATCAAAGGAAAGTTGATAAACTTGACTGTATTAAAATTAAGAACTTCAGTTTATCAAAAGATGCCATAAAAAAAGTGAAAGGGCAAGTTAAAAATTGGGAGAAGATAATTACAATACTAACTACAAAAGAAAAATGGAAAAAAGACCTACAATGGCATGTCCCAGAAGTGGATATACCTATGGATAATAAATAACATGAAGGAATGTTTTGTATTTAATGATCAGGGAAATGATAAGATGACAGTGATAACACCATTTTTAACCCTGTGATTGAGAATACTAGTATTGGAGAGGTCATGGATCTGCAAGATCTCTTGTTGCTGATAAAGGTCTTGCATTTAGTTGTCATTTCACTTTAGTCCCCTTTAATCTATAACATTTCTTTGTCTTTTATGACAACTATATTTCTGAAGAATATAGTCATTCCTGCCTTTGCCTCTTTTTAAACAATGGAATGATCCTCATTTGGGGATTGTCTGATGTTTCGTCATGGGAAGGTTCAGGTTATGCATTCCCACCTAGCTGGAGTACTGTGTAAGTGATGTTATGTCCTTCTCAGCTTGTCCTATGTAGAGAGACACACCATGTCCTTTGCCCCTCATGGTCATGCTAATTTTGTTTTGGTTGGTTGAGCTGTTGTCCAATTTCTCCACTAAGTGATTTCTATTCAGATATTTCAAGACTGTGTAAATACCCTGCTCCTCACCAAAATTTCCCCTAAATTTAGCATTCATTGATGCTTCTTGCCTGAGCCAGTTTTTCTATGATTACAAAATGGTAATTTTCCAACTCTAGCATTCTCCCACGTTTACCAGTCGGTAATTGACATTGATCGTACTGTAGTCAAGAGCCTTTTTTCCTCCCCGTTCATTTATTTATTATCAGTATGGACTCATGGATTCCTGTGTATTTTTTCCAGTAGTTTATAATCACTACTTACGTTGGCATAGAACTCATGCTTTTATCCATTAGATCTATGTTTCTCAAACTTTATTGACTACAATCTACAGTCAATCCAGTAAAGAAATTAGAAAATGAAATTAGAAGCATGAGGATTTGAAATGAAGAAAGGCCATTATTTGCAGTATTAAGGTCATTTACATAAAAAACCTTGAAGAATCTACAAGTTATGAGAAGTAGGAGCTTAACATGACTAGATGTAAGATGTATTTATAAAAATCAGTTGCATTTTTGTACACAAGCAGCCAACTATTAACCTATAGTAAAAAATGTTTTCATTAAGTACACATATAAATATGCATTTATAACATAAAGCGTTTCATAAAACAATACTTAATTTTTACTATGAAAGATATACTCTGATATTTTTCTGATCTATTTTATTTAGTTTTATTAAGGCTGGTTGTGATCACTAAACTTAATTTATAGCCCCAAAGAAATTCAAAATCACTACCCTGTGCTATTCTGCCATTTAGAATGACCTTTCATTTCTTTTCTGATTCTTCTTTCATGTTTTCATTCCTTTTTTAAGCATTCTGTTATGGAAAATTATAAACATATCACAGTAGATAGAATGGTATAATGAACCCCCTATATATCCATCAGTTAGCTTTATCAACTATTACATAGTCCACCTTGTACTCCCCTTTGGATTAGTTTAAAGCAAATCTCAGACATCCATGTATTTCATCTTTAAAATATTTTAGTTCTTATCTAAAAGATAAGGACTTTTAAAAAAATTCCATTATTCCACCTAAAATAATAATTCCTTAACAACATGTTTCTGGTCAGTGTTTGGAAATAATTGTCTCATAAATCGTTTATTGGGTTAGTTTGTTCAAATCAGGATCCAGTGAGGTCCATACATTGCTTAATTAGTATCTTTTTCATGTATTCTTTACATGTTTTTTCATATCTATACAGAATCCTATTCTCTTATTCATGTTTTTATGTAGACCATTATTTATTTAATGAAGTAATCATGTGTTGCACCTTTAGGTTCGACGCTGGGCTATCCTGACTGCAAGAAACTTGGGAAAAGTCGACAGAGATGATTATTATGACTTACAAGATGTTTTAACTTGCCTTTTTAAAGTCATTGAGTTGGGACTTTTAGAAAGTCCAGACATTTATACTTCTTCTGTCCTTGAGAAGGGTAAACTGATTCTTCTGCCCTCACACATGTATGATACTGCGAACTACAAAAACTATTGGTTAGGTGAGTATTGTTCCTATAGGAGATACATTTTCGAACTCCTGACTCTTTTTTTTTTTTTTTTTTTTTTGAGACAGAGTCTCACTCTGTTGCCTTGGCTAGAGTGCCGTGGCATCAGCCTAGCTCACATCAACCTCAAACTCCTGGGCTCAAGCAACCCTTCTGCCTCAGCCTCTCGAGTAGCTGGGACTACAGGCATGTGCCACCATGCCTGGCTAATTTTTTTTTTCTATATATTTTTAGTTGGCCAATTAATTTCTTTCTATTTTTAGTAGAAACGGAGTCTCGCTCTTGCTCAGGCTGGTTTCGAACTCCTGACCTTGAGTGATCTTCCCACCTCAGCCTCCCAGAGTGCTAGGATTATAGGCATGAGCCACTGGGCCTAGCCAGGAGATACATTTTCAAGCACTAGCAAATGAGTCTTTTGTTTAAAGCAACATGAGATTAACAGATATTAGTGTAGTAGTTGACTTAATAGGGGTCTGATTGTTAATACCTCTTTTCCAATGTGTAAGATATTTCCTGGTAGAAAGAGTTGCTAGCATTGTTTTGCCCCCCCAACACACACACAAACAGCTTTTATCACAGAAAAGAAAGAAACTATACAAAGTGAAAATACATTCCAAAGAGAGAGGAACGGGTCAGTCTCCATGAGTGGAGAAAGACCTACTAACATTGTTTATAAGTTCTGTGCTGCCTCAAAATAGTTATACCCCATTTCATTGATTCCAAGTCTTAAGGTCATGTGTCATAATTGGCAGCGGGTTTTTTTCCTATTTTAGCGGTATATGATATACGATATACCTTAAAATTGAAGGTATCTTAGATTAGTGAAATACAAGTTATGTGGTAGTTATCTTAATAATTGTTTTCTAACCAAGCTAGTACCATTTTCCCCTTTTCCGCTTGAGTCAGTCTAAAATTCTGTTACATGGGAGCAGTTGTATATGAATATCTCAGACTTAAATGTTTGAGGAACCAGATACTGTTTTGCTTCATCTTCCTGCCTTGTATTTCTTTTGCCAGCTGAACCAGACAAGCCATTATAATGGTGTTATTTCATTAATTCAAGAAAATTTTAAATAATCTTACAGGTATTTGCATGTTGTTGACCATTCTTGAGGAGCAAGCCATGGATTCTCTGTTGTTGGGCTCAGACAAACAAAATGATTTTATGCAGTCAATACTTCACACCATGGAGAGGCAATCAGACGGTAATAAACTTTACTCACTAAATGTTTTTGAGTACTGGGTTCATGATGCTCTTTTAAAATGATAGTGTCACTGCAAGAATTGGTGTATGGTATGAAGTAAAGAAGAGTTAACTTTTATGGTTTAGATAACAGGTTCAGACTTTCAGATCAGAAAGAACCTTTAGAGTTTAATTCAGCACCTTCCATTCAGAGGAAGGGACTGAATGAACCCCAAGGAAGATAACCTACTTTTTCATGATGAAAAAAATTAGTGGTAGAATGAAAACTGGAACCTGTGGGAGACCCATTGGTAATGACATGGTGGTTAACATTGTGGGGAAAGCCTCCCCTGTCCCATGGTCTCCCTTTGTCTGCTTCTTCATTTCTCTGTGGTTCTCGTTGTCTAGTAAGGTAACTGCCAGCCATATGTGATTATTTAAATTTAAATTAACTAAAATTTAAAAATCACTTTTTAGTCCCACTAGCCATATTTCAAGGCCCAATAGCCACATGTGCCTGGTGGCTACTATATAAACAGTGCAGATAACAGAATACTTTCATTATCATAGAAAATTCTCTTGGACAGTTCTGTTCTAGATAATCTAGAAAGTGAGGCCTAAACCTTGTAGTTATGTTTATTATTAGATCCTGACTTCCTTTTCCTTATGGTTGTATCAGGCTAATCATGATCTTTACTAAATAAATATTTATAGTCTTCTTTATGAAGGAATGAGTTAATAAAGACCAAAAATGTCAGATCCTGTGAAAACATAATATTTTTCCTCCATTCATTTTTTTGTTCAAGCAACTTGACTGTGGATATAAACTCATTTGTGGGAAATTCAAAAAAATGTATATTAATGTTACTCTTTTTTTGATGGCATATATTTCCTTGCTAGATGATTCCTAAGATTATTACTCATTTATTTGCTAGTATTGAATGCATAAATTTTTCATTTCTTTCCTTATGACTAACTGCACGTATCATGTATAATTCTGTCCTTTCTCTTCTTCAAAATGTGAGTCACCTCTTAAGAAACCTTTCATAGTCGTCCTCACCTGACTATTTTCTTCCTTGAGAGCATGCTAGACATAAGGCACTGTATCAGCTATAGTGGAGGATACAAAAATATATGAGAAAGTCTGGACAGATGACTGATTAGAGGGCAGAGTCTGAGAGGTCTGAGGGAAGTAAAGTCACAGGTTCTAGGGTGACTAAACAAAATTATCATTAACTGGAAGAGTTAGAGAACTTGCCTCAGAAGAGTACTGTAGGTGATTAAATGGGGAACGTTTAACGTAGGAGGAGGCATTTAAACTTTTAAGGATGGATGGGATTTTGGCAAGTGGTGCACATAGCGAAGGCATCCTGTTGCTTATTTGGGAAAAAGCTGGTGATGTGTTTTTGCTGTGGATAGTCTGTGGTTTGGGGAGTGTGAAAAATAAAGCCAGAAAGAAATAATACAGGAAGATTTAAGTTTTGTTTTGTTTTCCCTTTTTTGAGGCATAGTCTCACTCTTTTGTTCTGGCTAGAGTAAAGTGGCGTCATGATAGCTCACTGCACCCTCAAACTCCTGTGCTTGAGCAATCCTGCCTCGGATTCTGGAGAAACTAGCACTACAGCCTGCACCACCACGCCTGGCTAACTTTCTGTTTTTAGTAGAGATGGGGTCTTGTTCAGGCTGGTCTTGAACTTCTGGCCTCAAGTGATACTCCCAGCTTAGCCTCCCAGAGTGCTAGGATCAGCCACCACACCCAGCCTTTGTTAAGTTTTTGACTGAGGCTTTAGATTTTTCTTGGAAGACATAAGGCTCTATTGAAGGTTAAATTGGATGAAAGTTGATAATAACAAAGCCATGTTGTGATAGATTGAACGAAGGGTGTGTATTTTGGCTTATGCATTAGTTAAGGGATTCAGTTCTTTTTTTTTTTTTTTTTTTGAGACAGAGTCTCACTTTGTTGTCCAGGCTAGAGTGAGTGCCGTGGCGTCAGCCTAGCTCACAGCAACCTCAAACTCCTGGCCTCAAGCAATCCTTCTGCCTCAGCCTCCCGAGTAGCTGGGACTACAGGCATGCGCCACTATGCCCGGCTAATTTTTTTTATATATATATCAGTTGGCCAATTAATTTCTTTCTGTTTATAGTAGAGACGGGGTCTCGCTCTTGCTCAGGCTGGTTTTGAACTCCTGACCTTGAGCAATCCGCCCGCCTCGGCCTCCCAAGAGCTAGGATTACAGGCGTGAGCCACCGCGCCCGGCCAGGGATTCAGTTCTTTACACGAGATGTATGACACACAAAATTCAGGATTGTGCTGAAGAAGAATTTGTTGTTATGGGTCTCCTTTAAATGTGTAAATAACAAGTGTCTCTTTCCTTTTCCCCTCTACTTCTTTTCTGTTATTTATTGGAGGATGGGAATATGAAGTTCCGGGCGGGGGTGAGGAGCTGAGTAGAAAAGATTGTTTCAGGTATGGCAAGCAGTGCAAAAAGGTTCTGTTTACCAGACTATTTTGTTGCCCATTTAACAATTTTTCCCCATTAAAAAGGCTTTTTACAAGGGTATCACAGTATTGTTTGAAAAATATTTTCAGAGGCTGGACGCTGTGGCTCATGTCTGTAATCCTGTTACTCTGAATGGCCGAGGTGGGAGGATCACTTGAGATCAGGAGTTGGAGACCAGTCTGAGCAAGAGCAAGACCCTGTGTCTACTAAAAATAGAAAAAATTAGCCAGGTGTGATGATGTGCCCCTGGAGTTCCAGTTACTTAGGAGGCTGAGGCAGGAGGAGTTTGAGGTTCCTGTGAGCTAGGCTGAAGCCATGGCACTGTAGCCCGGGCAACAGAGCTAGAATGATCTGTCTCAGAAAAATATTTTGAGAATTTGCCAGCTTTTAAAAACCTTTGTCTCTAAGGATTGGCAGTGCTTTACTTTAAATGACTTGCTGCTTTGCTTTTAATTTTGTTGCCAAACAGATAAAGAATGCTTAATTCTCAATATATTTTAGTACATTTTTCTAATTGTTTTGTAATTCCGTAATTACTCTATTATATTTCAGATGATAGTGTGGATCCTTTCTGGCCAGCATTACATTGTTTCATGGTGATTCTGGATCGCTTGGGATCCAAGGTCTGGGGTCAGCTTATTGACCCCATTGAGGCATTGCAAACCATTATCAACAACGTGAGCTACAATCGAGAGATCCAACACATACGGAACAGTTCTGTGAGGTCAGTTTAATTCATGTCAGCATATAAAAATAATCTCTGTAAGGATGTGTGTTGTAACTGACTTAACAAGAGGGTTTTTTGCCTTTCTTTTCCTTCATTTCAGTAACTTTTATTTATTCTTACTATTTAAGGACCAAGTTAGAACCAGAATCATATTTGGATGATATGGTGACTTGCAGCCAGATTGTATACAATTTTAATCCTGAAAAGACCAAAAAGGTATACAACACTTTAAAAATTCAGGTGATATTTTATTGCCTTTATATTGAATAGACAGTGTTTTATATAATTAGTTGAATTGCTGATTTTATTAATATAATATGTAGTTATCTTGAATCACCTTCTACATAAAAGCCTTCTGATTTAACAGATGTATTGTGCATGAGGCAGAAATGGACTCTACAGTGTGTACACTTTGGTAAATTAATTTTTAAGTGCACTTAGGGAAGATGAAAAGTTAATGGGCACATAAGTGACATGACTAGAAATCAAACCCAGCCAGGAGAAGGCCAGGTTACATGAAGGTGTTGTAAATTTGCTTTTTCATGAAACTTTAACCTCAGAATTCAACTTATGTTTTCAATTTCTTGGGTGGTATGTATATTAAAAATAATACATAATAAACCAAAATAGGTGTGTTGGGATGATAAATTTTCTTTTTTATAGCTTAAGAATTAAAGCTATCATGAATGGTGCTTATTTATCTGAATGTCAGTATTTCTTTCATTTTAGGATTCTGGATGGAGATCAGCCATTTGCCCAGATTATTGTCCTAACATGTATGAAGAAATGGAAACTTTAGCCAGTGTACTTCAGTCAGATATTGGTCAAGACATGCGTGTTCATAACAGCACATTTTTGTGGTTCATACCTTTTGTTCAGTCCCTCATGGATCTTAAGGATTTGGGTGTGGCTTACATAGCAGAGGTTATTCATCATCTGCACTCTGAAGTCAAAGATGTCCTCAACCAAACAGATGCTGTGTGTGACAAAGTCACTGAATTTTTTCTTCTAATTTTGGTATCAGTGATTGAACTGCATAGAAATAAAAAATGTTTGCACTTGCTATGGATTAGTTCCCAGCAATGGGTGGAAGTCGTCGTAAAATGTGCCAAGCTTCCTACCACATCATTTGCACGGAGTTCTGAGAAGTCATCTGGAAATTGCTCCAAAGGAACGGCAATGATATCATCACTGTCGTTGCATTCAATGCCATCTAACTCTGTACAGCTTGCTTGTGTGCAGCTGATTAGAAGTCTCCTTAAAGAAGGTTATCAGCTTGGACAGCAAACTATTTGTAAGCGATTTTGGGATAAGCTTAACTTATTCCTTCGGGGAAATTTATCTCTAGGTTGGCAGTTGACTAGTCAGGAAACCCATGAGTTACAAACTTGTTTAAAGCAAATTATTAGAAACATAAAATCAAAAGTACCTCCATGTAGCACTTTAGTGGATCTGACTCCTGCATGTAAAACCCCTCCTGCATCTTATAATAAAGAAGAAAGTGAACAAATAGGGAAGAAGTCTGTAAAAGACATACATTGTCTAGAAAACTCCAGCCCAACATTTTCTAAAGATCTGATGAAAGCTGACATATATCAAGTACCAGAAAGTATATCGATCAAAACAAGTAACACTGTAGAAGAAGAGGATAATGAGCAAAATTATATGAAGGATTTGAAATTAGAAGACCATTGGTCAGCTGAGTCATGCTTAAAGCAGGATAGTAAAAGCCTTTTTATTGAGAAAGCCCAGGATCAAATTAAAATAAGTACAAGGAAGCAGAAGTCTGTAAAAGAAAACTCCTCATATACCCCAAAGAATTGTACTTCAAGAAATGGTCCACAAAGGGGAAGTGACAGAGAAATAATATCACCACATTTGTTGACTGATTGTAGCACTGAGTCTCTGGAAAAAGTGTCCGCATCAAATGCAGATTTCTCTTCCAAGGATGATGTTCTTGGTAAAATCTCAAAACCAAAAACTAAGACACAGAAGAAAGATGAAATCTGTGCAAAGTTATCACACGTAATAAAGAAGCAACATGGGAAAAGAACTTTGGTCCATAATGCTATTAATTTAGAGGAAAACCTAACTGCATCTAACACTGAGAGTTTCTATTCAGGGAAAGATACAGAAGTTCAGAAAGGGGATGGCTTTATACACAATCTGTCTTCAGACCCTAATGGCATTCTAGATGATAATAAAAATGGAGAACAAAAATCTCAAAATAGCTTATTACTGAAAAAGAAGCAAATAAAGAATGAAGAGTTAGATATTTTCTCTTCCCTTGAAAACAATTATAAAATACAGGAACGTCCTCTTGATCAAGATGTGGTCTCATTTAGAGAAATGACCGATACTTTAGTGAAGAAAATGTCTCTTTTTAAAGCTCCTGTGACTGTAGTTGAATCGAGAGAGAAGGAAATGAGTAAGAGTACTCTGGTTTCTTCTAACTTGACAATAGAACAGGCTCCTGGCATCAGTCCTAAGTCTGAAACCTTAACAGATTCTCAGATAGACAGAGACCTCCACAAGTTATCTTTAATGGCTCAAGCCAGTGTTACTAAGTTTCCATCAGATTCAACTCAAAAAAGCTCATCCCAGCTCCAAAGAAAAGTAAAAGAAGAAAAAAGATGTTTCACAGCTAACCAAAATAATGTTGGAGACACTGGCTGTGGACAGGTTATTATTATTTCAGATTCTGATGATGAAGATGAAGGAATTCTGGGTGATCAGAAACACATGAAACAGGACAAAACATGCATGAAGAAAGAATGTCCAGAGCAGCATGTTTCAGTAGTTACTAGTAATGTAGAAAAGAAGCCAATAAAGAAAGAACAAACACAGTCTCTTCCGCAGTTTGAGGATTCAGATTCTCAGTTTTTTGAGTTTGAAAGTCCATCTGAAGTGTTTTCAGTTTGGCAGGATCATAAACTAGACAGTTCACTTCAAGAGGATGAAAAAAATTCATGTTTGACTCACATGACTGCTACCACAAATATTTGGGATGATGATGACACAGATTATGCATCTGAAGAGGTTACTAAAAAAGCAGAAGGCATTGAAGGCCACACAGAAGCACATAGTAGTAGTATTTCTGTTGAGGAATTTCGTGAAACTGAAGGGAAAAAACCTAAGAGAAAACGATTTACAAAAAAATCAATGGCTGAAGATCCTCTAAGCCCTTCATCTTCTGTCAGAAGTGAGGACCAGTCTCTCATTAATAAGAGAGAGATTCCTGAAAATGATTTTAAAAAAAGTATAGACTTAAAGACTACAACACCCAATTCAAGTATTCAGAGAGCCACAACGGTTTCCCCAAGGAAGTCTCCAAAGCATCGTACTTGTCCAGAACCCATTAGGAAAGTCCCACTTTCTAAAACCCCTAAGAAAGCACATTCAGATACCAGAAAAGGACAGAGTAAAAATTCAAATTACATACGTTGTAGGACATCTCCTGCGATAGTGCCACCAAAGAAATTTCGCCAGTGTCCTGAGCCAACCTCAACAGCTGAGAAACTTGGTCTGAAAAAGGCTCCTCGTAAGGCATTTGACTTGTCCCAGCGATCTTTAGAATCTTTAGTTCAATTACGTGATCATGGCAAAACTGTTGGAGTAGTTGATACCGGAAAAAAAACTAAATTAATTCCTGCTCAGACTCTTTCTGTCAAAAATAATAAGAAACTCCTAACCAGTCAAGATCTTCAGTTGCAAAGGCAGAAAAGACACAAATCACAACAAAATAGACAAGGGCTCTTTGATTATGGAAGTACAGGTGCTACAAGAGCAGGGCCACATACAGCACAGAATTCTGACACATTTGTACCAGAATCTGATAGACCAAATTATAATTATACAGGAGGAACTAAGGTACTTGCCAACAGTAATGGAAAACAGTTAATAAAATGCATGTCTTCTGAACCAGAAACCACAAAAGCAAAATATGTTTCTCAGGCAACTGATGATGCTTGTCTTTTGAACCAGCGTGATTCTGTGGTGTTAAATGGAATACCAACAAATGAAATAATAGTCTCTACTTTAGAGGACCCTTTAGCAGGAGGTGATCCAATAGTACATCCTGTAGAGGTGGCAACTTTGAAAGAGGGAGATTCTGAATCCAGCAGTGATATAGAGGAAGATAATATATTTTTAACACAAAATGACCCTGAAGATATGGATTTGTGTTCACAAATGGAGAATGATAATGTTAAACTCATTGAAGTAGTTCATGGAAAAGATACAGTTCAGGTAGAAGTTTCTGTAAGTTGGCCTCAGTTGGAATCGTTGAGTGGCACAAAGTGTAAGTACAAAAATTGTGTTGAAACCATGAAAAACCAGAGTGAATACTGCTCAAAGCACTCTGAAGCTAAAGCAGCAGATGAAGATGTATTTCGTAAACCTGCCCTTCCTCTTTCTGCCTCTAAACCTTCAAGACCTTCCACTGCTAAGATTTTTAGCTCAAGAAGTACTTCACGAATTGCTAATCTTTCCAGATCTTTGGAAAATACTACAGCACTTCCACCAGCTCTAAAAACTAAGCCAAATGGGGTACAATCTATTTTGAAAGTACCGCAGGCAGCTCCCATAGTGTCTCAGAAGCCAATGGGGGAAATGAAGAGTTTGTGCAATGTTCTTCATCCTCAGACTCCAAATAATTCTAACAGGCAAGGTTACAAACTTCTGTTTGGTGAGAACAAATCTTTTTCAACTTCCTCTCCAGTAAACATTCTGTTATCATCACAGTCTATCTCTGACACCTTTGTTAAAGAGGTCTTAAAATGGAAGTATGAAATGTTTTTGAACTTTGATCAGTGTGGGCCCCCTGCAAGTCTTTGTCAGTCCATCTCAAGACCTGTGCCTGTCAGATTTCAAGATTGTGGAGATTATTTTAATGTCTTTTTCCCTTTGATGATATTGAATACTTTTGAAACAGTAAGTATATGTTTCATTTGTATGCCTTTCCACATTGTTCATGTTGGTTTTCTTTACCATGCTGAGTAATAGAGTACAGTTAAAGTAATTGACCTTTTTGATTTAGATACTGCTTTTAGATTTCACGTTGAACAGACATTTGTACCAGCCACTGTTCTAGATGCTGGCGATACAGAGGAAACACTTTGAACTTCTGCCCCCTGAAGCTTTATAGATACAACTCAGGGTGCTAATGTACCAAGTCCAGAGGTAGCACAGGAAGAATTGTTTATCAATGCACAGGTAAGGGAAGACTTCTCAGAGGAGATAGTCTCCCATCTACATTTGTTTTGTTTTTTAAGTAACGTAGACCTTTAGTGTAGTTTTCTTGAGGAGGTGACAAAGGTAAGTTGCATTGAACACAAATTAATCCTAAGTTTCTCTTTACACATCTGGCTTCTCAGTTTCCTACTCATCAGAGCAGCTGCTGTCCTGCTGTAACTGCCTCCCCAACCTCAACACATCCTAGTTTGGTTTTTCTTTCCTCCTTGTACCCTTTGACTAGGGTTGACAAGTAATACAGGATTCATGGTTGAATTTGAATGTCAGAAAATAGGGCTGGGCACAATGGCTCATGCATATGTAATCCTTGCACTCTGGGAGGCTGAGGTGGGAGGATTGCTTGAACTCAGGAGTTGGAGACCAGCCTGAGCAAGAGTGAGAACCCATCTCTACTAAAAATATTCATAGGCTGGGCGTGGTGTCTCATGCCTGTAATCCTAGCACTCTGGGAGGCCGAAGCGGGCGGATTGCTCTAGGTCAGGGATTCGAAACCAGCCTAAGCAAGAGCGAGACCCCATCTCTACTATAAATAGAAAGAAATTAATTGGCCAACTAATATATAGAAAAAATTAGCTGGGCATGGTGGCGCATTCCGGTAGTCCCAGCTAGTCAGGAGGCTGAGGCAGGAGGATTGCTCGAGCCCAGGGGTTTGAAGTTGCTGTGAGCTAGGCTGACGCCATGGCACTCACTCTAGCCTGGGCAACAAAGTGAGACTGTCTCAAAAAATAAATAAAAATATTCATAGAAAAATTAGCCGAATGTGGTGGTGTGTACCTCTAGTCCCAGCTACTCAGAAGGCCGAGGCAGGAGGATCACTTGAGCCTAGGAGTTTGAGGTTGCAGTGAGCTATGATGATGCCACTGCACTCTACCCAGGCTGACAGAGTATGACTCTGTCTCAAAAAGAAAAAAAAAAAAAAAGACAGCAAATAATTCTTTAGTATAAGTATTTAGTGCATTTTGAAAGGTGTTTTCAAGGCAGGTAAGGGATTAGGAACAAATTTTTACTTTTTCAAATTCTTTAAAAAATCCCCACATGCAGTAAGACTCTTAAATAAAACCAATGGTGTTGAGGTAAATATTCATAAATTCATTCACTTAATAGATATTAGGGCACTCAGTGCTCTTACAGGCCTGGGAGATAAAGTGGTAAACAAGACAGATAAGGAGTCTGCCCTCTGGAAGTGACCATTTCAGATTGGTATAAAAGGTCCAAGTGTGACCTAGAACAAAGGGAACAGGGCCCTTTTAAATGGAAAGATCAGATAGCCTCCCTGAGAGTAGATGGTGTCCACGCTGACACCCACGGGAAGAGCAGGAGTCAGCTTTGGGAAGTAGTTCCAGGCAGAGTGGAGTGCGTAGACACTGTGGTGACAACATAGCTTGGTGTGTTGAAGAAAGGAAGTGTGTTGCACAAAGGGACAAGTCTGCTGGAAAAGAAGATAAGCAGGTGAATTATTAATACTGTACTTGGTGAGATAAATGGCTTCTCTAAAGCCTGAGCCAGTGCATCTTTAATATGTACTTCATGTTGAATCTTTTGTATCAACTTACGCTCCCAATTTTAGCAATTGTTTTAGAGTTGCTTCATTCTTGCCTGGAAAGCACTTAAATCCCTTAGAAGTTGTTCAGAGCCATTTTAAGGGCAGACACATTTCTGATTTTATTTTTCTTTGAATTAAAAGGTATTAATATTTATATATTCCTTTTTCACATTTTTTCCTTTGTGGACATTTTTGTAGCCCCAGCCTTTTTTTTTTTTTTTTAAAGAATGCGCACAAGTTCTGTATGTATATATACTAAGTTTAAAAATAGTAAAATACTTCTATAAGACCCATTATAAAAATATCAGGCATCCTTCACTTCCCAGGTAACCATTAATTCAGTTCTTGATTGCTTTGAAAAATCCTTCCATATTTCCAAATAACATGCCTGTATTATGACTTCTTGATTTTCCATTGTTAGGCATTTTCTGTTAGCTTTCTGCTTAAGGAGGTACTTGCTCTTTCCAGCCCAGCCTTCATGCACACCATTCCTGTTCCCCCATCATCACTGTGGGATTTTTTATTGTTTTGATTGTGTGAAAGGTATCTGCAGCTATGTCCTGTGGTGTGCTATAACTACTTTTTGTTTTGTTCCCAACTCTTTTTTCCCTGGATTTGTTATTTTGTGTATTAACTTAACACTTGTCTATACACTTGTCTATACACTATACACTTGTCACTAAATTCAGACTCTCTTTTGAATGTTTAAAAGCCTTATGATCAGGCACATCATTTAATCTATAAATTTCTTCTTTGTGTGGCATGTGACAATTTTCTGAAAATAGCTGCCATCCTTATTCTCAGGCTTGCATTTTCTTCTTCCTTGGGTTGGGTCTCTGTCTCCTACACTCCATGTCATCTTTCTTGATCACTCTCTCACTTTGGTGAGGTACATCCTTCAAGCTTTCAGAGAAAAAGGGTATGTGCGAATTAAATTTTTGAAACCTTATCTGTCTTAAAAATTTCTTCAGTTTTCTCATTTTTTTTCTATCTTTCATTTTCTTTTTGCTCTAGTCTTTTTTTTTTTTTTTTTTGAGACAGGATCTTGCTCTGTCACCCCAGCTAGAGTGCAGTGATCATAGGTGATCATAGCTCACCTCAACCTTGAACTCCTGGGCTCAAGCGATCTTGCCTCATTGTTGATTTAAATACTTAATGAGTACATGGTTACATTTAGATAAAACCCATCTTAGGGCCCAAAAGGTAATTTGTTAGTTTTTTAAAAAATTGAAACCTAATATGACTTATTTACACTAGTAGTCTCCTTTCTAAATTTGGGGGTGGGGGTAGTCCTCAGAAAATCCTCCCAGGTACTTCTGAGTTTGAGGCTTTGGCACATTGGGAGGTGGGTACGGAGTTTTCTAAAAACTGGCAGGATGACATGTTGGCGAAAAACTGCAAAGTTTGCAACAGATCTAAGTCCTTTTGGACTTTTGAGATGGTCTGGTTGGGAAGTAACATTTCAGCAGTACTTTATACACTGCTGGACATGCTCTACATCTGCAGCAAGGAGTGTAATCACCACAGGTGCCTATTGAGCACTGGAAGGGTGGCCAGTGTGAGAAATTTTTAATTTTTAAGATTTTAGTTAAATTTAAATAACCAAATGTAGCTACTGAATTGGCAGGAGAGTTCTAGCCAGTTTCATTAAACTGCCACAAATCAAATTTTAGTTTCTGTCACCTCAGATTCTAAGTTATCTGATTTTACGGTTGCTTGCTTTGGAAAATTTTGGTGTTTATTGTGGCTTTCCAGAATGTTTTTGCTTTCTTAATTTGTGTTTTTGCTTTGTATAGGTGGCTCAGGAATGGCTCAGCTCTCCAAATAAAGAGAATTTTTATCAGTTGCACTTACGAAAATTTCCTGCTGATTATAAAAAATGCTGGGAGTTTGTGGGTAAGATGTTTCTTATGCAACTTGGAATATATAATACAATAATTGGAGATTTCTAGTTAAGAGATCATTATTTGAATCTGGGGGGACATAAGTTTTCTAAGCTGGATTTGTAACCTCTTGCAAGAATATGTTTATAATCTTAATGAGGATGATTACTGGGACAATTATGAAAATAAAATTCTTGTTTTTTTCCCCCCACTCTAATTAGAATCCCACAAGCTGAAGTGTCAGTGGAAGCTAGGAATGAGAGAGAGGGTGGGTGGAGGGGCTTGTCGGGAGTATTACAGTAATAGTCTTTGCATATGTCTTCTTGTTTCATGATTAGTCTGAGCCATGTATCACTATTATGTATTAGTTAAATACACGAGACATTCAGAACTCTTAAAAATGAAATGCATAAGTCCTCTTTTTTTACCTCCACCGCATTCATCCTACTCTGTATATCCACTTAAGAAAAAAATGAATGTGTGTGTATGTTTTTGGGAAATGTACTACGTGTTCATTGTAGGACATCTAGATAATAACAGAAATAAAATAAACATCACCCATAGTTCCCATTATCTAGAGAAAATTCCATTAACATATTAGTGTGTATCTTACTGCCAGACTTTCTGTTCACCTGTATGAAGTACGTGTGTGTGTGAGAGAGAGATGGGATCATTTTACTTATTTTGTGACATTTTTCATTCAGTCATCGAGTAAATATTTATTTTACACTTGATAGTATGTGATTCCCAATGCAGTGTATAGCTGTGAAGAAAACACAAAGTTCCTGCCTTCATGAAGCATACATTTGACTTATGTTCATTTAATGTATTATAAATGTCTTCAGTGTTATTAAATAATAGCAGTATATCATATTTAATAGTTGTAATTATTCCATTGTAGCATATTCCATAGTTCATTTAACCAATATTTCTAGTTAGGCATGTACTTTGTTTATAGATTTTATTATAAACACTCTGAATAGGTCCCTTTATTCTCTGTCAAACTCCGTGTACATTTTAAGACTTCTGATTCATATTGTCTGTGACTACCAAAAGGAATACTTTTTTCACTTCTTTTTTCTTTTAATAGAATAATAGAATTTATTAAGTTGAACGATATGAAATTGGCAATAGTTAATCATTTTTTTAGCTTTTTTTTTTTTTTAGCATATTATGGGGGTACAAGTGTTGATGTTACGTATATTGCCCATCCCCCCGCCCCCCTTGAGTCAGAGCTTCAAGCATGTCCATCCCCCAAATGTTGCACCTCTTACTCGTTGTGTTTGTATATACCCATCCCCTCCTCCCCCCTCCCACCTGCCCGACACCCGATAAATGTTATTACTATATGTCCACTTAGGTGTTGATCTGTTAATACCAATTTGCTGGTGAGTACATGTGGTGCTTGTTTTTCCCCTTTTTTACTTCTAACATCATTAAGGATGTAAGGATGTGCATTTCCTTCATTTGCTAATTGTGACCTTCTTTAACCAATTTTATCTATGAAAAATGTATCTCATTTAAAGTTGTAGTTTTTGTCCCCAAATGTTTACTGGTTTTTTGTATTCTTGGGGATGTGGGGTTAATTGCCTCTTAATGTTATTTCTTCTTTTTTTTTCTATTAGGAATATTGTTTTCTTAATTTGTATGCATTATTACTAGTTTGAAGTTTTTTTTCAGTTTCATTATTTGCTGTTCCTTTTTTTTTCCTTGTCAGAGACAGTTTCTCGCCATGTTGCCCAGGCTGGCCTTAAAACTTCTGGGCTCAAGCAAGCCTCCTGCCTCAGCCTCCTGAGTAGCTGGGACTGCAGGCACTCACCACCATGCCTGGCTGCTGTTTAATTTTTAACATGAAGTTTTTGAGGCATAGGTAATTTTTATCTTCATGTATTCAAAACTACCTTATTTAATTTCTCACAATTTTATTGTACACTTGACCCTTGAACAACATGAGGGTTGAGGTACTGATCCCCCTGCGCAGTTTAAATTTTTCTTACAAATTTTGCATCCTCAGAAATTTCACTAATCTACTGTTGACCAGAGGCCCTACTGATAACAGAGTCAGTTAACACATATTTTGTTTATGTTCTGTGTATTATATACTGTATTCTTACAATAAAATAAGCTAGAGAAAAGAAAATGCTATCAAGAAAATCATAAGAAAAAATATGTTTACTCTTCATTAAGTAGAAGTGGATCATTGTAAAGGTCTTCATTCTCATCATCTCTATGTTGAGTAGGCTAAGGAGGAAGAGGAGGGATTCATCTTGCTGTTTCAGGGGTGGCAAAGGTGGAAGCACATCCACATACAGGTGGACCCTTGCAGTTCAAATCTGTGTTCAGCAGTCAACTGTGCATCTAGATGCAATAGCTGCAAAGCATAATAAAGCCATTTAAAAACAAGTCTGTCCAACTCCGCCCCACACACATACCTGTTTTAAGTCTCTCTGCAAATTTATTCAGCCCCTTAGTAGTAAATTGAGCTTTTGTAGGGTTAATGTTACAGCTGCTAGGGGAGATCCTGGCTGGAATGGAGCGGGCGGGGGTATGGTGGCTACTGTAGGAACTACTGACTAGGATATTTTTTTCCCTTTCTTTGGGTCTCTGGTTTATGTAAAGCTTTGCTTCAGTCTTGGGAACTGATTAATTTTTTCCCCCACTTGGAAGAGAGAACTGAGTAAAGTTTTAACATTTTGCCATACCCAAAGCCCACCTTTGAGAGATTCTGGGCCATTTCTCCACCTACCTGAAGGAGAAAACAAAAGCCAAAGGCATTACCTGGGCTGTACGTTTTCCCCCTCACATTAGCCAGCGCAGCCAAAAGCAGCCAGGGATCCAGCTAGTTGGCTCTCCAGGAGTTGGATCTATCATTTTCAAATTCCATGGTAACTTTTACTGCTCATAACAGCAACTCAGCTGCTATTCCATACCATGGATGACTTTGTAGGCTACCCATGCACCAAACAAAGGTTTGTCACACCCCATCCTTTCTTCCTTCTCCCAAACAGGGCTTTGGGTGAGTCAGAGTTGTTCTAGCAAATCCTCCTGACCCAAACTCTGGTGGGGAGGGTCCCCAACATCATCTCCTATGCTTGATGATTGACTAGGATTTACAGGACTGGCCATACAGCCATACTCACAGCTATAATTTATTACAGTGAAAGGAAACAAAGCAAAATCAGCAAAGGGAAAAGGCGCATGGGACAAAGTCTAGAAGAAACCAGGTACAAGCTTTCAAGAGTCCTCTTACAGTAGAGTCACACAGGATGTGCTTAATTTTCCCAGTCATGTGTTGTGACAAATGTGTGAAATGTTGTCTACTAGAGAAGCTCATTAGAGACTCACCATCCAAGATACCCTCTCATTTCTTAAATGAGTAAGAAATCTCTCTGCTATAGGTTATAAATATATTCTCTTACCTTCTAGAACAGAGGTCAGCAAAACACAGCTTGTAGATCTATTAATACCTAACCTGTGTCTTGTTTTTAGACTGCCCTAGATAAAGATTTTTACATTTTTAAAGAGCTATAAAAAGCATATACAACAGGCAGTATATGTGACCCCCAAAGCCTAAAACATTTACTATCTGGCTCTTTACAGAGGAAGTTTGGGAACCTCTTTTCTAGAAGCTTCATTGTTTTCTCAACCTGGAATTGATGTTTGTGTGTGACTGGGGTGTAGGGGTCATGTTTCATTTTTTTCTCCCAAGTGGAGATCTGATTATCCCATTACTATTTACTGAAAGACCATCCTTGCTCCACCACAGTCGTATGTGTCATAAATCTAGCATCCATTATAAGTTTTAATATCCCATAGAGCAAGCCTTCCTACCTTGTTCTATTTTGCATGCCTTGGCCCTTTGCCTTTCCATATACATTTTAGAGGAAAAAGTGGAAATTTGGGGAGAATTGACATCTTTATAATACTGATTTTCTAATTCATGAATAAGGTATATGTGTTATTTAGGTTTAATTTTTCTCAATGTTTTATATTATTTTGTGGAGAAGTTTTATATATTATCTTTTAGTTAGTTTTTTTCAGTTAGTTTTTTTGTCATTTGTAACTGTGTTAGTGAATGTCTCCAAAAAATAAGGGCTTGGGAAAAAATTCATGATCATACCTAAAAGGTTAACAGTAACTCCTTTCAGTGTTCACATTTCCAATTTTCTTATAAACAACACATTTTTTCTGTTTGTTTGCATCAAGATCCAAATTAGGTTCACCTGGGCTGGGCATAGTGGCTCACGCCTGTAATCCTAACAATTTAGGGAGGTTGAGGCAGGAGGATCGCTTGAGGCCAGGAATTCAAGACCAGCCTGAGCAAGAGGCAGACCCCATCTCTGCAAAAAATAGAAAAGTTAACTGGGTGTGGTGGTTGCCTGCCTGTAGTCCTAGCTACTCTGTAGTCCCAGCTACTGGGAGGCTGACAGGAAGACCCTGCCTCAGGGAGGGAGGGAGCCCAGGAGTTTGAGGTTGCAGTGAGCTATGATGATGCCACTGCACTCTAGACGACACAGCAACACCCTGTCTAAAAAAACAAAGAACAGATTAGGTTCACCCAATGACATTGATTAATAGGTCTTTTTAAACTACAATTCTCTCATTTTTCACCCTTTGTAATTTATTTGTTGAAAAAAATTGGATTGTGTGTCTTATAGAGAGTTAATCATGGTCTGGACTTTGCTGATTGCATCTCTTTCTTTGTATTTAGACTGTTTCTCTGTCCCCTGTATTTCTTGTGAATTGGTAGTTGAATCTGGGGTTAATTAGATTCAGGTTAAATTTTTATTATTTTTTTTTTTGCAAAACGATTTCATAGATGATGTGTTCCTTCATCAGCAGGTAAATGATCTAGTTTCTTTTTGTGATATTCACAGCTGTTGGTGCTTAATGCCTGGATTCATTAATTCATTAAAGGAAGCAAAATGATTATGCTTTAATTTGATCATTTTTTTATTAGCTGGAATGCTTCTATAGAGAGAAATGTCTCTACATCTACTGTTTGGCTACTCAGTAGTAGAGTTTTATAAAGGAAATATAGAATAAATACTTGACCTTTGACCAGTTTTCAAAATGACCAGTGAGCTTTACAAAAAAAAAAAAAAAAAGACTATGAATGCATGGATTTAAATATACTTGTGTTTCAATCCATGGCAATCAGCTCCTTCTTGTTGACTCTCCTGGGATATTTGAACAGGGCCTTACTAGTCTTTGAGAGTTTTCTTGCTGTTATCACAGGAGGTTCCAGGTTTATTTCATATATTTTCCTATTCCATGTCTGAACTTGTAGTTTTCTTGAGGTGCCTTGGTATCTTTAAGTTGAAAATAAAAATTGAAGACTGATCTGGGCATGCTATACGCTGTTAGCAAAAAATATACCCAAACATAAAGATACGGAAGTAAAAGATTGGAGAAAGATAACCATGTAAAACCCAACTACGAAAAAGCTTGTTTAGCTTTGTTAATATCAGACTAAATAGACATTAAGGTAGAAAGCATTATTTGAGATAAAAAGGGAATATTTTATAATGATAAATTCACTTCAGCAGAAGATACGACAATTCTGCATGCATATATACCTAATATATATATATATCTAATAAAATATACGAATAGCCAGGCATGTGCCACTACACCTGGCTAATTTTTTCATTTGTATATTTTTAGTTGCCCAGCCAAATTTCTTTCTATTTTTTAGTAGAGATGGGGTCTCACTCTTGCTCAGGCTGGTCTCGAACTCCTGAGCTCAATCAGTCCTCCCGTCTTGGCCTCCCAGAGTGCTAGGATTACGGGTGTGAGACACCACGCCCGACCTTAATGACCATTTTTTAGTTTATTTTTGTGTATGATTTAATGTAAGAATTAAGGGGCTTTTTGCTTTTTTAAAAAAATAGATATCCAGTTTTAGTGATATTTGTTGAAAAAACTTTCCTTTCCCCATTGAATAACCTTGGCACCTTTGTCAGAATATCAGTTGACCTATATTTGGACACTTCGTTCTGTTCTCTTTATCTGTGTATCTATTTTACACCAATACCACACTCTCTTGATTATTGTAACCTTATAAGAAGCATTGAAATCATCCTATAGTTTTAAGCTTTCTTGTTCTGTTTTTTTTTTTAAAAGTTTCTTTGTAGTGTCATATAAATTTTAGAATCAACTTGTCAGTTTTTATAAAAATGCCTACTGGTATTTTAACTAGCATTGCTTTGAATTTAAAGATTAATTTGAGGAGAGCTAACATTTTAACAGTATTGAATCTTAGTCTTTGAACTTGGTATATTTCTCCATTTATTTAGGCTGTCTTTAATTTCTCTGAGCAGTGTTTTGTATTTTTCAGGGTATAGTGCTGGATTTGGTGATTGGTACTGAACTTTGTTTTATGCCATTGCTTGCTCTATTTTCTCAGTCCCATTTAGTTTATGATTATCTTTTTTGAAATGCCATCAAAGTTTCAAAATTCTTATATGTACAGTCATGCATTACTTACATTCTGAGAAATATGTTGTTAGACGATTTTGTCATTGTGGGAATATCAGAGTTTATGTATGCAAACCTAGATGGTATAGCCTACTATAACCCTAAGCTATGCAGTACAGGCTGTGTTGTTCCCAGGCTACAAACCTGCGCAGCATGTGTACTGAATACTATAAGCAACTGTAACACAATGGGAACTATTTTGATATCTAAACATAGAAAAGTACAATAAAAACACCTACACTATTATAGTCTTACAGGACTAATGTCTAGGAAAGAAAGTGTATTAGCTACTTTTCAATATTAAGATTTTCTCTATTTTGCCTTTGTAGCAGTTTTTTTGTTTGTTTGTTTTTTAGTTTTTAAGAAAAGTGTTATAAATTTGTAATTGATATTTTAAATTTTTGATTGGATTATATTGCCATTTTAAAGTACATACAAAGTCCATTAGTGCTATATACTTTTGAACTTAAGTGCAAGGGTTTAATTTCTTTTGAGTTAATCTTATTTAAAATAATTCTGTTAGAGTTGTATAAATTTTGACTTTTTGTTTCATAGTTTATCTGGAGGAATGTGAACTGGCTAAACAGCTACATCCAAAGGAAAATGATTTGGTGTTTTTGGTTCCTGAGAGACAGAATGGAGAGAAGAAAGATACAGAGAGAGATTGCATGCGGGATCTCCATGAATATCATTGTGGTTATGTTCACAAGTTTCGACGCACTTCAGTCAGTAAGTAAATAATGAGACATTGGCCGGGCGCTGTGGCTCACGCCTGTAATCCTAGCTCTTGGGAGGCCGAGGCGGGCGGATTGCTCAAGGTCAGGAGTTCAAAACCAGCCTGAGCAAGAGTGAGACCCCGTCTCTACTATAAATACAAAGAAATTAATTGGCCAACTGATATATATATAAAAAATTAGCCGGGCATGGTGGCGCATGCCTGTAGTCCCAGCTACCCGGGAGGCTGAGGCAGAAGGATCACTCGAGCCCAGGAGTTTGAGGTTGCTGTGAGCTAGGCTGACGCCACGGCACTCACTCTAGCCTGGGCAACAAAGTGAGACTCTGTCTCAAAAAAAAAACAAAAAAAAAAAAAAAAAAAAAAAAAAATAATGAGACATTAACAAGAAATCTATCAGATACAAGCTCATCTTCTAATTTCCCTCAAAATTGTGGTTTACCAGCCATGTATTTAATAAACATTTATGAAACATGTTTTTGCTGTGTGTCAACAACTTGCCATTCAGAGTCCCTTTCCTAGTTTTTGTAGATGCATCTGGAAAAGACCCCATATTTATTGCTATAGCCTTATGATTTAAAAGCTTTCTTTTGTAATGTCCTCCTCTCCTGGTACATTTCTCCGTCTGTCATTTTGTTTGCTATAACCATCTGTTAACCAATTGTAAGCCTTCTGTTTGTTATATCTTAAATCAAATCCCAACCTTGGTTTTGTGGCTAATTACTAATTAGAACATAAAACATAAAACTCATTGTAAGGTAGCTTGAGGAATCTTCTATTTATTTTTATTATTTTTTTTTAACTTGGACAACTCTGGAAGTAATCTGTTTATATTACTCCCATTAACTAAATTGTAGGGACTTTTCTCCCTAAGGTAATGTAATAACAAAAATGTTACAGGTGCAGTGGCTCAGGCCTGTAATCCCAGCACTTTTTAGAGGCCATGGTGGGAGGATCACTTGAGGCCACGAGTTAGAGACCAGCCTGAGCAACATAGTGAGACCTTATCTCTACAAAAATATAGAAAAATTAGTGTGCCTGTAGTCCCAGCTCTTTGGGTGGCTGAGGCAGGAGGATTGCTGAGCCCAGGAGTTTTGAGGTTGCAATGAGCTGTGATGACACCACTGCACTCTAGCCCCAGCAACAGAGTGAGACCTTCAAAAAAAAAAAAGAATAGCAGTAAAGCTCCTTAGGGCAACACATTATGCCGCATTATAACAGGTGTGCTGTGTTTATTAGCATAAATAGAGTTTACTTAATTCTTTGTGTAGAATGCATTTAAAAGAGTTCCAACAGGGATATATGGCTATTCTGGGCTTTTGGCTCTTGTAAATAATAACATTTGCCAAATTTATAGTTCTGAGGCAGTCTCCTTCCCAGAACTACTTACTCATGAATCAAAACTATCTATCCTATATCTTCATTTGGAGACCTGTTGGGTATTTCAAACCTACTAGTCCAAAAGTAAACTTGATTTTCTGCCTGACATATTCTCTTCCTTTAGTTTTTCCCATCTTGTTAAGTGGGGCCTCCATTTTTTCAGTTGCTCAGGCCAAAAACTTTGGGATCATCTGTGATCCTTACTTTCTCTCACACCCTACATCTAATTGATGAGCACATCCTCTTAACTCATGCTTTGCAGTAAATCCAAACTTCAGTCCCCACCTCTGCATCTTGGCCCAAACTACCATTCACTTTTACCTATATTACTGCAGTAGCCTTATAAGTGGTCTTTTTGCTTCTGTACTTTTCCCATTGCATTTTTTTCTTTGTTCTGCGGTAAGAATGATACTTTGAATATGTAAGGTGGAGCTTGTTACTTCCCTACACACAGCTGCCGCATGGCTTTCCGCCTCCCTCTGAAGAGTGTCCAGAATCATTACTGTGGTCTGCAGAGCCCTGTAAAGTATAGGCCCAATTTAACTCTGAGTTGTTTACCATTCTTCTCCCTATTTTCCTTCCAGCCATATTGACCTTCTCCCTATTCCTAAAGTACTTCTGACACATCTGTGCCCTGGGATCTTTGCTGTTGCTGATTCTCTGCCTGAGGCACTCTTTCCCCCTTGCTGACAACACAGCAAAGTCCCATACTTCAGTCTCTGTTCCAGAATCATATCGTCAGGCAGCCCTTCCCTGACCAGCCTGTCTCCCTCTAGCCTCCCTCACTTCCTTGTCCTCTTCCTCTGCTTCCTCATAACATTTATTGTCATCTGACATGTTTATTTTGCTATCTGTCTTCTTCTTTTAGAAAATAAGCCTCTGGAGGATAGAACATTCCCTGGTTCTTAGGAGGCATTCAGTAAATAGTTATTGAATGAATTTTTTAAATAATGTATAAAAAATGTTAAGTTATAAAATACCTAGGTCTGAATTATCTTTTCAATCTTGGACAGCATTATTCACTGGTAACTGAAATTGCTTTTTTCCTTCTTGATAATAGTGCGTAATGGGAAGTCTGAGTGTTCCCTTTCCATCCAGACTCAAGATAACTTGCCAGCCAATGTAAATGAGCTTGTGAAGTGCATTGTAATCAGTTCTCTGGTAACTACACAAAGGAAGTTGAAAGCCATGTCTCTCTTGAGTGGTCGGAACCAGCTGGCTAGAGCTGTTCTAAATCCAAACCCCATGGACTTCTGCACAAAAGATTTACTGACTACAACGTCTGAGAGAATTGTGAGTAATAAAAAGAAAATTTTATGCCAGGATGTCAAAGCATCATATTGTTAGCTACTGCATACAACAAAGACACATTCACTGTGAAAGCACAGTTTAGTGCTAAGTTTTCTTTAATATTGCAGAGTATGTAATTAGGTTGGTCAGCTTACCTCAGGAAAAGGTACAGTACAGTAGAGTTGAAGGTATGCTGGAAGAGCAATGTTAAAATGTTAGATCAGCTTCCTACTTAATGTTCATCAGGTGATAAAGTTCAGGAGTAGGAGTCTCAGGGTTAGTAATGTTAAATTTGCATTTGAATGATTGATGGAGAATTGACTGGTATTGTTGCAAAGGCAAAGATGAAGTTGTTATCTTAAGTGAACATGTGTTCACTTAAGCAGTATATAAATTCCAGGAAATTAACAGAGAGAAATGGAGAAGAAAACTGATACTTTTTGAACCCCTATGGTGTGCTAGGCTTTTGTGTGCTTTTATCTCAGTCAATTCTCACCTTTTTAAAGGAATCTTAGATTTAATGAATAGCAGCGACCAAGACTTAGAGAGATGTTGGGAGTTTATTAACCTAGTTTGTAATTTAACCTGAAGTTTAGGCTAGGCATGGGATTACACACTTTGGGAGACTGAGGCAAGAGGATCACTTGAGCCCAGTAGTTCAAGGTTACGATGAACTATGATTGGGCCACTGTTCTCCATCCAAGGGGACAGAGCCAGATCCTGTCTCTGAAACAAAACAAACACTGAAGTTTAGGCTTAGTCCTGACCTTGAAATCATGCTTTTTCCACTGTATCACATTGTGTTAGGAAAGAAATAGTCTTGGAATATTTTTACCGTCTAAGGAGAGAATTAACTGAAATGGAAAGAAACAAAGAGTAAATAGAAGAAAAGTATAGATTATTAAATGCAGTTTGTTGTGGTCTTCTTTGTAAGAATCACAAACAAAAATATAGATTTGGTACTTGTAAATATTTGAAGCCTACAGGCACGAATTAGTAATGAGTAATTAGCATTCCTTCTAACAGTGAAAGTGGTTTTTAGATCAAAAGTCACTTTGAGATCTTACCTGACCATAACCAAAGCTTTTGCCTGACACAGATTGGAAGAAATTTTAATGGATGTTTTTCATTATCTTCCTCTCATGTACCACTACAGAAAGAACAACTCATTCTCTTAAATGTCTTTTTATATAGATTGCCTACTTAAGAGATTTTAATGAAGACCAAAAGAAAGCGATAGAAACTGCATATGCCATGGTGAAACAATCACCATCAGTTGCCAAAATCTGCCTAATTCATGGACCACCTGGAACAGGAAAGTCAAAAACTATTGTTGGCCTCCTGTACCGCTTGCTGACAGAGGTAGGTGTGAGTGAAGGCACCAGTGCTGTGGGCTGGGGACGTCAGTGCACTTTACTTGAATTAACTGACATATAAATAGGTATTGGAGTACCTTTTCCCCTTTTGTGTATATTTTTGATGCCATGTAGAACAGTATGAGAAAGAAGAATAGCAGAGAGACAGAAGGTTCTAAGTACAAAGAGTGGAAAATACTATTTTGTGTGGAAAAATCCTAAGGACTAGAATGGTGGTCTTTAGGATTCATTATAGGTCACATCTAATGCCAGGAACTGTCTTGAATATATTGCTGGGCTATGTTTGTTTGGATTGAGTATTGATTAAAGTGAGTGGTTGGTAAAGTAAGACTAAAGCAGTTATGATAAAATTTTATGCCGGAGTAATTTTAATACCAATGTAAGATATAAATGCTTTTATTTATTCTTAACTTTATTATGGGAACTTTCAAGCATACGTGGTAGTGAAGAAAAACTGTAAAACTATGTAATAGAGTTCATTGGTATTTGTTTGTGTGTTTATTTGTTTGGTATGTGTTTGGCAAATTGTAGAACCAGAGGAAGGGGCATTCAGATGAAAACTTCAATGCCAAAATCAAACAGAACCGTGTCCTTGTGTGTGCACCTTCCAATGCAGCTGTGGATGAGCTTATGAAAAAAATTATCCTTGGATTCAAAGAAAAGTGTAAAGACAAGAAGAATCCTTTGGGTATGATACTTACATGGGTTTCTAATTTGTTTTTGTTTTCAGTGTTTACTGTGGGCAGCTTTAAATGACAAAGAGCAAACCAATCGTGGTAATAACTTCTCCTTGGGCCTGTGGCCCATATGTACTTGTTGATTCATTTAGCACATATTTTATTGAGCATATACCTGATGCCAGGCACTGTGCCAAGTACTGATTTTTTAACAGTGAAGCCTTCAAGGAGACATACAGTCTAATGAGGAAGAGGGTAAGTCAGTGGACAATTACAGCATACAGTGATAAGTTCCATAATAGGGTTAAGATGGGGAGTGTTTTCAGATACCTTAGAGGGATTCTTGATTCAGCCTTGTGAGAACTAGGGAAGGCTTACAGAGGAAATCACGTCAGAGAAGAAACCTGAAGAGCAAGTAGGAGTTAGCTACAGGAAGTAGGGGTGGGGAGGGTAAGGGAGGGAGGCTTGAGCAGGGATTACTATAAGTAAAAAGGACCAGGGCCAGAGATCCTTGAGTGGTTCAGTATAACTAGAATATAGTAAGCTTCACAAAGGCGGGGGTTTGGATTGTTTCACTGCAGTATCTCCAGTGCCTAGAACAGTGCCTGGCAGTTAATTGAGGCTCAGCAAAGCTTGGATGACTGAAAAGTCCTAGCACATTAGAGGGTGATGAACGTTGAGGCTTTCAGTGAGCACCGGCTTATATTGTTTGTAGTTACTGAGTGCTTCTTACCACGTGTCAGCAGCCCTTGAAGGAATCCTGTGAACTAGGTTATTGACCCTCCTATCTGTGTTTTATAGGTGGGGAAACTGAAGCTTAGAGATGTTAAATGCACTATAGGAATAACTTTTTCCAGTAGAACTAGTGAAGAGCATTACCACAGATGACTCAGGACACTTCAGGGAAGATGGAAAATCATTTCTATTTACTTAACCTTAACACTCTTCTTACAACTCATTTTGGGTTATGACTTTGTATTAGACTGCTTTCCTAAGCTCATGTCTTGTCTTCGCTGCCAAATTTTATTTTCTATAAGGATATCTGACAGTGCCTTTTATCAATTAGGGTTAGATTTGGTTGCAAGTAATAGATACTCCAAATACAGCAGCTTAAATGATAGAAGTTTCCCTCTTTTTTATTCAAAAGCACTGAGGTGGGCATTCTGGGACTAGGACCAGAGTTAACTGGTTTGGTAACTCTGCTTCAGAGTCTTTGGATACCCAGGCTCCTCTTATCTGTTACTCCACCATGTGTGGCCTCCATTTCTTAGTGTGCTTCCTGGTCAGGGATAGCTGCTCCAGCTTCAGCAAGGGGGAGAAAAAGATGAAGGAGGGGCAAAGGGAGCATACTAGCCATATTTTAAGGAAGATTCCTAGATGCTGCCAGTAGCACCTCTGCTTATGTCCTCTTGGCCACACTCAGCTACAAAAGAGGCTGGGACATGTCATCTTTATTCTCAGAGATCAACACGTTTTTACTTTTAACTACATATGTGTTACTACCTACGTGTAGAATCTGTTTGTTTTTTAACACCTCCAGTACATTGTCAATCTGCAGCTCTTACTTGCCATTCATTACATGTGTGAAATTGATGATTGCACGTATTATTAACTGCAGTATTTCATTGTATGAGTGCACAGTTTATTCATTATGCATTGATAATTTAGATTCTTTTCAATTTTTTATTATTTTCAATTTTATTATAGTGAAACTTCTTATAATTGTGCATATTTCTCCAATCAGGTATAAAAATGTTTACTACCATAGATAAATGAATTGTACTGTGTAATACTATATATAACCGTTAAAAGGAGTACCCTAAAGCACAAAAACGTTCTTAGTCATGTCTCTTGCATATACATGCAGCTTTCTAGGGCAGTGCTTTTCAAATTGTGGATTGTGACGTACTGATGTAGTGGTCCCCAACCTTTTTTGCACCAGGGACTGGTTTCATGGAAGACAATTTTTCTATGGATTGGGGGGGAATGGCAGTGCAGAGCTCAGGCCGTGATGCAAGCAATGAGGAGTGGCTGTAAATAACAGATGACGCTTCTCTGGCTTGCCTGCTGCTCATCTCCTGCTGTGCACGCCCCAAACACCCATTTCTTAAGTTTCATAAAGGACAGTTTTTTCAAGGGGGTGGTGAGGAATGGCTATAGTCTGCAGCCCAGTCTTTAACAGGACACAGACCAGACTGGTACTGGTCCATGGCCAGGGGGTTGGGGACCACAGTACCAATGGATTGGAAAATCAGTTTAGTGATACCAGGATTAGCATACTTTAAAAAGTTAAAATACAATAGAAGAAAATAGAAAAGAACAGAGTATAAGCAGTCTGGGTAAATACAGGTTGAGTATTCCTAATCTGAAATGTTAAAAATCCAGAATTTTTGAGTGCCAGTATGATGCTTAAAGGAAGTACTCATTGGTTTATTGGAACAGATCAGATTTCAGATATTTGGATTAGAGATGATCAACTGGCAAATATAATACAAATAATACAAAATCCAAAATATCCAAAATGTGGAACACTTTGGCCCCAAGGATTTCAGAGATTAGGGATACTCAACCTTTATTGTTTTGTGAAATTTGTTTCAGTTGTGTGTGTGTATGCGCACATACATGTGCTGGGTTTGAGTGTAAAGTGTACTTTATAATATAGGTCAAAGTTAGAAAGTGTTTGTAAAAACACGGGTTTCTAGCATATGTCCAGAGGTGAAAATGTGGGGTTGAAAGTTAGTTTTCTTTAGTTTTCTAGGTAGTGCCAAATTGTAATTGAAAGTGGTGGCACCATTTTATACTCCTAAGAGCAATCCTCGTGTGGTGTGCAGCAGGTGCAGTTTTGTTTTTTGTTTGGTTTTTGCTTCTTCCCTATTCCTTTCGTGTGTCTGTGCAGTTTTGCTTACCTGTCCCTGGCAGTTTAGGTGTGTTGACTCCACAGCAAGATCAGGACTAGGATGAGGCAAATGTATGTCTAGGTTGGATTTTTAAATTAGAGAGCAATGACACCTTCTGTGAGTAAAGAGAGCGCTTTCTTCTTTTTCACCACTTTCATTTTCACTTCTTTTTACTACGTCTGGGTGGTCCTGGGTGTCTTTTAAGGAAATGCCTGAGACATCTTCCTATTACATATGGTGTTTCTGAGTTTTGTATTTTTATATATATGTATACATATATATATCCTTTATCAGTTGAAGAGTTCCTTTCTCATTAAGAGTTCTTATCAGAAATGGGTATTGAATTTTATTGCTTGCTTTTTTTTCTTCCATTGAAATAGTAATGAAGTTTTTCTTTAATCTGTTACTATGGTAAATTACAGTGTTTCTCTGGTGTTAAAATAGCTTTAATTCCTAGAATAAGGTCAACTTGATCTTGTATTAATTTTAGCACACTGCTAAATTGCTAATGTTTTATTTAGGACTTTGAAATTAGTGTTCATAAATGAGCCCAGTCTGTAATTTTTCTTTGTCCTAATAGCTGTGTCTAGTTTTAGAATTGAAGTTACACAGACTTTAAAAAATGAGTTGAGAATTTTTTTATTTGTTGGAATGTTTTGTGTAAGACAGATTATCTGTTACTTGAGGGTTAATTTGTTACTAGTGTTGTTTTACTTTGTATTTTTTGTCTATTTTTTGACAGAATTGGTACATATTTATTTACTGTTTTAACATCATTAGTAGTTACGTCTGTCTATGCAAGTTTTCTAGTTTTGAATGAGTTTTGCTAATATTTTTTTAAGAAAAATTTCTACTTCAACTAAGGTTTTTGTATATAAGCATAAAATTGTTCATTGCATTCTTATTTTTAAAAATCTCAAATGTATTTGTGGTTGGATCCCCTTTGTCACTTTCTGTGTTATATATTTATTCCCTAAATCTACATGTGGCACAGGCTTGTGGTTGGAAAGTACGAGGGGAGAATTTATTTCTAACTCAGCTGAAACCAGGCCAAGGTAGATGTACTTGCTTCTCCTCTGCTTCTCCAGGTACCTTTACTTTCTGGTGGACATTAACATCCAAGCTCTCATTATAGAAATTTCTGTATTTTTATTGGAATGGTATTAATAGTTTTGTGAATGTAGACATGTGTCAGACTCAGAATTAAAGATTTGTAAATCTCTTCATCTTACTGGATGTAAATTATCCCTCAGTAATGCTGGTTTAAAGAGCAAAACATATACCTAGCATGTAGACACTGATCAGCCCTCACCTCACACCCCACGCCCTCAGGGCTGCCACAGCAGCTCAGTGGCCTTCAAGTGCAGTTTTTAGCTCGCGATTGCGTGCTCTCTCTCTCTCTCTCTCTCTGTCTCCCCCTCTCCCCCTACAATGTAAAAGGATGTTTTATAATTAATGGAACATTTCTTGATATTTATAATGAGTGAGTTTCTAAGTAATCTCCACTTCTGGTGGAAACACAGTTGAGTTAAACAGTTTTTTGTTTATTTTATTTTTTTAGAGACAGGGTCTCGCTCTGTCACTCAGGCTGGAGTGCAGTGGTGTGATCATAGCTCACTGCAGCCTGGAACTCCTGGGCTCAGTCAGTCCTGGGCTTAGTCAGTCCTCCCACCTCAGCCTCCTGAGTAGCTGAGACTACAGGAATACAGGTGTGTGCCATCATACCTGGCTAATTTTTTTTTTATATAGACAGGGTCTGGCTATATTGCCTAGGCTAGTCTTGAACTCTTGGCCTCAAGTGATCCTGCTACCTCAGTCTCCCAAGTTGCTGGGATTACAGGGGTGAGCCACCACATCTGTCCAAGGTAAGCGGTTTTCAAAACCCTCAAGTAAATTATGACCAGGGAGGTTGGCCTCAAATTTAGGAGAATGAGCTGAACTAGGATCAAACATATGTGGTAGATAACTGTAAAAATAAACCATTCATTCAACATATGTTTATTGTACTTACTATGTGCACTGGCATGTTCTAGGCAGGGACCAAAACAAAATTATTCTTTTGGGACTTAACAGTAGAAGGAGATTGTAAACAAATTACTGTATGATGTGTCAGATTGGGATAAATACTGATAAACTCTGTAGGATTGCTATAATTTAGCTCAGTGAGGCAGTGGGAAATTTTTAGATTAAATAATAACATGTGAGTGATCTCAAATAAAATGTGGTTAATAGGCAGGTTAAATGGTGTTTGTAGTTGCTGGAATTATTGTACTCAAGAATTTTTGTCACCTGTGTCCCTCAGATTCTGGAGTAGCAATGTGATGTGAAGCATAGTTTCAAAGATTTTATACTGAATATTCTGCAAAAAAGGATTTGATGGTCAAATAAGATTCTGTTTTGGAAATTAAAACACAATAATATATAAGTCCTTGAAATATTCTGAGAGAAAAGCAGTTAAGAAAAATAAAGCAGTTAAGAGAACTGCTTTATTTAAATGGTTAAATTCATCATTTCCCAAATCTGTTTTGCTATGGGATGTTCTATAGAACATACTTTAAAACATTTGTGTAATAGAATCTCAACTCTGCAATGCACTATTTATGTGACCCTGCTAGCTTTTATTAAGTAAAAGTGATAAGTACTTGCCTTACAGGATTATGAAGAATATCTGAAACAATGTATAAGGAGTCACCTGGGTAGTTCCTGGCATTTGGTTGATTGACAGTTCATGCTAACTTACCCTTTCTCTGATTGTTAATATATTTTCTTAGAAAGAAATAGATGTTATGTTTAGAGATAGGATATATTGGCAGTGTCCTTATTAATTTTTAAGTGTGATTTTTATCAACAGGAAACTGTGGAGATATAAATTTAGTACGACTGGGTCCAGAAAAGTCTATTAATAATGAGGTTCTAAAATTCAGTTTGGACAGCCAAGTTAACCACAGAATGAGTAAGTACACACTAGTGTTTTCTATATTTCTTTTTGTATGGTAGAAAATTACTTGGGTACTAAAGGTAATTTGGAGACCCCAGAAATAATCTAGCTTTGGAAACTAGTTTTCCTTCTCATTGTGTTTGTGTATGTGTGTGAGTTTGTTCGAATTAACATACAATTTTTTATTTTTTTATTAGAAAAAGACTTACCTTCTCATGTTCAGGATATGCATAGAAAAAAGGATTCTCTAGATCATCAGCTAGATGAGCTTTCCCGTCAGCGAGCTTTATGCCGAGGTGGACGGGAAATACAGGTATCTAAACAGTTCTTAATATTTGTTAGATGATAACTCATAGGTATAAACACTAGCTGATAAGTATTTGATGCCCTTCTTTTATTAGGGAATGGTATAATTCATGTGTAAAACTATGTACTACATTGGTATGTCTTTATATCAGGTGTTAGCAAACTTCTTTGTAAAGGACAAGTTAGTAAATATCTTAGGCCTTGTGGGCTGTGTGGTTGGTCTCTGTTGCGTCTACTCAGCTCTGCTTTTGTAGCATGAAAGAAGCCATAGATAACATATAAACAAATGGATGTGGCTGTGTTCCAAAAAACTTTATTTAAAAAAACAGATGGTGCATTGTGTTTGGCTTGTTAGCTGTACTGCTTTATATTAAAGCTATACTAAATTTATTAGGTATCTTTCAGGTATAAGTTAAAGAAACCCAGTTCAAATTAGGTTAGACAAAAAGAGAATTTACAGACTCATATACCTGGGAAATCCAAGTGTATATTAGCTTCAGCATGGGTGGATCCAGAGGTTCAAATGATATCATTTCTCCATTCCTTGATTGGTTTTTCCCTCTGTGTCAGCCATTTCTTCTCCAGGAGAAAATAAGTATCAACATCTCTGGGCTCTACTATCCCAGCTTAGAAACTCCAAAGGGAGAGAGGGTCTCTCTCCCAGCATCCATGCCTCAGTTCCAGGGAAGGACTTTGATTAGTCCTTGGGTGAACAAGCAGTTCTAATCCCTGTTTTTAAGGGAGTAGGTGCCATGATTTGCCAGACCTGTATTAATAGGTCTATCACTGTGGCAGAGGAATGGTCAGGGTGTGACTAACAACCTTATTTGAACCACCTAGAAGTTAGTGAAGGAATGATGTTCCAAGGGTTAGAATGCTAAGCAGATAGATAGCATACATGCAATACATATGACATAACTGAATCTTACACAGCAATATAGAAAGTGTGTCAGGACTTTACTGGTAAAGAGAAAACAAGCTGGATTAATAAGTGTTTCATTGGTAAAATATAGGCTCACTCTATTAAAATGTGAGGCAGTCCATTGGAAAGCATTTTAAAGGGCTTAGTTTTACATCTCTAGGTTTAACTTAAAAATAAATAAACAAAAGGCTTGATTTAGTTTTAATGATGGTATTCCAATTTTTTCTAGAGGCAAGAATTAGATGAAAAAATTGCAAAAGTTTCTAAAGAAAGGCAGGAACTTGCTTCTAAAATTAAGGAGGTAAGTAGTTCACCTGTAGCATTGTGTTGATGTTTCTTTTTTAATTTAATTATGAAATAGTTCAGACTACCTATGGGGTTTTCTCAATTACACTTTAAAATGTTTATTATGAAAAATTGCAGACATTTATGGAAGTGGAGAAAATGGTGGAATTACAGTTATTTATTTTACACTTGTTTCTGTAACCTAAGAATGAATTTTTATCACCATCTGAGATTTCAAACAAAGAAGTGATTATAAATTATCTTTTTTCTGTTTTAGGTCAGGATAAATATTTAAAATCCCTCTTATAAGGTGCTCTATTTCTGCTTTCCACCCATTGCAGAAACCAGTTATAATAATCAGATAAATAGTGAAAACGGGTTTTTGGTTTTTTTCCCTATTAAAAAGAAAAAAAATCACCTGTGTGAACTTTAGGACGAAGGGGGCTTAGCACTGTGGGTTTTCCAGTGCTCCAGCCTGGATAGAAGAGTGATGGTGGGTAGGATTTGGCATAAGAAAGTACAGCACTTTTTTTGTTTGTTTTTGCAATTCTTGGCTTAGAGCATTAACTCTGTATTTGTCTTTGATCATCAGAATCCTGTAACATGTGTAGCTTTCCCCAGTATTCTTTGGATGTAAAAATAGCAGATAAGATTTAGACTAAGTGAAGCTAGACTGAGCCAGATGTATGCCATGATCATCAGAATGCAGCCCTGATCAGACCAAGCAAGGTCGGGGAGGGGGGGTAATTGTGACCAGAGATGTTACAAGTATTTTTGAGCTGAGGTTTTTCTCTTAAATGTATTATTAGCCTTCTCTATGTGGCTAAATAAATACAATTGAATTTAATGCATATTTCCATTAGCAGTTTGTTTTTATTGAAACTAAAAATTATGTGAAAGCTCTTTATTAAAATTTTAAACTGAGTGCAAAATCTTCCCAAATTTAATGATGAAGTCCATGTTCACAGGTGTTGTGGTTTTTGCTGTTCATGACACGCATTCTGTGGACCATTGACTTAGTCATGCTTGGCATTTTTACTCACTAGATGGCTGAGAAAGCTGACAGTGCTTTGCCCTGTAAGTTGTGGAGGACCACAGTGCCACCCTCTTGAGCTCCATGGTCAAATATATAGCAAAGATGAATCACTGCTGCCTCTTAGTAGCAGAAGTAGGCAAACTGAATCTCTGATAAGAGTACCAGTGTATTTATGGGACCATGACATGGTGCACACCGTGAGGGGCCATTTACGTTGTCTAACAGAAAAATATATGTTCAACCTTAGTTCTAACTCTGGTTTTACTCAGATAATTGTTTCACAACTCAGTAGAATTCTTTAATCTGTACTTACTCTGAAACTTGATTATATGCATCTGGCTGCAAGAAGAATTGTAATCTACTTTGACCAAATCAAACCTTGAATACATTTTTTTAGAATGGTGCTTAAATGATTTTATACCCTTAGACTGCAAAGCATAATATTTTTTTTCTGGTTTGTTTCTGATTATCTTGAATATTTCTGTTATTTTCTAGAGTTCAGGTTTCCCCCTAACTTTTACTAAATATTTTTCTGTTGCATAATAAATGGTGGGTGTTATGTAGTAAAAATAGGCCTGTCATAGTCAAGGGTTTATGTGCAATATAGATTATGTATTTTTTTGTATATATTTATATATGTTTAAATATATTATTTATTTGTTCTCTTAGGTTCAAGGACGTCCACAAAAAACACAGAGTATCATCATCTTAGAGTCCCATGTTATCTGCTGCACATTGAGCACAAGTGGTGGTTTACTACTAGAGTCTGCTTTTCGTGGGCAAGGGGGTGTTCCCTTCAGTTGTGTCATTGTTGATGAGGTCAGTGAGCAGGGGGCCATACAACTTTGACTAGTACGATGAGGAGTAAGTCTTATGAATTATGGCTGCTGAGATGTTGATAAAATGGTTTTTTTGCATCTGATTTTTACCTCCCATTATATGTGTATTCCCTTAGGGTGTAATATGCTGCTATTTACCCACCATAGTTAAAACGGCTTTTCCAGTATTGGGATTATAGTCTCTAGGATAACTGTTTCTAACAAAATCTATGCTGGGTGCTAGCTCCTGCTTGGAACATCTCTTGAAGTAGGAATACCTTTTGAAGTAGTTTAATACAGCTTTGAGCCACAGTGTTTTCAACTTACATCCTTTATTGCTAGCTCATTCTTTGAGTAAACATTTATTGGGTACCTACCACATTTGCCAGATTGTAGAGTCAGAAGACAAAAGAGAAGGAGCATGAGATACAGAGAATTGATCCAGGAGACCCAAGATCCAATATTCACCAGAATGAAAGGAGAGAACAGAGTGGAAATGATTAGATAATTGAAGAAAATGTCATTGAATTGAAAAGAAACTTGAGTCTTGTGATTGAAGAGGCCTGCTGGGGAACAAGGAAGAAAGATTGGGGAAAACACACAGGCACACCTAATGAGATACTTGAACTTCATTCAGAAAGTTCTAAAAGAACATTAGAAGAGAAGAAAATTTTTTCAGGCTCATGCCGAACAGGAACAGAGAACACAAACCTAGAGCTTACATGGCCTTCTAACTTGTGGCTGGTTCCTAAGTGGTAGTGGCTTCCATGGTGGTCAACTTCAAAATACGTTTGATTTTTTTTTTTTTTTTTTAATGGTGTTTAAGGGGGTTTTTCCCCTAATGAAAGAAAATACTAATTTTTGATATTTGGTGCAGAAGGAGAATGTGGTACTTTTATGAATGCTTAGAACTTTAATTAAAGTATGTATGGATAAATTAATAGCAAAGGTAATTAAGACAATTTCTCCCTCTGTACTTTCTTACCAAGGCTGGGCAGTCTTGTGAAGTTGAGACTCTTACTCCACTCATCCATCGCTGCAATAAGCTTGTTCTGGTAGGAGATCCTAAACAGCTCCCTCCCACAGTCATTTCTATGGTAAGTTTTTTCATGTTCAGCTTGCTTTAAGGCGGAAGGGGCTTTTTGCTTGTTTGTTTCCAGGAGGGTGGTGTATTTATTGGATTGACATCTCTTATTTGGAGGGAAAGGTAGGGAATGTCAGAAAAGAAGACCCCAAGACCATTTTTAAGTCTTAATGTGTCTTAAAAAAAAATCTCTAAAAATATCCCTTTGCTCATAGTTGTGCTTCTGTGTCTGCATATGGCAGGAGTGTGCAAACGTCAGGACTGGAAGCCTGTGGATGGTCAGGCTCTTTCCCATCAGGAAAGGGGGTGCTGCAGATATTTTAAAGGCTGAATTGGATTTATTTGAATAACACAACAAACACCAAAACAATAATAAAAGAACTTTAAAAACAAGGAAAAGAATACCAACCTCCTGATTTTTGTTTAAATATGTGCAAATTTGAGGAAAACACCATAAAAAGAAATTATTTTTGGAGTACATTTCCAATTTTAGAATAGAGCATTCTGTAGTACAAGAAAGTGTCTGTGCCTTTTGCATCATCTGAAAGCAAAGATGTCAGGGAAAAAAAGGATTAATTGTGAACTCTGCCTGTGGGGAGGTAAGCACCTCTAGATTGTGGTTCACTCTACTTTGTTTTTTTTTTTTTTTTTTTTTTTTTTTGAGACAGAGTCTCACTTTGTTGCCCAGGCTAGAGTGAGTGCCGTGGCGTCAGCCTCGCTCACAGCAACCTCAAACTCCTGGGCTCAAGTGATCCTTCTGCCTCAGCCTCCCGGGTAGCTGGGACTACAGGCATGTGCCACCATGCCCGGCTAATTTTTTTTTATATATATATCAGTTGGCCAATTAATTTCTTTCTATTTATAGTAGAGACGGGGTCTCGCTCTTGCTCAGGCTGGTTTCGAACTCCTGACCTTGAGCAATCCGCCCGCCTCGGCCTCCCAAGAGCTAGGATTACAGGCGTGAGCCACAGCGCCCGGCCTGTTTTTTTTTTTTAATCTCACTAAAGATGTCTCTTAGAAATGCACATCAGAATCAGGACTTGATAGATGTTTGAGATAATCTGAGATTGCTACAGTGAGTAAGATCCAATCTCACAGAGCTGAGATTCCAGTGGAGGAGACCACTCCAGACTTAGAGCATGAGCATCCCTAATCTGAAAATCTGAAATGATCCCTAATCTGATAATCTGAATAGGTCCAGACCAGGGTTTTGAAATGTAGTAAAATTTGCATTTTTTCATAATCACATAGATTATTTATACAACTATAGAATAGTGGCCTCAATAGTGGTTCTCAATCCTAGAGAGCAGATCATTTTCAAAGTCTTTCTGTTGAAGTATGAAATGCATGCAGGTGGTTGTTGTTGTTAGTGGTTTTTAACTTGGGAATTATTCAAAATGATAGTGCAGTTCTTTGTATGACATCTGGGCACAGGTGCCTGATCATGCTAGGGTATCGCCCAGAAGCACACCTGTTGCTGAGTGAAAACCTGTGTCTGTAGGGAAGAAATGCTGCAGGTGACTTTTTGTTCTTGGAGAATGAAGAGCGAACTCTGTACCATATTTCTTCAAATAGTGCACTGTTTCAAAAATCTATTGATTTTAACTTCCTGAAGGGCCTCAGCATGTAATGAAAAGGGATTGTTTTTTGTTTTTTTGGGGTTTTTTGTGACAGAGTCTCACTTTGTTGACCAGGCTAGAGTGAGTGCTGTGGTGTCAGCCTAGCTCACAGCAACCTCAAACTCCTGGGCTCAAGCGATCCTCCTGCCTCAGCCTCCTGAGTGGCTAGGACTACAGGCATGCGCCACCATGCCCGGCTAATTTTTTTTTCTATATATAAGTTGGCCAATTAATTTCTTTTTATTTATAGTAGAGATGGGGTCTCACTCTTGCTCAGGCTGGTTTCGAACTCCTGACCTCGAGCAATCCGCCCACTTCGGCCTCCCAGAGTGCTAGGATTATAGGTGTGAGCCACCATGCCCGGCCGAAAAGGGATTCTTAATGGGCCTCAACTTTACTGACAGATAAAAATAGCAAATGAGAAAAATCTATCTATTTTTGCTTTTTTATTATTATATAAATAAAACGGTCTTATTGAGGAAAATTTAGAAAATAATTACAAAGGTCATTTCCACAACATGCCTTTCTAACCACCTATTTTTAAGGATAATTACTGTGAACAGTTTGATAGGTATTTTAACAGATTTTACTGGGCATTTGTGTATACATTTATTCATGTTTTTCAGTATATATTTATTGAATGCCAACATACTTCAGGCTCTATTTTAGGTTTTGGTGTTAGGACGGTGAAGAAAATAGACAAAATCACTACCCTAGTGGAGTTTGCATTCTATTGGATAGCTCACGGTAAATAAGTTAGTGAAATATGGTATATAGTGATTATAAGGTTTGTATACATGTATATGTATGCGAGTTTGGTTTTATTTAAAGGTGACAGGATCATTCTGTGCAGAGTTGGCTTTTTTTCAGATCAGGGACATCCTTCCATGTCAGAATGTATAAATCTACATCATTTTGTAGGATGGACTAAGTTTTTGTCTGAAAGTAGATGTGTTATTTTGTATAAGTCCTTTTTCTATTTCCTGAAAGAGAAGATCCAAGATTAGGTTTTGGGCTAACTCTAATAGATAAACTTTTAGGGAAGTGAATGAAATTATCAAATATTAGTAATTATTTTATTTAGTTACACAAACCTATTTAAAATCACACTTATAAATAATATATTAATTAAGAATATTGCCCTTTTTCCCCACTCTCATAGTCTGTGAAACAGGTATGTTCAAACTTTGCATATACATCTTCAATGCTAGTGTCTTCAGCATCACTCATGAAGATTCCATCATCTTAACACACTTTTCAGAGCACATTCTTCTAGATTAAGACATAATCCTTTCTGAATCTTTGTATGATGCTATCATTTAAAAGTATATTCCAAGGCACAACTGTGATAACATTAAAACAGTTTTCATTTGTCATTAAGGTCACTATTTTTCAGATTGCAGGTTTATAACCTATTACTTGGTTTGTGAACTGAATTTAGTATGAGTTTGAGCATCCCTAAGCTGAAAATTTGAAATACTCCAAAATCCAAACGTCTTGAGTTGACAACATGATGTTCAAAGGAAACGCGCACTGGAGCATTGCAGAGTTCAGACTTTCAGATTAGGGATGCTCATGCTGTACGTCTGGAGCGTGTCTCATTCACTGGAATCTGAATTCTGTGAGATTTGATCTTACTGTAGTAATCTTAGCATTCCACGTTGTAGGTACTCAGTACTTAGGAGATGGAAGGATGAAGAAGTTGGTTTTCGGGGCGATCCAAGCGGCACCCCCCCCCCCCCCGTGCCCCTAGCTGCCCGCGTGTGTGAGCAGCGGCCCTGCCGTGCTGAGAGTGCAGCGCCCCGGCCCAGGGCCGCCGGCCGTGTTCAGTGAGGGCGTGGGCCAGCCCGCGGCGACAGCGGCATGAAAGTGACCATGTGCTTCGGGAGGACCCGGGTGGTCGTGCCGTGAGGAGATGGCCACATGAAAGTTTTCAGCCTCATCCAGCAGGCGGTGACCCGCTACTGGAAGGCCATAGCCAAGGATCCAAACTACTGGATACAGGTGCATCGCTTGGAACATGGCGATGGAGGAATCCTGGACCTAGATGACATTCTCTGTGATGTAGCAGATGATAAAGACAGACTGGTAGCAGTGTTCGATGAGCAAGATCCACATCATGGGGGTGATGGCACCAGTGCCAGCTCCACAGGTACCCAGAGCCCAGAGATACTCGGTAGTGAGCTTGGCACCACCAATGTTTCCGCCTTTCAGCCTTATCAAGCAACGAGTGCAATTGAGGTCACACCTTCAGTCCTTCGTGCAAATATGCCTCTTCACGTCCGACGAAGCAGTGACCCAGCTTTAATCAGCCTCTCCACTTCTGTCAGCAATAATAACTTTTCCTCTGAAGAGCCTTCAAGGAAAAACCCCACTCGCTGGTCAACAACTGCCGGCTTCCTTAAGCAGAATCCCGCTGGGAGCCCAAAACCCTGCGACAGAAAGAAAGATGAAAACTACAGAAGCCTCCCATGGGATACTAGTAACTGGTCTAACCAATTTCAGAGAGACAATGCTCGCTTGTCTCTGAGTGCCAGTCACCCAATGGTGGACAAGTGGCTCGAGAAACAAGAACAGGATGAGGACGGAACAGAAGAAGATGACAGCCGTGTCGAACCAGTCGGACATGCTGACACGGGTTTGGAGAACATACCCAACTTTTCTCTGGATGATATGGTAAAGCTCGTACAAGTCCCCAACGATGGCGGGCCTCTGGGAATCCATGTAGTGCCTTTCAGTGCTTGAGGCGGCAGAACTCTGGGGTTATTAGTAAAACGATTGGAGAAAGGTGGTAAAGCTGAACAAGAAAACCTTTTTCATGAGAGTGATTGCATTGTCAGGATTAATGATGGCGACCTTCGGAATAGAAGATTTGAACAAGCACAACATATGTTTCGCCAAGCCATGCGTACACCCATCATTTGGTTCCATGTGGTTCCTGCAGCAAAGAAAGAGCAGTATGAACAACTCTCCCAAAGTGAGAAGAACAGTTTACTATTCAGGTTGCTTCAGCCCTGACAGCCAGTATATGGACAACAGGAGCATGAATAGCGTAGGGCTTCACACGGTGCAGAGAGCACCCAGACTGAACCACCCGCCCGAGCAGCTAGACTCTCACCCACGACTACCTCACAGTTTGCACCCCTCTGGAAAGCCGCCGTCAGCGCCAGCCCTAGCACCCCACAATGTATTTAGCACGAATGTAAGCAGCAGTAAAAAAGTAAGCAACACCAAAAAAGTAGGCAAGAGGCTTAATATCCAGCTTAAGAAAGGTACAGAAGGTTTGGGATTTAGCATCACTTCCCAAGATGTGACAATAGGTGGCTCAGCTCCAATTTATGTGAAAAACATCCTCCCACGGGGGGCTGCAATTCAAGATGGTAGACTCAAGGCAGGAGACAGACTTATAGAGGTAAATGGAGTAGATTTAGCAGGCAAATCCCAAGAGGAAGTTGTTTCGCTGTTGAGAAGCACCAAGATGGAAGGAACTGTGAGCCTTCTGGTCTTTTGTCAGGAAGACGCCTTCCACCCAAGGGAACTGAATGCAGAGCCAAGCCAGATGCAGATTCCAAAAGAAACGAAAGCAGAAGATGAAGATATTGTTCTCACACCCAGTGGCATTAGGGAATTTCTGACGTTCGAAGTTCCACTTAATGATTCAGGATCTGCCGGTCTTGATGTCAGTGTCAGGTCCAAAGAGAACCATGCAGATTTGGGAATCTTTGTCAAGTCCATTATCAATGGAGGAGCAGCATCCAAGGATGGAAGGCTTCGTGTGAATGATCAGCTGATAGCAGTAAATGGAGAATCCCTGTTGGGCAAGACTAACCAGGACACCATGGAAACCCTGAGATGGTCCATGTCCACCTAGGGCAACAAACGAGGAATGATCCAGCTCATTGTTGCAAGAAGAATAAGCAAATGCCATGAGCTAAATTCACCTGGGAGCCCCCCTGGACCTGAGCTGCCCATCGAAACAGTGTTGGATGACAGAGAACGGAGAATCTCCCATTCCCTCTACAGTGGGATTGAGGGGCTTGATGAGTCGCCCACGAGAAATGCTGCCCTCAGTAGGATAATGGGTAAATACCAGCTGTCCCCCACAGTGAACGTGCCCCAGGACGATACTGTTATCATAGAAGATGACAGGTTGCCAGTGCTTCCTCCACACCTCTCTGACCAGTCCTCTTCAGCTCCCACGACAATGTGGGGTTCGTGACGACAGACGCTGCTGGCATGTGGGCCAAGGCTGCAATCACTGACTCAGCTGACTGCTCTTTGAGTCCAGACGTTGATCCAGTTCTTGCTTTTCAAGGAGAAGGATTTGGACGCCAGAGTATGTCAGAAAAACGCACAAAGCAATTTTCAGATGCCAGTCAATTGGATTTCGTTAAAACACGAAAATCAAAAAGCATGGATTTAGGTATAGCTAACGAGACTAAACTCAATACAGTGGATGACCAGAAAGCAGGTTCCCCCAGTAGAGATGTGGAACCTTCCCTGGGTCTGAAGAAGTCAAGTTCATTAGAGAATCTGCAGACAGCCGTTGCCGAGGTGACTCTGAATGGGGATATTCCTTTCCATCGCCCACGGCCACGGATCATCAGAGGAAGGGGATGCAATGAGAGCTTCAGAGCTGCCATTGACAAGTCTTATGACAAACCTGCAGTAGATGATGACGATGAAGGCATGGAGACCTTGGAAGAAGATACTGAAGAAAGTTCAAGATCAGGGAGAGAGTCAGTGTCCACAGCCAGCGATCAGCCCTCCCAGTCTCTGGAGAGACACATGAACGGAAACCAAGAGAAAGGTGACAGGACTGATAGGAAAAAGGGCAAAACTGGAAAAGAGAGGAAGAAAGAGAGAGATAAGGAGAAGGATAAAATGAAAGCCAAGAAAGGAATGCTCAAGGGCTTGGGCGACATGTTCAGCCTTGCCAAACTGAAGCCCGAGAAGAGATGAACAACAAACCCGATTCAAAAATGTCTTGAACAGCACATATTGCACAGTTTTTTTTTTTAAACAAACAATAAATTTACTTTTAATGAAAAAAAAAAAAAAAGAACTTGGTCTTCAAAAGGCTTGTTTATAATGGCAGTCAATATTTGTTTCTGTGAGGGCATACCCCAGAAATAATTGTTTAATTCGTGTTACATTTCTTTGCTTCCTGTATTAGTGATTCTTTTTGTTGGCATCTGTTAGCATCAGAATAGCATTGGTTGTAGCCATTCATAAGATTACATCTCTTTCATAAGCAGTGTGTGAGTATTCTAAATAAAGAGAAAATACCTCAACTTACTATATTCAGTATTCATGGCTTTTTGAGAATCAGGGCCAGAAACCTTTCCTTTCTCTGAATCTATGGTTGTTGGTAGTCTTATGCCACCTGAACCTTGGCCATATGCATGTTAAGCTCGGTGATTATATTTCTAACAATGGGAAAAGTATAAATGAATTCTTGGAAATTACTGCCTTATTTTTCCCTTCTCAGAAAGCACAGGAGTATGGCTACGACCAATCAATGATGGCTCGCTTCTACAAACTACTGGAAGAGAACGTAGAACACAACATGATCGGCAGACTGCCTATTCTACAGCTTACTATTCAGTATAGGATGCATCCAGACATATGTCTCTTCCCTTCTAATTATATTTATAACAGAAGCTTGAAAACAAATAGGTGGGTTCCTTTCATTGCTTGTGAGCTTATTTTATTTATAGCTATTTAAGAAGAATAGATTCTTTACTGTAGTTTTCTTTTGTTTTATAAAAGCCATCATGCATTACCACAAATACAGAAAAAGGGGGAAAAATCACCCATATTTATACTACCCCAAAATAATCACTGGTAACTTTTGGTATATCTATTTCCAGTTCTTTTATTACGCATATCCTTTTCTTAATTATTATTCTTTTTTTTTTTACTTTTCTTCTTTGTAAAATGTTTGGAAAAAGGTTGGATCATATTCTACAATAATGTTTTATGGTATGCTGTTTTTCACTTATTATGAGTAACTTTCCAATCATCATTGTTTATTTTTTGAGACAGAGTCTCACTCTGTTGCTAGGGCTAGAGTGCTGTGGTGTCAGCCTAACTCAGCAACCTCAAACTCATGGGCTCAAGAGATCCTATTGCCTCAGCCTCCGGAGTAGCTGGGACTACAGGCATGTGCCACCATGCCCGGCTAATTTTTTATATATATATTTTTTAGTTGTCCAGCTAATTTCTTTCTATTTTTTTAGTAGAGATGGGATCTCACTCTTGCTTAGACTGGTCTCGAACTCCTGAGCTCAAACGATCTGCCTGTCTCAGCCTCTCAGAGTATTAGGATTACAGGCGTGAGCCAGTTTTTTGTTTGTTTTTTGAGACTGCGTCTTAGTCTTGTTGACTTGGCTAGAGTGCAGTGGTGTCAGCATAGCTCACAGCAGCCTCCAACTCCTGGGCTCACACGATCCTGCCTCAGCCTCTGAAGTTAGCTGGGACTACAGGCACATGCCACCATGTCTGGCTAAGTTTTTTCTGGATTTTTTTTTTTTTTTTGCAACGCAGGATTTTGCTCTTCCACAGCTTGGTCTCAGACTCCTGAGCTCAAGCAATCCTCCAGCTTTGGCCTCTAAGAGTACTAGGATTACAGGCGTGAGCCACTGCACCCAGCCATAATTGTTATATTTTAATGACATATTTCTCCCTAGCAGTAGAATAGAAATAAAACCCATTTTGTACCTTTCACAGATACACATCTATAAAAGAAGTTCCCTCCCCTACACAGAAAAAATGGTAGTAGTAATAATAATAATAAAAGATTTTCTTATAACTCAACTTATATTTTGAATGGGGGCTGCTTTTTTTATAGACTGACAGAAACCTATCGATGTTCATCAGACTGGCCATTTCAACCTTACCTTGTGTTTGATGTCGGAGATGGTTCAGAAAGACGGGATAATGAGTATGTTCTCTTCTTGCTTTGGTCCCCATTGATGATCCCCAAATTGTTGCAATATTTCTGTTCAGATTTATGTTAAAACATTTTCCACACACATCTCTCTGCCCAGTGCCAGGGTTCAATCATTTTCACTCAGCTATGTTGATAGCTTCTCCTTTTTTCTGTTTATTGGGGATAGTGTTACCTAACATGAGGTAAATAAGCACTTGAGTAGGCTCAGGTTGAGATCACAGGATTAAGTGAAACGACAGATGTTACCCCATTGCAAGATTATTGTGGTCTAATGGGGAGGCAGGCAGACCTTAACTAGGTAATCGTGTAGGTAAGCAGTTGTACCAGTTGGGTTAAGTACTGTGAAAGATAAGTTTGAATTCAGATGAATTAAGATGTGAACAGGGCAAGGAAATAGAGACAGAGGTTGGACAGTATTGGGTTGTGAGTAAGGGAGTGTGTTCAGCGGTCTATAAACGACAGCAAGAAGGAGTTGTTGTGTTGCTGGATAGCAGCAATGTCGGAAGAAGCAGGGATTCCTGTGAGAGAGTAGAGGAGTGGTAGTCTGGAGGCAGCATTTGTTAGCACCACTGCAAACCCTGCCTCTCTACGTAAAGTATGAGGACATACAAGTTCCACGTCCATGTCGTGAGAGGGTTGCAGAGCAGGTGGTGTCCTCAGGTGAGAGTCACATATTAGTTGATATACAGGTTGGGAGAAGTAACATTCATTGCAGATGTTAAAAATGCAGAGGAGGAGTTGGCCATGGGATTGCAGTGCTCAAAGGATCGCAGTGTGAAGGTTTTATTGGGACCTATTGGAGGAGAGCAAAGGACTGAGAGTTCAGCCCCGGAGCATTACGAGGATGGAAAGTCATGAGAGAAATGCTGACCAGAGAGGCAAATGCTGACCTGAGCAGCAACCAAGGAAAACGAAGAGATAGCTAGCTGTCTATGTACTAAATCTCCAAGTTAGGATACTGGATATTTAAGGCTCTTAAAGTGAGACAGGTAAGGCAGCCTCAGGAAGAAAGGATAGGTGCAGTATGTCCCCTGGCGTTGGCACATGTTGGATCTGGTTTAGAAATGAAGGAATACGTGGTTCAGGGAGTAGGTTGGAAGTGTAGGATACGAGGCCAGTGAGGACAACAACGAGCACATGAACCTGCTGCAGGGCCTCATGTTGTTCACTTCTGGGGGCCACATCATTCACACTTAGTCTGTGTGGGTATGACATCTCCGTCGTGTGGTGTGTGGTCTGCATGGCCAGTGGTGGGTAATTAAGGAAGAAATGTATCTAAAGCATTTTCTCAGTTAGTTTAAGTAAGTAGTTTTTAAGATAGTAAATCTTTAATTCATGTTATCTGTTTATTGTTCAAATCTTCATTCTTAAAGTATTCCTTACTATTGGCTATCCCTGTTTTAACAGATGAAGAAATTGGTTCTTAAACTTCAGTTGACTCAAAATTCTTCTTTCTCTACAACTTCATGTTTCACTGGGCAGTTACTTTTATATTTATTCATATGTACAATATTAATGCTCGTAACAGCTTCTTTTGAGTCACTGCTGGCTGCATAAAAGGTGAACCCTCTCTGCCTGCCCTTCACTGTAATGGGGAACAAATGAAGTAGAACTCAAGGCGGCACGTGGACTGCTGTTAGTTTTGATGTGTTATGTTTTCTTTTTCCATCTTATTTAGCTCATATGTAAATGTTCAAGAAATAAAACTGGTGATGGAAATAATTAAGCTTATTAAAGACAAAAGAAGGGATGTTACTTTTCGGAACATTGGCATAATAACCCATTACAAGGCCCAGAAGACAATGATTCAGAAGGATTTGGACAAAGAGTTTGATAGAAAAGGGTAAGGTATTTTTATAAATATTTCTAGTTTTCCTATTGAATTAGAAGAGAGTGGATAAAAGGAAACTCCAGGGAGTGGTCTCACACCATGTAAAGTAGTGATGCACACCACAAGGAGACGGGGATGCTGGCTTTCATAGCCTCGTGCTGTGTAGGTACACTTGCCGTCCCTGTCGACGGGATGCCTACTGGCAGTTGGAATGTCAACATTGTACTCGACAGTGGAATTGACTGAGAAACTTTCCAGTTCTTTTCCCTGTAGTTCCATGACTTGTCATTCTAAATTCTTTTTTTTTCCTATCTTTTTTTTGTGTGTGTGACAGTCTCGCTCTGTCACCTGGGCTAGAATGCAGTAGCCTCAGCTAGCTCACAGCAGCCCCAAACTCCCAGGCTCAATGATTCTCCTGCTTCAGCCTCCTGGGATTACAGACGCACGCCACGGTGCCCAGCTAATTTTTCTATTTTTAGTAGAGACAGGGTCTCACTCTTACTCAAGCTGGTCTCGAACTCCTGAGCTCAAGGGATCCTCCTCCCTTGGCCTCCCAGAGTGCTAGGATTACAGGCGTGAGCCACTGTGCCTAGTCTTCTAAATTCTAACTTTAGCCAGACTAGAAGTCACATTTCACTTTGAATAAATTATTTAACCCTTTTATTGCCTTTATATATAGAGTGAAGATCATGTTTTTGTCTCCTTCTTAACTCAACAATAAAATTATTAAAGACTAAATATTGGAAATCCATTACTTCAAAATTTTCTTAATTTGGAAACACACAGACTACCAAAATTGACTCTAGAAAAAAAAAAAATTGAAAATCAGACCTATATTACAAGTAAAGAGATATTAGTGATGAAACATGTCCCAAGAATGAAAAGCCTAGGACTAGACTTCACTGGTGAACTTACGAGAATTAACACCAGTCCTTCTCTCACTCTTCCAAAAATAGAAGTACACTTTCAAACTGATTTTAAAACTAGGAAAAGACATCACAAGAAAACTACACTAATTTCAGGAAAGATGTTTGAAATTCTTGCTACTTTTATTCAGCATGATATGAGAGGTTCTAGCCAGAGCAATTAAGCAAAGAAAGAAATAAAAGGCATCCTCATTGTAAAAGAAAGAAGTAAAACTATCTGTTTTCTTAGATGACATGATCTTATAGAAGCCCTAACAAATTTATACAAAGAAACTCTTAGAGCTAATAAGCAGGTATAAGAAAATTGCAGGATACAAGATCAGTGTATAAAGATATATTACAGTTTTATACATTAGCAATGAATAATCTGAAGAGGAAGTTAAAATAATTCCTTTACCAATAGCAACAAAAGGAATAAAATACTTGGAGATAAATATAACCAAAGCAGTTTAAGACTTGTACAGTGAAAACTGTAAAACATTGTTGAAAGAAATTAACACGTAAATAAATGGAAAGAAATCCTGTGTTCGTGGATTAGAAGACTCATTATTGTTAAGGTGGCAGTACTTCTAATTGATCTACAGATTCAGTGCAGTCTCTATCAGAATTCCAACTACCTTCTTTACAGAAATAGTCAAGCTGATAAAACTGTAAAACTTACAAGGAAACATAGATATAAATCTGCCTGGACTCAGATTAGGCAGCAGTTTCATAGACAATACCAAAATGCAGGTAACCAAAGGGAAAAATAGATAAATTGGACTTTGTAAAAATGAAAAGCTTTTGTTTGCCAAAAGAGTGAAAAGACCACCCACAGAATGGGAGAAAATACCTGCAAATCATATATTAATATCTGAGTCTCCTATCCAGAAAATATAAAGAACTCTTACAACTCAACAATAAAAAGATAAATAACTTTGTAAATGAGCAAAGGATCTTAATAAACACTCCTCATACAGATGTTCTAATAAGCATATGAAAAAAATATTCATCGTTATTTGTCATTAGGAAAATGGAAATAAAAACCATGGGACACCACTTCACACCCACAAAGATGGCTATACAGTGTGAGTGCAGGGTGAGGTGGAGAAAAAAGAAATGGCTATATAGGTTGAGTACCCCTTATCTGAAATGCTTGGAACCAGAAGTGTTGGGATTTTGGATTATTTTCAGATTTTGCAATATTTACATTATATACTTAACTAGTTGAGCATCCTGTTTCTTCTGTGCATCATGTTGGCACTCAGAAAGTTTTGGATTTTGGAGCATTTTGGATTTCAATTTTCACATTTGGGAAGCTCAACTTTTATTAAGAAAAACAGACAATAACAAATGTTGGGAAAAACGTGGAAAAATTGAAACTCAGTTTCCATTTTCTCATGATGCTGGTAAAAATGTAAAATGGTGAATCATTGTAGAAGATAGTTTGATGATTCCTCAAAAAGTTAAATACAGAATTACCCTGTGACCCAGCGGTGCCACTGCTAGATACGTACCCAAAAGAATGTCCACATAAAAACTTAAACACGTGGTCATAGCCATATTTTAGTTAGTCATAATAGCCATAAAGTGGAAGCGATCCAAATGAATATTCATCAGTTATGAATGGATAAAGTATGTCTGTACATTGAAATACTAGTCACAATAGGAATGAAATGCTGTTAGATGCTACAGCATAGATGAATCTTCGAAATGTTATGCTAAGGGAAAGGAGCCAGTCACAAAGAGCTGTATTTAATGATTCCATTTATATGAAATTTCTAGTATAGGAAAGTCTGTAGAGACAAGAAGTAGATTAGTGGTTGCCAGGGCATGGGGAGAGGGAAAAATTGACACTAATGGCTAAGATACCATTTAAAAAATCTCTTTAAGATACTAATAAATATATACATTTAACAGTCACTTTTTTCCAGTAAACATGTTTCTCTTTTTTAAATAGACCAGCGGAAGTAGATACTGTGGATGCTTTCCAGGGTCGTCAGAAGGATTGTGTTATTGTTACATGTGTTAGAGCAAATGCCATGCAAGGCTCAATTGGGTGAGTAACTGCAATTGTTTCTTTTCAAGTTGTGAAATAGATCCGCTGTTAGGTCTGCTTTTCTTGGTGTCTTGTATATTAACCCATTTCATAGTGTAAAACTGTTCTTTTATTTAATAAGAGTGAAATAAATGGATTAAGTGTACTTTTCAGGGACCATGTTACACTCACATGGTATGTGTCATGAAGTGTGGTTTTTCCTCTTCTGTTTTGCTGCTCTAAGTTTGTTAATCTTAACTACTGTATGTTTACCTAAGATACCAATGATACTTTGTATACGTGACAGAATACTTCTCTGAGTCTCTGGGCCCTAGACTCTAATATGATTATTTGTTCCTGCTCATGAAATTTTATAAGGGTAAATTTGTTTAATTGTTCTTAAAGAAAATAGTAATTTAAGTGATCTCTACCCCTCCCTAGGATGGGCTACATATACAAATAGAAAGCAGTTATCTCAGGACTATTTTATACATAGTTCATTCTTCCCCAACAAATTTCATATTTCACCTTTATCATATACCACTTCTATTTCTGAGCTCTTTTCTGATCTGTTGAAGTATTTGACTGATGTTTGTGTATTTCTGCACTAGTTCAACAATATTTTAACAATCTAAATAATTCAATTTAAGAATCAGTAATTGAGCTAGTTTATTTTTAGGAAATTTTTAAGGCTTAAAGATCAATATCTTATCTGAGTCAAAATAGGAAATTGGTAGACTTTGAAGGAAAGCAATGGGGGATCTGGCTTGTTTACTGTTTTTTTTTTGTTTGTTTTTTTTTTCTTTTTTAGATGGGTGAAATCACACCTATTGTTTACTGTTTTTAATGGGAATTGCATCTGTAGCAGGTATTGTGTGTTGGGACACAGTGTGAAAGCACTGTAACTTTTCACACGCCTTCTAGTGGAAGGAGCACTAGAAAAGATGCTTGATATACTTACTGCCTGTGTCTCACATGGATATGTTAAGTCATTCTATAGAAAGAAGTAACCCTTTTTTTATTACTTAGATTCCTGGCAAGTTTGCAGAGGTTGAATGTCACCATTACACGAGCCAAGTACAGCCTCTTCATCCTTGGACATTTAAGGACCCTGATGGTAGGTACCTGAGAGCTCCTGTAGGGACCAGAGAGCTCAAAAGTTTGCCCATTGTTACCATTATTGGATTGAGTTTTTGTTCTTATTTTCTGTCAAAGTAGAAATTATTTCTGGGTTACAAAGTAATGGTTATTATGTCTTCCAGCAACTTTCTTCCTTGGTGCTTTTGTGTACCCACAAATCACTCACCCTTTTTCAGCCCAGCTATCTATATACAAGGCTCTCAAGGTGACCTTTTTTAAAAAAATTACATCATAGGATTGTTGAGAATTCACATTAAACCCACAAATGTAAAGTGCTAGAACGGTGCCTGGCACTTAGCAAACACTCAGTATATATGGCTGTTGCTGGCCCGGCTTAATGCCAGAGAGAGTCTGCAGGAGCGTGCTCTGCTGGCACCAAGAGCAGTGCTGCCTGCTCCGTTTCACTCCGATGGTTAGCGCCTCCTGAGCGCCTCTGCCCGGACGGGCGCCCCTCTAGAAGAGGCGTGCGAGTTCACATGTGGAGTAGATAAATGGTGCCACTTCATTTAGTGATATCACAGCTATATAGAGTGCAGATTTGCTGTTTTTCTCAGGGGTAATAACTTTAGTTTTTCTCATTTCTCGAGGCACCAACTTGGTAAAAATTTTTCCCCCTCATTTTGGTTAGTACCACCAGAGGGCATTCAGGTACACATTCATTCTCATTTAACTCTTCTCTTACCTAGATCTGTGGTCTTGAACTTTTATTGTTTGTCTACCCCCTTGAAGGAATTTTTAAAAGCTAGGTATCCCTTATTTTTATGTACCCCCTATTTTTAAGTCAATATCAAAAAATTTTTATCCTAAGTATAAATACTGCTAAAGATTATGTTTTTAATGTATTATAAATATTGACATTTTAAAATAAAGTGATTAAAAATAGAACCATTCCATCACTCTTAAATGTATCCAGTGGTTTAGAAAGATAGCAATATTATTACTTCTCTCTTTGAGATTATATTTCCAGTCCTACTTGTTTAGGATAAAATTCAGTGGGGTAATCTATTTTTATGATTAAAAGCCTTTCTATTAATCTCTCTATCATACTTCTCTGCCACAAAAAAACTTATATATAAAGTTTAAAAAGTTGTTTTTCATAACTCTTTGAAGGGTGCATGCAGCCTCTCAGTACTTTTTTTGGAACTTTCAGTGAATCTGTAGTTATCTCAAAATAAAAGGTTTGTTTAAAAATTACTTTTCCTGTAACCATACAGATCTGAGTGTTAAGAAATGAATCCTTAGCCGGGCATAGTGGCTCATGCCTGTAATCTAGCACGTTGGGAGTCCAAGGCAGGAGGATCACTTGAAGCCAGGAGTTCCAAGACCACCCTGGGCAACATAGTGGGACCCTATCTCTATAAAAATATAAAAATAAAAATATTAGCTGAGCGTGGTGGCATGTGTCTTTAGTCCCAGCTACTTCAGAAGCTGAGGCAAGAGGATGGCTTGAGTCCAAGAGTTTGAGGTTGCAGTGAGCTATGATGATACCACTGCACTCCAACCTGGGCAACAGACCAAGACCCTGTTTCAAAAGAAATAAAATGATTTCTTGTCCATTGCATAACCTGTTACAATTATTTGTACAGGTGAGCAAAACAAGCATATTACAAATTTTGGTAGTGTTTAAACCTTAAAAGTAAAATGTTATTAGAGATACCACTAATCAAGTGATGGATCAAGTCTTTGGATCATGGTCACACTTGTACAACTTTGCAGACCACTGACCACTAGCTGAAAGCACAGACGTTGTCTTCACTCTAGAAAGGCCGTGCTACAAAAGAGACAGACTAGAATATAAAAATTCCTAATTTGTCTTTTCCCAAGTCACATTTTTTGCCCTTGGGCTTTTCTTTTTTTCCTTGTAATTCTTTAATCTACTTTCCCTTATGAAAATGGAATCAATCATTAAAGCACCTGGTTTCAAAACTAATAGTTGCTTCTCGGCTGTTTTTGTGATCTTAGGATTGGATTAAATTCTAAGTTTAGATATAATAGCTTAGCAAAAATAGCAGGGCCATCTGCTTCACATGTATGTTTCAGCCACAGGCTAAACAATCTTTATAGGTCTCCTGAGTGAGAAAGAGAACTGAACCAGAGAGCCTGATCCTGCCTTCATGGGCCTGTCTGGAATTTGCCGGTTACTGTGCCTATTTTTTTCTTTTCTCTTTTCTTCTTTCTTTCTTCCTCTAAACTTCCCAGAAACCCTGCAAAGTCAGCATTATTACCATAGTTTATCAAACTCAAGGAGCCATTAATTACTATGTGCGTCACTGTTTTTTGTATTACTATTAAACTATGCCATAGTGCTTTATTTTCACTTAGAATTTTATTTTATATTTATTGAAAGGACTATTTTAGGACTTTTAGATAGATTTTTCTCATATCATTCTTTTGCATACATAAGAGAAAATACAAATAAAATGAATAGGTTAAGATATTCCATAAAGTATTTCACTTTCAGAATCTAGCACTAATTAATCATTTCCCAATTCACATTCATCAGGGTCCTCATTCATCCCCATACAATCAAAAAGTTGGTGATTCAGCATTTCTTAAGAGTGCACCACCATTGTCTCTAGGATTTTCTCAGAACCCCTGATCTCCATAAGTTTTAATGCTGATACTTTCTTGTCTTATATCAGAACATATCGGTGGAAGGTTTTCAGGCACAATCTTTAAATGGTTTATTGATTCAGAGTCAGTGGTTATGGTTGCCTAGTCATGAATTCCCCCAGAATAAGTACATGGAAACTGTTACCTGGCCAAGAGGCACCCGAAAGCCAGAATTGGTAAAATGTGAAAACAATATGCATTTTAGTATCAAGTAAATAAAATATATTCCTATTACACACATGAGACAGGCTCAGAGAGGTCAAGTAATTTGACCAAAGTCATGCAACAAGTAAATACTATGCAGCCTCACTGCTCCCCTAACCCACCTCTGTGAATAGTACAGTAGCCTTCATGATAGTAACTATCCTTTTTCTTCTTTTTCCTTCAATCTTTTTTTTTCTTTTTTGCTCATTCTTCTTTCTAAAAGACCCACGTTTTCATGGTTGTAAAGCTGCAAATTACTGCTAAAGAAACTCTGAAGGGAAGAGAGGAAAGATGCATGCAGTTGAGTATTTTTTTCCTCCTGTAGATGCCCTTTTTGTATCTAAACTCCTCTAGAAAAGAGGCCAGAAGTGGAATGATATGTTTGGAATCACAGTGGATTAAGACATTTTAGCCCTTTGGGGTTTGGGAGGCCTTTGGGAATACAGTGCAAGCCTTAGGCCTTGTTCTAGAACAGTCACATGCACTCAAAAGTTTGCTTTCTGAAACCAGGCCTTTCTGTGTCAGAATGTTAGCCCTGCCAAGAGGCAAGCAGTACTCTAGATCAGAAATGTCCAAAGGAACTTTCTGTGATGATGGAAATGTTTTGTCTGCACTGTTCAATACAATAACCATGTGTGGCCGTTGTACACTTGAAACATAGCTGATGCAATGGAGGAACTGAATTTTTAATTTAATTAATTTTGATGAATTTAAGTAGCTACATGAAGCTTCTGGTGACTAGTACATATCTGTATGACAGCTTAATAGCATGTAGCATGAGTAACAGTGATAAAAATGTTTGAAGTTCTTTCTTATAGGTGATGTCCGGTGCTATTTTTTATTAATGTGGCTCTGTCATTCTGTATTCGAACTTATTTTTTCCTTTCAGCCTTGCCTGATGAGTAATGGATTCTATCCATGCACGTATACATGTTATTTATTCAGAAATGAAAGTTGGAACCCTGTGCTTCCCAGGCATTATTCTGTGGGATATAACTCTATCTTCCTTATTGTTTCAAGGAAAATCAACATTGGAATCACCTGATTCAGGATGCTCAGAAGCGTGGCGCCATTATTAAGACCTGTGACAAAAACTATAAACATGATGCGATGAAGATTCTGAAACTCAAGCCTGTACTTCAGAGAAGTCTGACTCATCCCCCTACCATAGCCCCAGAGGGGTCCAGACCACAGAGTGGCTTGCCCAGCAACAGTCTAGACAGTGGGTTTGTCTCTCCTCTACACCACACACCCCCTGACTGCGGTGAAGCTGCTATTACTTCAAAGGATCCTGAAAGGCCGCCCATTCAGGACTTACTTCGGGACCCACGACTGCTCAGGAGGCTGGGTGCTGATGCCAATGGAAAATTCCTAAGGGATCCACAGTCCTCAAGCCCTCAGCATCCTGGAACAACACCTCCTGCGGGAGAGCCGAGCTTTCCCGTCCCTCAGCAGGACCTGGGTAGTGTTGTGCCGCAGTCCACGGTGACTGCTCCGAGCAGCCACAAGCCTCACGTGCAATGTGAACCTCCAGCTGCCAGTGCTGATGCTTCCAGTAGTAAGAGAAAGTGTAGTGACCCGGAAGGGGGGCTCAGTCACAGGAGAGAGACCAGGACTCTCAGTGACGGGGAGCAGGAGAAGCATGGCTCTATGACCCATCACACCAACAGGAACTCTGGCTGGGACAAGAATAGACTAGAGAAGGAGGAGGACAGCAATTGCAAGAAAAGAAAACTTTCATAGTAAAGCCAAATCGTGTAAACTTACGATGACCAGCTAATAGGACCATCCAGATAAGATTATTTTTTCCATTAAGGAGTTTGTGTGCTGTTGGAAAACATGGAAAATGCATCCTAACACCTGAGCCTCTGGCCATCTTCAGTACTTTTTTTCAGATGCAAAAGCTTTCAAAGGACATCTGAGTATCAGTAATAATGTCCTTGAAGTTAGAGACTCAAAATGTTGATTTCTTGTTCTTCTGTAGAAAAGGAGGTCAGACTGAAGTGAATGTTGTAAAAGTTGAAATGTATATTTGTATAGCAAATAACAAAATCCTTTTAAAATTTAATCTAGTAGGCCACTTTTCTTTCCCATGCTTAAAATGTTAATCATTTTCAACAGAAAAAAAAATTATATTTTAAAAAGGCAGGAGGAGGGCAGGTTCTTTCAACCATTGTATGATAAGACAGATTTCTTTTACAGCCTAGCTGAGTTAGTGCTAGTGGGTCAGATGTCTCTAACTTAAGAAAGAAAAAAACTGGAGTTGCCAGTACCCAGGGGAAACTTTAAGAACAGTTACGTTAGGTAAAGTTCTGCTGATGGACATTTTTAGGTGCAGCACCTTGGCACAGGATATTATATTTTTGTGATGAGTTAATTTACCTATTTTAGTGTACACATGGTTCCCTAGCTAAAATTCTTACTCTTCTTGAAATAGAAGAATATGAAATGAAAGAATAATGCTTGAACGACCATTCAGATGTCTCCAGCATATTGCAACCTTCGTGAGACCAGTGAGTGACAGGTAGTTGCCAAGTGCTAGATGAGCGCTAGGCTGGCTTCGGAAGACTCACCTCAGTTTACAGATTGCCAGACAAACTAGTTTTCAGGAGAGCTTGGGAAGTTGTATGTTAAACACTTACTTCCTAAGGGATTCTGATCACCAGACAGCTTGGGAACCACTGGGGCAAGCCAAATAGAGTGTGTCAAGCAGGAAAACACCCTATTCAAAATGGTGGGTAGCAAAGAGGAGTTTGGAACTAGGAAGAGAGTACAGTGGTGGACAGATTTCCTCTGATCTTCAGAAATCATCTGACTGATGCAAATATACTGCTGTTGTAGAATATCAGTGGGTGTTTTCAGCTGCTATTAGAGGTGATTATACTTTTGTGCAAGAAAAAATGGCCACAAGACAAGGAAGGGGCTGCCTGATTTTGTCCAGTTTTCCAAACATCCACACGGATGAATTTGGAGTATCTTAAACATGTGAATGTACAGTTGACAGCTATAATAACTAGTGGTTTGTAGTAAATGCTGCGCAGCCCATTAGCTAATCGGGGCAGAAAAATCCCCGAAGATTAATATGCACTATTTGGTATGTTCTCTGTCTTCTGCTTTTTAAGCAAAAAGTTTTGTGTTAGAAATTCTACTGAAGCAGGTTATAAAGAGCTTTAACAAAACAACTTTTGGTTGCCAGAAGTTTAAACATTCTATTCATTTCCTACCTGTGCCTCTCCCACTGGTGTCCAGATACCTGACTGATGTCAACTGAACACTCCTGAAACTCAGGGAGCAGGTGCCTTCTTAGAGTGCTTTGTCCCCAGAGTCAGACAGACCCTGCTTCCTACTGTGGGTGGAGAGAGTTTGTCTTTGGCCATGCAGTGTAAGAAAGTGCAGGGTGGGGGTCAGGGGTGAGCCCCCACTCTGTCTGGGTCAAGGGCTCTATAAGCCTCTTCCATGTGCCTTTGGCAAGAAATCTCATTGTTACTTTAAGTTTACTTCCCTGTTATCTTGGTAAAGTGCTCAGTTTAGCATAGACTTGTAGTGGTGACCACTTAAGGAATCTAAAACTCTAAGCTTTTAAAGAAGGCATGACAAAAACAGTTGGGGTCAGGACTTCTCCCACTTTGCTCATATTAATATTAACATAAATTAAGAAATAAGTTTTTCCAAAAATGCATATTTTGCTGCTACACACTGAACAATATTATTTCCAGTTAAATTTGGTGCCTGTTCACACATTGTGTCCAGCTGTTGGCTCATCACTCACTCAGTCTGGATGTACAGGAATAGGAGAACCACACCGTCCTTTCCAACAGACCAGCCTGTGTCCTATGACCACCTCTCCCAGCAGAATGTAAACTTTGAAACTTTGTTATTCCAGTTGGTAAAAGTATTTGCAAGAAGCATTTCATGTGTATCCTGTGGCCTTTCTTGATGTGGCTGTCATAGCCATGTTGAATGGCGGTTAATCTTTCTGCAAGGCAAAAAGTATGGCTCTTTGCTTTGTCCTTGCCATGGCATTAAAAGAAAGTGCCCTGTCTTCTTTCACTATTAGTTATTTCAACATGAATATATGCTACTTAAAGACTTGTTTTGCTTTTTTGTGTATAATCTGCCTTGAATTTATTGTACAGTTTGTTTAGTAGTTATATGTTTTTGTGAGTTATCAGGAGCAAATTTGGTAAGTACATATGAATAACCTCCTGTAAATGAATTTTATAACAAAAATGTACTAAACTGTTTTCTAAAATTGTACAGATTAACAATTTATTGCTGTAGCTTTGACTCTATACTGTGAATTCATAGCTGGGATTTGGCAAAAATATAGCCCTGTTTTTGTAAAAACCTAAATTTTAAGAGTAAATGGCAGAATTAAAAGCAGAAACAAGAAAACTGACATGGGTTAGAAGTTACATATTATTGTATTAAGGTACAAGGTACTAACAAGTAATCCATTTAGTCTGCCATTGATTTGCATTATGCTGAAATTATTTGGTAGGGATTTGTGTAATTCAGATGTAAAAAGTGTATAGTCCCAGCTACCCAGGAGGCTGAGATGGGAGGATCACTTGAGCCCAGGAGTTTGAGGTTGAGTGAGCTGTGACCGTGCTGCTGCACTCCAGCCTGGGTGACAGCGGGACCCCATCTCTAAAAGAAGAAAAGTTGATTATCCAGCCCTCACCCGAGCCCGGCTCTCCTTGCTTCCCAGCTGCTTTTAGAAGCTTCTGTGTGAAGTGACAAGGTGCATGGCGGCCATCTGTGGTTCGGTTCTGTGTGGAGTGTGGCCAGCGGGAAGACGCGCTCACTGTCAGGCCGGGCGTGAGGAGTGGGTGAGATGGGAGGAGCTGTGACAGGAGCGCCCAGAGGCGCTGGTGGGGGGCAGAGCATAACTGTTCAAGGCGGGTAATTGCTGATGGTTACAGAAGTGGAACACGTTTTATAAAAGCAATAACTTCAGGAGATGTAGTCAGACTTCCCACACTTGTGCCTGTTAAAAGGCACTTGACCTCAGCCTCGGTGTCTAATTCTGTCCCCAGCGTGTGTGTGCACAGCCCTTGTGGACTGCGTTGCGCATTTGGTATGCATCCACAAATTATCAGGAAGGGTAAAATGGCATGTTTGGGAGTCATGGGGAATAATAAATTTGCCAGATGACCTGATGAGAGGTGAGTGCTGTGATGGTCATTTGTGGAATTTGTCTCTGCAGCAGCTGTAGCAATGATTTTTAAAGTCACCAGACATCTCTCTCCTGACTGATGTACCCCCACGATCACCCCCACCTCCTGGGTTTTGCTATTCATTGTTTGAGGAATAAATAATTCAGGGAGGAAACTAAAATTTAGCTTCAGATTAAATAGAATTTATAGTGTTGTACAGCACCACAAAGGCAGTTTGTGTACACAAGGGATCCCTCCATAACTCTTAAAAGACCTGAGTTATTGTCGCCCCACCCTACCGTACAGAAGGCATTTGCCTGGTCAGATGGCATAAATGATACCCATAGACGGGATGTCTGAAACCACAGGCGGAGACGCTCTGTCATGCTGCTGCTGTTCCTCACGGCTCAGGCTGTGCTGTGTGGGTAAAACAGTCGCCTGGGGTTCAGGTAGCATTGCTGCAAGTGGAGTTGTTGGAGTTTTCAATCTTAGGGATGGACTTTGGAATAATCACCTAGGGAGCTTTTAAAAAATTCTGGTCAAGTGCAGTGGCTCACGCCTGTAATCCTAGCACTCTGGGAGGCTGAGGCGGGTGGATCGCCCGAGGTCAGGAGTTCGAAACCAGCCTGAGCAAGAGTGAGACCCCGTCTCTACTATAAATAGAAAGAAATTAATTGGCCAACTAATATATATAGAAAAAAATTAGCTGGGCATGGTGGCGCATGCCTGTAGTCCCAGCTACTCGGGAGGCTGAGGCAGGAGGATTGCTTGAGCCCAGGAGTTTGAGGTTGCTGTGAGCTAGGCTGACGCCACAGCACACTCACTGTAGCCTGGGCAACAAAGAGAGACTCTATCTCAAAAATAAATAAATAAATAAAAAATTCTGCTGCGTGGGTTCCACCCCGTAATTTCTGATTTAATTGTTTTGGAGTGCAACGTTTGCCCTTTTAAAAACTTTTAAGTTTAAAAACAAAACTCCCAGGTGGTTCTATTGAGCAGGCAGCATGGGGGCCTGGCTCCTGTGCAGTCAGGAGGAGCCCTGGGAGCCCACGGTCCGTGTGTACCTTCCTCAGTACCCATCTGGTGCCGTGGGCGAGGCCTTCAGCACAGTGGGGCAGGAGAAGGAAAACGAAACAGCTTAGTGGACTCCTGACACCATCAGAAGGGAGGAGATAGAAGGCTCCCCAAGTCTAGGAACATCTGGCATGAATCAGTGTGACCAACAAGGCCAAAAAGGCAACAGGTCTGAGGGCGTGCTCTGGCCCCAGCACAGGGAATACGGCGCCAGGGCTCCAAGTTTTTCTAAGGAATACAAGGTGCACGTGCTGAGTGCTTGGAGGTCCACTGGACATCTGTACTCCCTGTACGTTATCTCTGAGTTCTCCCCCAGCCCATGGTGTACAGACTCATTGTTCCCATTGCACAGATTTTAAAACGGTCAAGTGGGTAAAATGGCTTTCCTGGGTGATAGAGCTGAGAAGTAGCAAGTCTACAGTTCCAACTCAGTTCCTGTGACCCAAAACCCTTGCTTATAACCACTACAGCAGGTACCTGAGCAGGACTGAATGCCACCTTGCCTAACCACTGCAGAAACAGGCCTGGGGAAGGAGTTGCGTCACCTGGAAAGGACCCAGAGGTTGGATTTGCAGGCTTCATGGGTTTCACTTTCTTTGAAGACAATAGCTGGGATTTGAGTTCTCTTCTGATGCTTTTTACTGGTAAGTTCTAAAATTCCAGGCCCGGATCTCTGAGTTCTGGAGAGGAAGCAGCGAGACAACTGGCGAGTTTGCAATTTGTCGACCAGGGCAGGCTGAATCGCCAGGATCCCTTGTATGTGTCCCTTTAGGGTGGGCTGTGGGGGACATTGTGAGATTTGGAAGCCAGAGAGGAAGCAGCAGCCCTATCGTTCTTAGGCTCAGTAGGTTGCCACAGGGGTGGTAGGTGCTGTTGTAACTCATGCCCTTTGACACTTAACTGCTAGCCCGTTGTGAGGGGCTGCAGCCGGGTCTCCTTCCCTTCCCCTTCCGCTTCTCCAGTTCCTGCCAGGTGGGTATTTGCTGCCCAGCTCTGTGCCCCCAGCACCAAGCCTGGCCAGATCACAGCGGGCCTGGGGGCCTTTGCTGGGAACGGGACACCTCTGTAGTCATCTGTGCCTGTGAGAAGGGCACTGGGACCTCCATTTCCCGGTCCCCAGTTGTCTTGGTCACACCCCACCCCTCCAGTCCTGTGAATCTCCCTCTGCCCTGGTCCCCTCTTCCCTAACTCTAAACCCCCTATGGGCAGGAGGGAAAAAGGACGTAGCCAGGTCGCCAGAGGAGCAGGCAGAGAGGGTTTCCATGGCCTGATGGGTCAGGGGACTGGGGTTTGGCCAGGTGAGGTGGGCGGGTGGGCAGGGTCCTGGCAAAGTCCTTCTGGTCCTTCTTGTTGGCATGAGTGTGGGCAGCTCCTCTGCAGGTTTGAATCCTGCCTGGGGTGTAAGGCAGGTGGGGTGGGGAGCTGGGTCGCTCCAGCCCTCCTGGAGCTCGGGGAGGGCAGGGGCTGTGTCCGTCCTCCCGTGTTCCTGGTGCCCAGGCCTGGCACATGGAGGTGCTCCCATGTGTGATGAACAGGGGTGGGGAGGAGGAGGAGGGAGGAGAGTGTGGGTGGTATAGCACCCACGTGGCAGGTTCGGGATGGGGGAGATGGAGGAAATGGAACAATAACAGCCAGCACTTACCAATCGCTCACTTTGTGCCAGGCCCTGTTCTAAGCACGACAGTCTTAGAACAGTCAATCCACTGTAGCCCTATGATGCCGGGACTATTTTTAACACCCCCATTTCACAGAAAAGGAGACTGAGACACAGAAAGACTGAGTAACCTGCCCAAGGGCATATAGCTGGCAGGGGGTGGAGGATGGCTTCAAACCAGGTGGTCAGATTCCAGAGCCTGTGTCCTTAAACCGCCGTCCTGCCTTTGGAACTGCCGTCCCCTTTGGGGGCAGATATGCAGGCACCGGGTCAGCTATAAAAGGCACAAGCTGCCGGGACTCCAGGCCCTATTCCAGCTGCTCACGGCTGGGTCCCGAAGGCCACCTGCTCAATCGGGCAAGGAGCCGTCCTCTGGCCAGAAGCCAGCTGGAGCAGTCCCGCCGCAGGTGCCCCCACCTGGCTGTCTGCAGGCTTCCGGCCGCGGGCCCAACCTCGCAGTACAGCAAGGTCTCCTGTGCCACCAGGAACACAGCCACTGGGGACTGGGGGCCCAGCCAGACCCTGTTGTGTCAGGGGGCTCAGTGGAGTTGGAGTCCTGCTGCCAGCAGGCCCTGGGCTGGGCGGGGAAGAGTGCAAGAGGCTGGGCAAAACGTGCAACGATGGAGGTTTGCATTTCTCTTTTATTTTAAAGGCCTCCTTTGAGGCCGGGGACAGTGGCTGACACCTGTAATCCTAGCACTCTGGGAGGCCGAGGCAGGCGGATTGCTCCAGGTCAGGAGTTCCAAACCAGCCTGAGCAAGAGCAAGACCCCATCTCTACTATAAATAGAAAGAAATTAATTGGCCAACTAAGATATAGAAAAAATTAGCCGGGCATGGTGGCACATGCTTGTAGTCCCAACTAATCGGGAGGCTGAGGCAAGAAGATTGCTTGAGCCCAGGAGATTGAGGTTGCTGTGAGCTAGGCTGACGCCACGGCACTCACTCTAGCCTGGGCAACAAAGTGAGACTCTGTCTAAAAAAAATAAATAAAATGAAGGCCTCCTTTGATATTCTGGATACGGTGCTGCCTTTCCCGTAGCAGGCTAAAGAAGGGTGTGTATAAGATGAGGCTGTTGTTAAAAAAAATAAAGGGAAAAGAGAAAGAGAAAAGGCAGACGGCTGTGCAGCTCAGTACGATCAGCGTGGGCTCTGTGCCGAGAGGGTTTTGTGCCCTGGACTCTGCCTCTTCCTGGCTGTGTGACCCTGGGCAACTTGTGCACCTTCTCTGTGGGGGACATTCTTCTTTGACCCCTTCCTCTGGTTGGGGTAAGAGAGCGCACCCTCCTCGATGGAGCAGGACTGCTGGAAGTGAGGGTGTGGGCACGTGGTGGGGGCCCAGGGGCCAGCAGGAGGTAGGCCTGGGGGTGAGGGCAGTGCCCCCTTGGGTGGGATGCTGGGCAGTGTTCCTGGCTTGGTGGCCCCTGCCTCACACCTGGCTGTCCTGACATGTGTCCATGGATCCTGTGACCCTTTGAATAATCTTTGCTGCTTCAGTCACATGGATTTTTGCTTTTCGGTGCTTGTAGCTAAGGCCCCTGGCCAGGCCCCTCCTGGGGCCTCAGTGTGCTCAGCTGTAAAATGGCTACATAACTCTCAGCGTGCGGGGACCATCCTTGGGGTAAGAAATGTCACGCCTCAGCACACTGGCTTAGCAAATGGCCGGCTGGGGGGTGATATCTGCCTGCGGGTTTTATTTCATGCAAAAACGTTAGAAATATCTATCAGAAAATATTAACAGTTATTAGCTCTAGATGGAGAGTTGTGGGTGATTTTAATTGAAAAATTATTATGATTTTGCTTTTCTGTATTTTTTTTTCACTATTTCCCTACAAGTCATGATTTGTGTTTTAAAAAGAAAAATACTAAGTGTGGGTTGTTTTTATTTTCTCCCTGGGGCCTTCTCCCTTAACTCTTCTGGCTCGAGGAGAGCTGGGACGGGCTGGGGAGAGGGGGAGGCTGGCCAGGCTTGGGTGCTGTCCCAGGCCTGCAGGGAGCCGCTGTGCCGCGCCCCAGGCGCCTGTAAATGCCCCAGAGCTGTAGGGCGCAGCAAGGCAGGAACTGCTGACGCAGCAGTCCTGCTCATTCAGGGGACAGCTGGGGCAGGCGCGAGGGAGGCTGATGCACGCAGGGCCGTCTGACAGCAGAGCCATTCAGATGAAGCCAGGCTCCCTGGGGCTCCTTGCTCAGACTGCTGGGGCTAGGGGAGGCGGGCAGGCTGGGCGTGGGGGCGGCAGGGTCGGATTTGCAGTTGCACGTCCACCTAGGTGGCTGCCTGCCTGCCTGGGGGTGAGATTCTGGGCCCTGGAGTCAGGCAGGCCTGGGTTCAACTCCTGCCCCTGCTTCTTAGCAGCTGTGACTTCAGGCAAGTGACTTTCCTTCTCCCAGACTCCACCCACCTGTCTGTAAAAGGAGCAGGACAACCCTTCCTTCTAAGGCACTGATTCTCAGCCTGGGGCGATTGTGTCCCCAATTGGGCAAAGCCTGGAGGAAGAGGGTGCCACTGGCTCCAGTGGCCACATTGAGGCAGGAGATGCTCTAATACCCTGGGGCACAGGACAGCCCCTAGGCCCCCTGCCAGGAAGAATTATCCCACCCCAGTGTGACTGCAGCCCAGGCTGGAAGGCGTGTCCCAGTGTGAAGGTGGAGGCAGCACCGTGGCACAGCGCCTGAGGACACGGCCAGTACGATCCGATCAGAGCTGTGACGTGGAGCCCTCTCTCTGTCTCTCTGCGTGTGGGACCCAGATGTCAAGAGCACCAGCCCTGGGCCCAGGAGCACCACGGGTCTCTGACTTTTGGCTCTGCTGCCCTTGCTGTCTCCTCCTGCTGCCTGGAAGACGTCGGAGTTTTCCAAATGGCCACTGGCACCTCTCCCTCCACCCTGCAGTGAGGTCAGGGCCTGAGCCACGTCCTCAGGAGTCCTCGGGGACTGGGGCTGCCACTCGGATTTACAGTGAGCTCCTCTCCCCAGCCTGCGGGGACAGACTGTCCCAGGGAAGCTGACACAGCTCTGGCCCAGCCAGCGGAGGTCAGGGAGGACAGAGCAGGCGCCCACCCAGATCCCTCCTCCCAGACCCCTCAGGGGTGTTCCAGGGCCACACCCAGGGTGACATAAACCGGGGGGTGGTGGTGGGGGTAGGAGCGGTTGGTGCCCAGCCCGAGGCTCCTTCCCAGGAGGGTCTAGCACGCCCCTGCCACTGAGTCAGCCCGCTGCCAGCTCCCAACTGCCCACTTCCTACACGGGGGTCAGGGTGGGGCTTCCACCACAGCCCCCCCACGCCAGCCTGGCGCCCAGGACTGGCTGACTGTAGGCGGCCGCCGCGCCCCAGACCCAGCAAGGCTGTGAGCTCATTTATACTCCAGAGCCCCTCAGTCCTGTGGGTAAAGCCAGTGCTGGCCATCGTGCAGGGACCTCCCCGTCCCCATCTCGAGTTCTGCTTCTAGGCAGAGACATACCTACGACTGTGTGGCTCTAACTGATATTTGAATGTCTTGATGACAAGAAGGAAGCATCTGTCGTGTCCAAACGGCAGGCAGCACCGGTGTTTCTCTGGAGCTGGGTTTGGCCGGCCTGGCCCCTACGCATCTGAAGGTAGAGGCGGGTCCTGTTCTGGAAAGAGGTGCCTGCCTTGGCCCAACACTGTATGATCTGTTGTCTTCATCGTGGCAGGGGCCACAGCAGGGCTGCGGCCGGGGAGGGCGGGAGTTAGCCCCTCTCTGGCCACAGCAGACTCAGGACGCCTGGATGCCAGATGGGAGGACCAAGAATGTAGGAATTGTAAGTCCACATGAAACAGAAAACCCAGATTCCAGTGTTCTGATCACATCAAGGTTTATTTTTTTTCACACATTAAGAAGCGCAGAGGCCGGCACCAGGGCTGGCGTCCCAGGCTCTGCTGGGTCCTCAGAAAGGCACCTCGTTCCCCCCCCCCCCTCCACCCCCAGGGGGCTGCCGCTCTCCTGCTGGGGGCCCCCCGGTGGCTCCTCCCCCACCCTACTGACTCAAGACCAGGGGGAAGGGCACCAGAGAAAGGCCAGGGCCCCAAACTTGGCCAGCGGAGGCTTTGTGGAGAGTGGGGTAGATGGGTGGTTTTTAAGGAACTTTCTGGAAGCCCGGCCATCACTCCTGCTACATCACACGGCCGCTCCCACCCACAACAGCCCGAGATGTGTTTCATTTTGTGTTTCATTTGGGTTCCTCTAAGTGGGCTATTAACAAGGAGGAAGATGAGGATGGAGCAGGGGAAGCCGAGGATAACAAGGCACTTCCTTCGGGGCTGGGAGCTGCCCCTGCAACCTGGTGCTGGGACAGCAGTTCCAAGAGGAGGGGGGTGGGGCGTGGCATTTGGCCTTGGGGTGCTGTAAGTCCCACTGAGTATCCCGTTGCGACCCCCCCCCTCCTTTTCTGCGCTGTAATCTCTTGTTCTCCCCATGGCTAACTTCTGTTCAACTTGGTTTTAGCTTTGCTCTGGGGACCTGCAGGAAGGACTCAGGTCTAAACCCCCAGCTTGGAAGGAGCAGCTGCAGCTGGCTGAGCCAGTGCCACAGGGTAACCGTGGGTGGGGGCGGTGGGAGCAGTTAGGAGCCAGGACAGACTCTGGGAGGCTGCTCAGAGGTCCGTTGTTGTGGTCGCTGCACAGAGGGAAGCTGGACCATCTCAGGAGGACGCGGGACCCCAGGGCTGGAGACACGGAGCAGGGCTGGAGAGGCGAGCCCAGTCCTCGAGTATCAAGCGCCTAATCTGATGCGTCCTGGGTTCTTAGAGGCTTCCTCTCATGACTCCCAGGCTGCCCCTGTCCCCTCCGCCACCCCTCCCTGGCCTTCAGAAGGCAGAGACAGGGTGGCCTGCCTCGCACCTCTGCACTGCCCACCTCCGCCTGCCTGGGCCACCGGGGGCTCTCTGGCCAGCACGGGCCTCTGGAAGGAGGCAGTGGCTGCCACTGCAGCTGTGGGTCACGGTGACCTGACACTGGACTTGAGGCTCTGGGTCCCACAGGCCGGAGAGGACACATCAGTCCTGGCGGCCCGGGAGTGACAGAGCAGAGCGCTGAATTCCATCTCTGCTGGGATCCTCCCCAGTCACTTCCCTCCGACTTCGACTTCGCAGAGAAGTGCCAATCAGCTCTGGGGTTTTTGTTGTTGTTAGGGAAAGGAAGGAGATAACTTCTCAGACTGGGCAAGGGTGGGGGAGCTCTGCCAGCCAAACCTGCAAGCTGAGGGCCACCTGCTCTCGTTCAGAAAGGCCTGGGGAAGTGGCGGCCCTGATAGCGCGACCTTCAAGGCTATTCTGTGGGCGCCGCTTTAACCCCAAACCTGCCCAGGGTCCACCAAGACAGAAAGAAAACAGGCCCTGGAGGCAGCAGTGAGCGACTCTTTACTCTGTCGGATTATACACCATCGCCCCCCTGGTGACCAGCATTCCCGCCCGTGTCCCGCCTTACAGGGGACAGTTAATACAAACAAAAATAGTTCTCTACAAAACGAAGTTTCCAGCCCTCCCAACCCTTCCTACTGCCCCTTCCCCAGACGGTGAGGTCCTCGGTCACCAGGCCTCGGTGGGGCCTGGGTTTTGGTGGGTTGCAAGGAAAATAATATAAAAGAGAATCAAGTCAGCGACTAGAGTTGTAGGCAACTGGGGTTCCGGGTCACCCCGCGGCCGGCGGCGAGCCCGGGACAGGCGCAGGGGTGTCTGCAACAGTCCTGTGCGCAAGTGTGGGGAGGCAGGACTTGGGGTGCTGGGCGAGCAGCGTTGCTCCCGACCCCATCACACCGCCAGCAAAAAAAAAAAAAAAAAAGAAAAGAAAAGGAAGGGCGGCAGGTAATACAAAAGAAAAACTAAACCCGAGATCGGCGCCGCGGCGGGGCGGGAGGACTGCCGAGTAGCACCTGGGAGCAGCCGGGCCGCACCCTTCTCGCCGCCGGCCGGGACGCCGGCCGGTCCCGGCCCCCGCCCCGCGGGCTCAGCGGCCCAGGCGCGCGGCCAGCCCCAGCAGCAGCAGGCAGCCGAGCAGGGTGGCGGGGCGCGCGGCGGCCCCGGGCGCGCGGTCGCAGTCGGGGCCGCCGCCGCCGCCGTCGTCGCGGTCGCAGCGGGGCTGCTCGCAGCGCACGCCCGTGTAGCCGCGCGGGCAGGCGCAGCGCTGGTTCTGCAGGCAGGTGCCGCCGTTCTGGCACAGCAGCTGGTCGTCGTCGCACACGTTGGCTGCGGGCAGAGCGGACAGTGAACGCGGGCCCCGGCCCGGCCCCCACCCGGAGCTCCCGCGACAGGACGTGCGAATACCCGGGGGCGCGGCCTGGCCCGGTAGGAGGCTCGGGCGCACCCGGTGCGCAGCGTCCCGCGGGGACCGTTCCAGCTGCGCGAGCCCCGCCCCGCCCCGCCCGCCCCGCGGCCGCCGCGCGCTTCTCCGCTCTCAAGCGCCGTCTCCGGGGCTTTGCACATGCTGTTCCGTGCCCCTGGGGCGCCCTTCCACGCTCTGCCGCGGCCAGCGCCCGCCCGGACAAAGCTCCCCGCAAACCCCAGCCGGCCACAGCTCGGCCCCTCCCGCAGGTCCCGCCGCGCCCCGCCCCGCCCGCGCCGGCCCCGCCCCAGTACCGCCCACCCGCCAAGGTCCCGCCCACCTGTGCCGCCCCGTCGGGCCCCGCCCCCAGTACAGCCTCGTCCCCGCCAGGCCCCGCCCCCAGTGCCGCCTCCCGCGCCAGGCCCCGCCCCCCGCGCCAGGCCCCGCCCCTCCCACGCCAGGCCCCGCCCCCGGTGCCGCCCGGCCGCGCCCACTCACGGTAGCAGCCCTGGCGCCAGTAGTGCGTGGGGAGGCAGTCGTCGCACTTGGGCCCCGCCGCGCCCTCGCGGCACTCGCAGAAGCCGGTCTCGTTGCAGCGGTCGTGCACGGAGCCGATCTGGTTGCAGTTGCACTCTGCGGGACACAGGCGCGGGCGCTCAGGCGACCTGTGGCCGCCGTCCCCGCACCGCGCCTGGCCCGGCGTCCCTCGCAGCGCAGCTGCAGCCGGGTCTCCCTGGCACCCTCCCGGAGATGCCTCCGCTGGATGGCGGGCGGGGCCTGCCGTGGGGTCCAACCCTCCAGGAGTCCCGCCTTCCTTCCCTGGCATCCAACGACCCTCTCCCTCGCCTGCGCCTGCCCTGGCGCGGTATGGCCTGGGCCAGCCCCTTCCCCTCCGGGCAGCTGCAGGGGAACGGGCTGATCTTTCCCGGACCCAAGGAGCTATGACCCTGCCAGGTGGCAGGCGCGTCAGCAGAGGTCACGGGGCACCCATGCGGCCATGGGGCTGTGGAGGGGGGATGGCCCCCATCTGTGGCTCCTTTCCAGGGGGCTGGAGGAGCAGCCCAGAGGCCTTCCCCTCCTCCCACCCGGCCCAGCTGGTGTCCTTGGGCCTCTGCTCCGTGGGAGGGGCGGATGTCCTCCACTCTGGGAGTCCTTGAAGCCCAGTGCTGGGCCTGGGGGTGGAGGTGGAGAGAAGGCGGGAGCCTGGGAGGGGGCTCCTCTGATTGGATCCAGAGCCCCTGCCCTGTCCCTGCAGCTGGCCCTGCATAACGTCACAGCACAATTTCATCTTGGTCACTTTAGAGTTGATGGAATTATCTGGAGGCCACAGCCGTAATTCAGGCTGACAGCTCCAACCTTGCAGGAGCCTCTCCTCTTTCGCCAGAGCTGGCCTGGTGGCGGTGGGGCCACAGGGTCCCAGGGGGCCGGCTGGGCGGGGGCGGGGACAGCTCCAAGGGCACTGTACTGGAGACAGGGCAGGGAGTGGCGGGCAGCCCCTCCGGGCTGTGTGGTGGGGGGTCATGGGTTTGGCCTTTGGGACGGCCTGTCCCCTGCACAGGGCCTGATGGATCCCTTCTTCAGCTCAAAGCCAGTTCTGGGGCAGAGCTGGGCGGTGCCTGCCAGGGCCAAGCGTGGCCGGACCTTTGCTTGGGAAGCCTTTGGGGAAAAGCTTTGGCAGCAAAAGGGTGGAAACCCTTTGATCTGATCCACCTGCCGGCTTTATGAGTGGAAGAGCCCAGGCCCAGAGAGGGGAAGGGACTTGCCCAAAGGCACGCAGCAGGGCCGTCTCTAGAACCCAGCCTTTGGCTCCGACCCGTGGCTCTGCAACCCCAGCACCTGGGGGAAACTGCAACCCCAGCGCCTGGGGGAGAACCGCACGGGGAGGCCGGCAGCAGAGCAGATTTGGGGGCTTCTGTCCTGGAGACGCCCAGCCGGCGTGGGCCCTGGAACTGGGATTCCCGCAGCCTGCCCAGCTGGTTCGGACACAGGGGTCTCCAGACCTAACAGCCCCGAGCCCGCGGGCTTCCCCCGAGAGTTCCCCGGCCGCGCGCGCCCTCTCACCGATGCAGACGTTCTCGTCGTCCAGCTCGGCCGAGCCGTTCCGGTAGTAGCCCAGGCGGCAGTGCTGGCAGTGCTGGCCCCTCGTGTTGTGCTTGCAGCTGACGCAGGTCACCACGTTCAGGAAGTCGATGTAGCTGCAGCGGTTGGAGTGGCCGTAGCACTCACAGTCTAGGCCGGCCGAGCGGGAGAAACACTGTGAGCATTCAGGGAAACTGAGGCACGGGCAGATTTAAGGACCCCACCCCCCAGGACATGCAGGGCAGGAGGGAGGCGTTTTGGAGAAGGAACTAGAAGATGCCCTGGGCCTGTGGTCCCCTCGTGGCGTTTGGGAAGACACAGGCCTGCCCGTTTCCATCCTGAAGGAGAAGGCCCAGGAATTCCCGCCTGGCCCGTGGGCAGGCGACGGGGGCCAGTGGGCACCTTGCCGACGCCTGGCCGGCGCCAGGGCCCAGCGCCCTCTGAAGGATGCCCCCACGACAGAGGGATTAGAAAGCGGTTCATGCAAGGACGGGGCCCTGCCGCCAGACTGCGTGCTGGGGCAGGCGGCGCCCGGGTTCACAGCGCCACCACCGTGTCCCCAGCCACTCCGCGTCCGCGGACGAACGAGGGCGAGCGTGAAGGCTGCACAAGAGGCAGTGGGCCAGGAGCTTCCTCCCATGCTGCTTTGGAAGACGGTGGGGAGGAAAATGCCCGCCCGCCCTTTCTCATTAGCCTGAGCCGCCCACAGTTTGTCTGTTTTGCAGGACCCCGGGCGTCTGCTTGCCCCCCCCCACCAGCTTCTGACTTGCTGCTCCTGGAGGCAGCGGCTCCACACCCAGGACCAGTCTCCATCTCCGCACCGTCCCGCTGCCCCTCCCGCGCCCCACGTGGTCCTCAGGCCGAGCCCTGCACAACTGGCTCTGCTGCACGGACCAGGCCAGCGCCGTGGCCGCCTGGGCAAGGCTCTAAGGGCCTGGAGGCGGGTCCCCCAACATCATGGAGGGTTGGGGGGTTGTTGAGGAGGGTTACCTTCCCGGCCGCAGAAGGGAGGCCACCCTTTGGCATCCCTCCTAAGGGACTCAACACCTCCTGACCCCAAGCAAGAGAGCTGATGTGGCTGTCCCCATGCAAGGAAGGGCACCGCCACCCTCCTGAAACACCATCTGTGTATCGCCAGAGCACCCAGCCTCCCCTGTGATGGGGGCGCTGACCCAGGCCCTGGTGGCCAGGGGCATTTCACACCCTGGAGAACGGCCTGTGAGGTGTGCCCGGAGAGGAGGTGGCGAATACTCCCACCCCTGGGCCCCGGCCCGCCCCCTTTGCCTTGCCCCTCCAGAGTCAATGAGGCCAGGCATCCTCCAAGGGTCCCAGAGAGCAGTGCTGGTGACCCGTGTGTCCCAGATTCTGCTTCAGCCAAGACGAGCCCTTGGGCCACACCTCCCAGGGGAGCCAGGACAGGTTATTTCTGGCAGCTGCTCTGCCTGCTGTGTGCCTGCCCCCCGTGCCCGAGCTGGCTTCTGACTCATACCTGCGCCCAGCTCCCTTGGCGAGGCAGGAGAGACTCCATCTGACCTTGACCCAGCTACTCCGGGAGGGCGTTCTCAGCCGAGCACCAGCCCCCCGGCCGCAGTGGAGGTGGAGGGAGTGGAGGCAGGGAGGACTGATCTGGCCCAGGGCCCTCTTACCTTGGAATTCTTCAATGGGCATCACTTGAGGAGATTTGGGCTTGAGCTGGAAAAGTTCGGAGCCCTTAGCAGGGGCAGGGGCAGGGGCAGCAGCGGACGTGCCCACGGCTTGGAGAGATGAGAAACAGGCTCTTTCATCTGCCATGGTCCAGCTGCCTGGAAAAGGCTTCCAAGGCACACCGGGACAGCTCTGGTGCAGCCTCATCCACTGCCCGGATTTGAAGCAGGGAGAGGCCACTCTGGCCACCAAGCACAGAGCCCTCGGGTCGGGAGCCAGGCCCCTCTTACAGCCCAGAGAGGTGGGTTTCACACTTGCTGGAAAGTGACACAGCACACCCACGAGCCTGCACCTCCCCTGCCCCGGGTCCCCTCCCTAGGACCACCTCCGCATCTGGCTGTAGTAACCCCGAAAATGACTCCTGTGTCCTCCAGCACCCCACACTGTGCTGGGACCTGCCTGGGTGCCGAGCAGTTTTTGACAGGCTGACAGCATTGCGCTGCAGGCCCTTCCCTTGCTGGCCCCTTCTCCCCTCCAAACTCCCCGGAGCATCAAATGCGGAGTCTAAACCTGGCGTTTACGACTGTGGCATCTCCCTTCCTTTCTGGAGCAAACTCCCTACTCCAGCCACAGTGAGTCCTTCTCCCACTGGCAAGTGCTGCCAACCCATGCACACGGATGGCGCCAGTCTTCCCCTGCCCAGGGTCCCCCCGGGCCCCCAGCCCGTATCGTGGGCAAGCAGGCCACTGTCGCAGAGTATCACTGCCTTGGCTTCCCTTTGGGAGTCTGTGGTGCCTCAGTTGGCCCAGGGCAGGGAAGTGATGGCTCCAGCCGGCTCTACCTGTCCCCATCACCAGAGGACGCCCGACTCCGGTCCTCCGGGTTGCTAGGCACCGAACCTCGGACCCTCACAGACTGTGGTCCCAGCTGCAGAGCCGCCTGCCAGCAGAGGGTGCCCAAAGCCCTGCTCACTGCTCACAGCCGGGCAGGAGGGGAACTAGAGGTGCTGGAGGCGCAGAATTAGGGCCTGATGTCCGGGGGGCAGGGGAGCCGGGCTGGGACAGCTGCCCCGCTTGGAGAGTCAGGCAGGCCCCAGTGTGCGTCTCCTCCCAAGCAGTGGGACAGCGCAGCACCTGGCTTGGCGGTCACTGCTGCCCGCCGTCCCTCCCTGCCCTCATCCACCCGGTGGCTTCCCCACCGGCCCCACTGCTGCCCCTGGCCCTGCCTCCCTCTGCCTGCCACGTTCCCCTCCCATCGCCCCCCTGCCCCGGCTCCAGCAGGACGTCCGGTCTGACTCTGTCTGGGCTCCATCGGCCGCCCGGGCGTCCTGTGAGCAAGAGTGGCCGGAGAGGGAGGGTCCCGCAGTGAGGGGCAGGGTCTCCGCTCAACTCTGAAGCCCTTGGAGGGGTGCGGTGAGAAGAGCTCGGGTTTGGGGGTGTCACACTGGCCCTCTCTAAGCAGGTGAGAGCTGGCGGTGTGCAGAGGCCCCCTGCAACGCCATGCCCAGAGCTCCCCAGGCATCGTCTCCTCGCAGTTCCTGCCGTCCCCTCCCCTCCCGCCCTGGGTCCCCACCACGCACACCTGCTACTTCCACTACATGTGGGGGGGGGTGGCTAAGGGTCTAAGAAGGGGATCCCTGGGGTCAGGCCTGGCCCCCCATACCTTCTGCACTGGAGGACACCTGGGGCCAGGGTGTGCTCTCCCAGAGGGGGGCAGCCGTGGGTGGCCTGGTCCACTCTTGGGGGGGGGGAGAAGAGAAGAAACCAAGTTATGTGCGGAGGGGGGGGCCTGGGGACACACTGAGGCATCATACCTCCCCCCAGGCCCTTTTTAGGAAGCAGTTCTAGAAGGAGAGGCTGTGTCTACACTGGCTAAAAGAACTAGGTCTAAATCTACAATACAGGCAGCGTCTACACTACAGCAGCCTGTGGAGGGCGCAGGCAGACTTCAAGGGGGAGGGGGTGCACCATGCCTGAGAATCTGCACACTTTAGCCTGTCTTTTCTTCAGTGGGATGCCTGGTTTGGGGGACCCTTCTACTCTGCCTGTGTGGTCCCTGTTCCAACAGAGGGGCAGAATTAGGCCAGGTCCTGTCTCTGCGGTCTCTGGCTAACGGCTGCAGGCCAGAGTGTGTGTCGTGGCCAAGATCTCAGCCGTGTGCAGAGGTCCTGCAAGGCCTCCCGTCCGCCCCAGGCCAGGGACGGCGCCTTCTCCATTATCTGACTCACCTGCCTGGCCACCACCCTTCTGCCTCCCGAGCCCTGGGTTGGGCCCATTTTGACCAGGAATTGCAACGTGAGTGAACCCCCAGATGCCACCGTGCTCAGCCCCTAGACAAACTGCACACACACACAGCCAGGCTGGGAGGCTGGGAGCTGCCGGCACAGCATTTCAAAGGACCAACCCAGAGGGACAGGGGAGAGGTCTGACGCTTCCTACTTCTTAACCCTCTTAATGCGGCGGGCCGAAATATCGGCTTTTGTGTCTAGGGCGAAAAGTGTGGCTGGCCGATATATCGGCTCCTACGTGGGCCATTGTTAACTACGTAGGAGCCGATACATCGGCCCACCACACTTTTCGCCCTAGACACAAAAGCTGATATTTCGGCCCACTGCACTAAGAGGGTTAAAGGGATTGCACACGGTGATGTTGGTGGTGGAAGAAAAAGGAAATCTACCAGTTAAGGAGTACAGGGAACTTTCCAGCCGGGAGCTGGGAGCCTTTGGACATCAAATTGACACTAATGTGGTGTTCAATGAGGACCGAGGCCGCCAGACCCAAATTGGCCAGGGCTTAATTAGAGCCGTGCAGAACCCGCCCTGAGGCATCCAGCTTTGGAGTCCATCTCCCGTCCTCACGGGCAGGGGGCCCGGGTGGGATTAGCGCAGCCGCTGTCTCCCGACAGCTTGACACTGGCGGGGGAGAAACAGCTGGGCCAGGGGCTCCGGCCTGGGCCTGCGGGCTGTTGGGAAGGGCTGGGAGAGACGCAGGGCCTTTGGGGGCCGTGCGACTGGGGGCTGCGGAGGGAAGGGCTCCCCACCAGGCCCCCAGGGACATGCTCGGGTGTTCGGGAAGCAAGCTCTGGCAGTGGCCTGAGTCCTGTGCCAAGACCAGATGGCAGCCCCGTCTGCTCCTTCTGAATTTGGGAGCCGCGCAAGCCAGGCCTTAAAGGTGGCACCACCTCATAGCCCCAGGCCTGGGGGCAGGGGCACTGGGCGGCGGGTGTCGGGGCTGGGGCAGCGTCTGGGGCAGGGCGCTGAGTTCGAGTCCTGCCCATGCACCTTTGCAGTCCTGCACCTTGGGCAGCTGCTGCTTTTCTTTCTCTTTTCTTCCTTTAGAACAGCTTTATTGAGGTATGGTTCACATACCATAAAATCCAGCTGCTGCTTCCTAAGCCTCAGTTTCCTCCCTTTGGGACCAGGACAATAGCAGCCTCCACCTCCCCGAGCCAAGAGGTCATTCGAGCTCAAGCTCGGCTCTGAGCAACCAGAATGATCATCGCTACTAATGGGGGCTCTGGGCGGTGGCTGCTCTGGCCACGGACTGTCACATTGGAGCCACCTCCTTCCCTAGTGCCCCTCTGCTGGAACAGGTGGAGCTGACCGCATCCTGGGGACCCTCACAATTTAAACCACACCTCTTCCAGAGTCACCACTCCGGCCTCTGACTTTTCCTCTGTCACTCCCAACTTTGCTCAGTCTGCCCTGCAGCCGCCCTGGCACCAAACCAGAGGCAACCCTGAAAATGGATTCGAGCTTCCTTAACCGCGTGTGTGTGCGTGTTCCCACGTGTACATGTTCGCACATGTGCTCACACACGTGTGATGGTACCTGGCCTCCACCCAGACACACCCATGTGGAGGCAGACACAGGACCTGCCGTGGCTACTTTTGCTCCCTCTGCTCACCGCAGGCTCACACGGCTCGGCCACCCTATGTCCGAAGCCCAGAACTTTCAGAGTGACCCTTGTCCTCCACCCCAAGGAGGATTTCTGGGCCAGGAGGCTCCCCAGAATCCTCCAACCTCCTGGCCAGGTCCTGCTCCCTGCAGACGCCTCCCGTGGAGAAGGAGGGCTGGGGAAAGGGGTGTGGCCGGCGAGATGGCCAGGGAGGAGGGCACTCTCTCTGGGCATCCACTCAGCCCCAGCAGGCCGAGGGAAGAGAGGCTGAGCGTGGCTGGGTCCCACAGCTGATGGAGGGGTCTCTGCCCTTGAGAAATGCCACCCCTCCACGGGGACCGACTGTCGAGGCAGGTCTCCTCGAATCAGAGAGGAAGGACACTGCCCCAGGAGTTAAGAAGCCCCCGCCGGGTCCACCCTGCAGGGTGGGGGCATGCCATCGGGGCGCCCCTCCCTCCCTGGCTGGGACCAGGAAGAAGTCCCTACAGCCACCATCTTCCTAGCACCTTGGGAAGGACGAGTCAGTTCCAACTCCGGGCACCTGCTGTGAGCAGAGTCTGGGTGCGCCCGGGGCCCACCCCAAGCCGCGAATGCAGAGTCCCGCCTGCAGGAGGGCTGAGAGCAACCTGCTTCCACGGAAGCCTGTCTGCAGCTGCAGCCCCCGCCCGGCCCTGCGCACAGCCCCGAGAGGCCCAGCAGCCCAGGTGCCAAGCAGGCCCCAGAGGCTCTTTCCGCCTTGCTGAGTGGAGACGTTTGCCTCCTGGGCTAACCCTGCGCCGTCCAGCCCCATGGTCGGCTGGGCTGCGGAGGGGCTGGGGGCAGGGCCGGGTCCAGCTCCAGGGAACACAAACGCAGAAGCCTCATCCAGAGACAAGATCCCACCTTTGGCTGAATGTCGGGGGGGGGGCCTCCCTGCCAAGTCCCCTGTCTGTTTGACCGCACAGGTGTGGGCCCTTCTGAGCAAGGCGGGAGGAGGGAGGAAGAAGGTTTCTGGAGCTTGAACTGTCCCTGGATCCCCGGGCTGGGGCTTGGTGACAGGTTGGCCCAGACGGCCGGGAGGCCCCTTTGGTCCCTGCCCTTGCGGCTCCAGGGTTTTAGCATCTATACCTAAGACCTAAGCCCCTGCGCTCCCTGGCAATAACACCCCCCCCTTGCAGAGAGGCAGGGACTCAGGCTAGAAGCAGGACCAGGCGGACGGCAGGGGCCACTGGCTGTGTTCTGGCACCCACCTGTGGGCTGTGGGGTGCTGGGGGCCATGGGGGCCCTGGCAGTGGATGTGGAGGGGGCAGACGTGGTGGGTCCCCCCCTCATGGCCACAGTGGCCACGGTGGCCACAGGGCCTTTGGGGACAGGGTCTTTCTGGGACCTGCCGGTGCCTGGCGAGAGATGGGAAAAATGAGAGGGTGCGGAAGTCAGCAGGGGTGGGGGCACCCCAGAGACGCAACTTTCGACGCCGCGCAGATCCTCCACCCCTCCGGGGCCAGCTTCCTTCTGTGCCCCAGCGGGGAGGCCAGCCTGGGTCGGGAGGGACCACTCGTGTGACGCGGAGCCCCACAGAGGGCAGAGGGTGACGGCACACCCAGAAGCATTTCTGAGATGTGGGGTCAGCCAGTGGTTTCCTGCTGACTCAGCGTGGAGGCAGGGCGGGGCCTGCAGGGATCAGCTGAGAGCTGAGCCTGGGCTGGGTGAGTGCTCCCCGTGAGTGCTCCCCGGGCCGTGTGGATGTCGCCGCTGACTGCCCGTGGGCACCCACGCCTGCCCTCCCCCTCCTCGAGAGCTTTCGGGCCCTCCTGCCGATGCCCCCTCCTCGGTCTGCAATGCCCTGGGCCCTGAGCTGGCCCGGAAGACCAGGGCAGGGGTAGCAGCCTCCCCAGCCAAGCCACGGGCCAAGAGGGAGGCTGCCCCCCATGTTCAGGCTGGGGGTGGATCCTGCCCTGGTCGGTGAGGAGGGTCACCCCACTCTTGCCTCTCGGGACACCCTCTTCCCAGCTCTGGGTGAGAGAGGAGGAGGTGTCCAGCCAGGGGTCAAGGGAACCTGCAAAATGTCCCACCCCACTTTCCAAAGCAGCACCGAGGAAGCTCCCAGGGGAAGGGAGGTGTGGGCCACAGGCCACAGCACAGTGACAGCGTGATGGGACTCAGGGAGAGCGAGACCTGGAGAAGCAGATGGGCGGAAGTAGAGGAGAGGCCCGAGGGACACCAAAGCCCCTTCTTTTCTCTCAGGCTCTTTCCAGGACATGCAAAGAAGTTCATGCAGTGGGGGCCAGTCACCCCCCTCAGGGACCCAGGTGCGTACTTACTGCCAAAGGAGCCTGCAGCAGCACCTGCAGGGAGAGAGAGGGTCACAGAGCTGGCTGCCAGGAGGAAGGGGCCTGGCTGCGTCCTCCCTGGGGACGGGGGTGGCAGGGGGCGCGTCAAGGTGTCCCTCCCTCCGCCAGAGGGAAGGAAACCTGGGCTTGGGTGGTCACCCCATTTCATGCCCACCACAGCCCTGAGAGGGAGGAGCCGCTATTAGCCAACTTTGCAGATGGATAAACTGAGTCTCAGAGCCCTGACTTACCCTTGGGGACATTCTGACAAGTGCCAAGCACCCCACGGGGAGCTTCACACACACCCCCTTTTAAGATTTTGGACTTTGGGTCCCCCAGTGCAGGGCAAGGAACTGTGCGCAGTGTGTTCCCATCAGAGAAACTAGGGATGGCAGAATAGCTTCCTGAAACGACATCCTAGCAGCTGCCACACGCCGAGTGCCCAGCACGGTCCACACGTGTCCTGCATGAGCATCTAGTCCTCACAACAGCCCACGGGGTGTTTTCTCACGGACCTGCTCCTGCAGACAATGGCGGCTGGGAGGGGCCGAGACACGGCTCAGGTCCCGGCCCTGTCTGTGTGGCTGAGCCGGGGGGAGGCCCAGGCGAGAACCTCCAGTCTCAAAAGGCAGGCGCCTGGCTGTGGCCAGCGGGACAGTCCAGGGAGGAGGAGCCGGCCACACTCACTCCCTCCTTCCCCCACGTGTCTGGGCAGGCTCCACATCAGACCCTGGGGACACCTCGGGAGGTGTGGCCTCGGGAATGAAGCAAGGGAAGTCCCTGGGGGCCAGGCAGGATAGAGGCTGAGCTGGCCCTGGAGGGTGAAGGAGCCAGCCGGGCGGGGGCTGGGGGTGACCAGGCGGGAAGACTGGACGGGGGCAGGTGGGAGGGGAAAGGAGGGAAGTAGACAGATGTTGGGGGTGGGGAAGGGCTCCAGTCTAGGTGACTCCCAAGCTTGGCCCCCTGGGTGTGGGTGCCACTTGGGCTCTTTTCTCCTGGTAGCCCGCCCCGAGAGAAGGCGGGAGACCTGGGTGAGAGAGCCTCAGGCTGAGGCCATGGAGCACCCCAGCCTCACCCCTGCCCCTGAATGCTGGGGAAGCAGGGGTGGAGCGGCCAGCTCTCACCCTGCCCCTGCAGGGAGGAGGGGAGGAGAGGTCTCTAAGGCAATGGCCCTGCTTAGACAGGAGGTGGCTTCTGGCCTGGGGGGAGCAGTGACAGTGGGCCTCCCTCGTGTCCTGCAGGTAAGAGCCTCGGTCTGTGGGTGCCCAGGAGGTGGCAGACACAAGCCCTTGCAGAATCCTCCCAGGAGCAAGGGACAAGTGGAAGACAAGAGCCAGAAGTGCAGAGAGAAAGGGGGAGAAGGTGGGGGGAGAGGCCCACAGGACAGATGAAGGGGAGGTGAATGTGTGAGTCAGAGGGGGAGTGACAGCCACTAAAGGGAGGGTTCAAGAAAGGGCCTGGGCCTCAAAGAGACAGAGACAGGGACCTGGGAGGAGGGAGCCAGGCTGGGGCGGCTGTCAGCGCCCAGAGCGCTCTCTGAGCCTTTGAAGACCTGAGTGCCGCTGGAGCCTGGCAAGTCGTCCCTTCAAAGGCCTGTTGTGCCGCCTGCCCTGGCACATGCACGACATGCCTGTCACGGCCTTGGAGCGGTTTCAGCTTTGATCAGCCTAAAGTCACATAAATCTTTCACCCATCCAGGGAGGGTGCCCGGACGGGGTGGCACAGTGCAGGGTGCAAGAGGCAGCTGCCCAGCCCTGGCGTCGGCACCACATCCAACAGCTCTCGGGGAGACCCAGGAGGGCCCTGAGGCTGGCCGGGCCTCGGTTTGCTCCTCTGGAGCGTGGGCAATGGTGACACTCCCACCCGTGGTGGTGTGATGAGGACGGAGTGGGGCGAGGTGTTTAAAGTGCCTGGCGCGGCCTCAGGCACCGGTCAACGTCCTTGACAAGGGTCAGACACCAGGAAACGCCCGAGGGCTGGGTCTGGGATTCACGGTTTCACAGAGACACCGTGGCTAAGCTGGCGGTCCCCGATGAGTGGGGGTCCTCCATGGGGTGCTTGTGACGCAGGTGTGTGGGCAGACCTGGAGGTGGCTTCCCTGGCACGGCTGAGCAAGGAGAGGAGAGGACCGGGCAGAGAGCGCGGGCAGGGGACTCTGGCGAGGGCCTCGAGGACCCGCTGTGAAATGGGACAACAGGTGCCCAGCTCCCGGGGCACTCTGAGGACAGAGGGGGTGTGAACACGCAGCATGCTGTGACAACACTCATTATCAGGGATGGTGCTGGCTATCCCGATCGCCTGCAGTGGGGCTCCCAACCACCTCACCCCTGCCCCCCAGGGGACCTCCTGTGGGCCAGGGCCAGAAGGGTGGCTCAGAGTTCAGCAGAAAGCAGATGTGCTAGAGGGTCTTGGGAAGTGTGTGTGTGTGTGCACGTGTTTGTGCATGCATGCTTGTATATTTCTGCATGCATGTGCTTATGTGTATGTGTGCACGTTTGTGCACGTATATGTGTGCACATGCCGGTGCATGTGCATTTGCGTATGCATGCTTGTATATTTCTGCATGCATGTCTTGCGTGTATGTGTGCATGTGCACACGTGTGCATACACACGTATGTGTGCATGTGTCGTGTGTGGGATCCAGAGCTCCTGGGGTTGACAGGCGGGGGAGACCGCAGCCACCCTATCTCACAGCCCCAGGGGGCGGCAGGGCACATACAGGCATTGGGAGAGCCGTGGGGCAGCGGCAGGTAGGAGCCGGCCCGCCAGGAGCGGGTGCGGAAGTTCTTCTTGCACTTGCCGCAGTCGGGGCCGGTGGTGTTGTGCTCACACTCGCACTGCAGGCTGCCCTCGCGCACGGAGCACAGGTTGGCGTGCAGGTTGCACTTGCACCTGGGGAGACACGAGAGGGCGGAGACGTCAGAGAGCTCGCGGGCATGCTTTCTGGGGAGGGGGGGAGGAGAGCCCAACGGGAGGGGTCCGGGAAGGTGCTGGCCTGCAAGGACCCCGGAGGCCACCATGCCCACCTGCACTACCTCCTTCGGGACAGAAAGTCCCAGATCCGCCCTCGCATGGAGGGTTCAACTCCGCCTTCTGAAGGCTGCCCCTGGACCCGCCACTGCTGGCCTACTCCCCTCTTTGATGGTGGTTCCAAGGATTTCCTGCTTCTCGGCTGGGGCGGGTGACAAGCCTCCTTCGTCCCAGATGCTGCATTCTTAGCGACGCAGCTTCTGAGCGCCCTAGCTCTTGCTGAGGTGGGCGGACAGGTGGCAAGGGCTGCTACCAGCCCCTCGCCGCGCAGACGGGGACCTGGCCACAGGCTGCACCTCTGCTGTCGGCGGTGGCCCCCGCCCGTGCCCTTGAGGGGGACGGAAAGAACCCCAACTCCCAAGCCCCTGTCAGTTCATCCACACATGTATTATTCATTCGTTCATTCAAATATTTATAGGCAACTCATTATTCTGAAAACTGGTAAATAAAGGAAAGCAGCGAGCGTTTATCTCGCCTGTCCTACATAGACGGCACCTCGGGGTAACCAGAAGCTGATGAGGGGAAGTTTCTGTTTATAGACGCATTTCAGGATGGAACCAGTGGTCCCTAACGGAGGCCTGGCTGCAGGCGAGGAGCAGCGACAGGACAGCAGAGAGAGCTTCCCGCACCCCCGCCCGCAGCCGTCTGGCCAAAATAAATCGCTCCTAAGTCAGACCAAGTCTCTGGACCCGGCCGTGAATTCCCAGCAAGTACAGAGCCACACACCAAACGCCAGGGGACGCAATCCAGCTGGAGGAAACCCCAGAAGTGATGACCCAGTTTTGTCAACAGATGAGTTGCACTGGGACAAAAACTGATGCGGAGGGATAAGGGACCTAAACTAGGAGAAACCTCAGAGGCGTATTATCCAGTGGCAGGGCGTGGAGCACCTCTGGTCTCGGTGCAAACAACCTACAGAATCAAATACGCAAATGGAAGGTACATTTACGAGACACTTGGAAATGGGACGCTGCCTATATTTGATGATATTAAATTAATGTTTTTGAGGGATGATGATGGTATCATGTTTTTAAGTTTTGTTTTGTTTTATTTTCACGGACACAGGGTCTAGCTCTGTTGCCCGGGCTGGAGTGCAGTGGCATCATCACAGCTCACTGCAACCTCCAACTCCTGGGCTCAAGTGATCCTCCTGCTTGGCCTCCTGAGTAGCTGGGACTACAGGTGAGTGCCACCACGGTACCTGGCTAATTTTTATTTTTTTTAGAGATGGGGTCTTGCTGTGTTGCCCAGGCTAGTCTTAAACTCCTGGCCTCAAGTGATCCTTCTGCCTTGGACTCCCAAATTGTAGGTATTACAGGCCTGAGCCACAGTGCCTGGCCTTGAAAAGTTCTTTTCTTTTAGAGATACACACAGAAATATTTACAGATGAAAAATCATCTGATAACTGGGATTTGCTTCAGAATAACACCGAGAGGGGGGACATGGGCCAAAGGAACAGATGAAACAGGAAAAGCCACCAGTTGACAACTGAAGTCGGATGGCAGATCCATGGCGGCTCATCGTGGCAGATTCTCTTCTCTTGTGTGTTGGAAAGTCCCCATGATAAAAGGTTAAAGAGAGAGAGAATGCTCTATATTCTGACACCAGAAGATTTCCAAGGTACCTTGTCAATACTTGGAAAAATATTGCGAAACGCAAGTTGCAGAACAACATGCGTTTAGTAGAATCTTCTTTTTATTAAAATATGCAAAGAAAAATATTTACAGGGCACCTGTTCTGTGGCAGGCTCTGAGCTGGGAACAGCGAGTGCAACGGTCAGCAGAGCAGACGGGTCCCGGCCCTGATGGGGCACAGGGTGTCGCAGGGAGACAGTGGAAATGTCAGTGACCTGAGGGATCGGGGAGGGAGGACAGGCAGGCAGAGCACAGGGGTGTCTAGGGCAGTGAAAGGCTTTATGGCACTGTCGTAAAGTTACATCGTGCAAATGTCAAAGCCCATAGAACTGTAAGACATAGATGAACTGTGATGTAAACTAGGAGCTTCAGTTCATAACTGTGTATCGAAGTTGTAACAGAGGTCAAACACAAAATGTTCCCAAGGAAACCTGTGCAGAGGAGAAGGGGCTATCTTTCTTGTGCTATCTGCTCAATATTCTGTAAACCTAAAACTTTTCCTAAAATGAAGTCTATTACTTAAAAAATAATCGTCACACAAACCTTCAGCTGTTCTAAGTGCCCCAGGGTTGCACAAAGGAGAAGGTATCGAGGGCAGGGGCCCTACCCTGGTCTGCGGGGAGCAGGACAGGTTTCTAGGAAGAACAGTTTTGAACTAAGACCTGAAAGAGAATCAGAAGTTGGCAGGTCAGGAGAGAACCTTCTAGAAGGAGGCAAGAGCAGCGGGAGGGAAGACCCTGGGGCTGACGGGGCCTTGAGAAGAACTCAGCTTGTAAGGTCTGAGCAGAGGCCCAGCGGCGGGATGGGGCCGGGCGCGAGACAGGCTGAATTTTACCCCGAGAGCCACTGTCAGCCTGCAGCAGGTCTGACGTGTCCTGCTTTGGTTCATGTTTTATGCCACCGTGCCCACTCCACGGAGAACGGCTTGTCTGGGGGACGAGGGCCCAGGCAGGGAGACCAGGGGACTCTGTACACAGGGCCCTGTCCCGGGTGGGGGCCCCGGGCCCACCGGTCACGCCTGGGCGTGGGGCAGCTTCCCCTCCCTGGCTGTGCGCCTCTGGAGATGGCTTTCCGGACGTTTAGTCGACAACACCCTCTCGCTCTTCCTTGTCCCTCCCCTCTCGCCCGGCTGGGGGAAGCTTTCTGTCTCCCACACCGCACTCCTTAAGCCGTCCCGGACAGACAGACGCGTGTCCCTCAGCCTCGGCCACACGCTGCAGAGCTGCGTCCTGCCCGCCCTTCCCCTGCGCCCTCACCGCCTGCCCTGCCCTGCCTTGGTCTCCACGGGACCGGGACCCGGGCTCCGTGGGGGCCGCCTTCCAGGCCAGGATTGCAGCGGGAAAACCGGTGGCCCCCGGGTCCACCAGCCACCAACCCCCGTGTGCCGCCAGGGCCGCCTTCCTCCCTGCGGTCTTCCCTCTGCCCGGGGGTGACCCTGCAGAACGGCGCAGGAAGTGAAGGTGCGTCCCGGGAAGGGGCCATCGCAGCGCTACTGAGCACCATGCCGTCAGAGGCCGCTCCCCGCCACGGGACGCTCCTCGCAGGCATGAAAACGACCACGGTTACCGAGGGCTCGCAGTGTGCCGGGCAGGGGTCTCGTGCAGGCCTCTGACTTGCCACCAGAGGTGATGCCATCGTCACCTTCGCGTTACACATGAGGGGGTGGAGGCTGAGAGGTGGCGCCTCTTACCCAGAGGCGCGGGGCTGCCACCGACTGTTAGAAGCTGGGACCCTCAACACCCCTATGACTTGTCCTACGCACGGGCCTCGCCCTGGAAAATTCCTAGGACAAAAACAGCACCCCACCCTCCAGCTATAGCTCTGAAAAGAATGCGTTTCATGACGTGCTGACCGCGAAACACGCTGGTTGGGGCTGGTTGGCCCAAACCCAAGCCTCATCGTCACCCCACTCTATTTTTCTGTTTCTACTTCCCTGTTTCTACTTCCTTGTTTCTGTATGCTTATAAAACCTACTAAAAATCCAAGTAAAGCAGACCTTGACAACCCTTTGCTTGGTCTCGTTCCTTTCTCTCGCCCAGCTCTTTCAGGCACGGTCCCCCTTGACCCCACGAGTAACAGAAGGTCCCGTGGGCCGGGACAACCAACATGACGGGGCTGGAACTCAGAGATCTCTGGCCCCAGAGTCCAGACGGTTAACAGGGGACAGAGCACGGGCTGCAAACAGCTCGGGTTCCAAGGCGCCGTGTTTAAGACACACGTGTCCGTGTCCGCACACGAACAGCAAACGAAACGCACTCAGTTCCCGCGGCGGTCGTCTTGGGGAGGGAAGGGATGATTTTTGCTTTCTTCACCGTCACATCCGTGCTGTCCATGTTCTCTATGGGGAGCAGGCCCTGGTTCCATGAGCAGATAAAAGTGTCACTGATACTTGGCCGAGCACGGGGGCTGTTCGGGGCGGCGAACTGCTCTGCATGACACTGTCACCGTGGATACGTGGCATCACGCATTCGACCCACGGAATGTCCCCCACCGAGCGTGACCCCTGCTGTGCACCGTGGACCTGGGTGAGGACGACGTGTCAGTGTGGGCCCGTCCACGGCACCACGCGGGCCACTCCGGGGATGCCGGCCGTGGGACAGGCTGTCCCGCGCCAGGACAGGGAGTGCCTGGCCAATCTCTGCCTTCCCTTTATTTCGCTGGGAACCTAAAACAGCTCTCAGGAAAGTAAGGTCTGTTTTGCAAAAATGTTATCCAAAAACACGAAGTCAGGCCCGGGCGGGGAAGGCAGGAGGGAAGGGGAAGGATTGGGGTTCGGGGGGCTGCTCACACTCCACACCACCCCCAGGTCTGCGGAGCTCGTTTCCCAGGACGAAGGACGTGTCTTGGGTCCCCTGGAACGTGACTGGGAGGCACAGAGAGGCCCCGGCCAGCAGCACCGGTGGCTGCTGACGTCTGCCACTCAATCCCAACCGCCCCGTCACTGCCCCCACCGAGGGTTCGCTGCGATACCCAGCAGAAGTGAATGGGGCGTGAAAAAGCCTGTTCACTCTTTCCCCGGAGTTCTAACCCCTCCACTACGGCATGTGTGTGCTGTGGGCCTACTGTGTGCTCGGCTCTGGGGAAGGCAGCATGGGATGGCAGGCACCTGCTGGCACTGGGGCTCTTCTTCCCAGGGCACTAACACCCGGAGACAGATGGTCCTTAGCAAGAAAAGTTCCTGCCGTGTGCTTAAACCTTTTTGGTCAAGCATATCATGCTCTCCAAATCCCCCCACACCCTGCTCCCTGGCCCCTCCCACCCGGGGGCCACAGTGCATACTAGCATATTCAAGGCTCTGACAAGTCCTGCAGGAAAGAAACCTATTTGACTTTGTCTAACAAAAGTTTGTCTGCAAAATGTATTTGACCTTGGAAGGTTTTAATTTTCGTCTTCTGAATTCCAATTTGACATCCCACTGAGCTAGCTGGAGAGGGACACCCCAGCTGCATGGAACCAGGAATGTACTCCGCATCCCTGGCCTGAGGAAGGGATATTTTTAGAGATCAGCTACATAAAGAAAAGATTGCCATCAACTTTGGGTGATAACATTGACCCCGGCTTATTAAAAATGCATAAAATACCAGCAGAATCCGAGAAGCATATTGTAACGACTATAACAGAGAGTCACGGCTGTCAGAGCCGGACAGGCCTGGGCGGTGCAGGTGGAGAGAAGCCTGCCCAAGGTCAGGCAGTCGCTTTCTCCCGGCCCAATTCCAGGCGTCCTTCCCTGGGCCGCCTCCGCCAGGCCCCTTCCTGGCCAGCCCCTGCCACCAGTCCTGGCTTCCTCAGGAGCAGGGGAAGGTGTTCTGGCCTCTCCAACTCCCAGCCGAGCTCCGGGATGAGCATGGGTGAGGTTGCCTCTGTGTGTGTGCGTGTACCTGGTGTTTGTACGTGACCTTTCACCTCTCTGGCTCCCTCTTGGTGTCCCCTCCCTTATGTCAGTATCTGTCCCTGTCTCTCTGTCTCTCTCTCCACGTCTCTGCCCAGCATGTGTCAGATCTCGCTCTCCTCTGGGCCTTTGCATGTGCCGTGTCCTCTGCTTGGATGGTGCCCCGCCCCTCTCCTAAAGCTGACACGGAGAGGCAGTGTCGGATGCCAGGCCGGACGTGGCTTCTTTAGGGACACCTTTCACAACCCCTGCCAGGCCCTCCCCCGCCATAAAACTCATCATAACCCGCGACATCTCCCAAAGTGAGGGATACGAGATGCAAGGCGGGGGGATAGGTACGTGACCTGCAACACAGCTTAGCAGGGTATTATTTATTTTTGAATAACAGCATTTTTAAGAAAAACTGACAAACTCCTAAGACCTGGGATTGCAACAATATTATTGCCTAGGTGAGGCCAAGTTCTAAAAGCATATTCATTTAAATAAATTACTAAGCAAACAAATACATAAATAACATGGGATGAGGTTAGACCTTCATCTCACACCCTATACAAAAATTAACTCAGAATGGATCAAAGACCTAAACGCAAGAGCTGAAAACTAGAAAACTCTTAGAAGGAAAAACATAGGGGTGAATTCTCGTGACTTTGAATTTCTTAGACCATGACCCTCAAAGCAAAAGCAACAGAAGAAAAAAACAGATAAATTGGACTTCATAAAAATGAAATACTTTTGTGCTTCAGGGGACGTTATCAAGAAAGTGAAAAGATAACCCACAGAGTGGGAGACAAATTTTGCAAGTCATCTATCTAACAGGGGACCTTCAGCTAGAACATGTAATAAACTCTTACAACTCAATAATAAAAAGACAGCACAGGTTTTAAAATGGGGAAAGGACCTGCATAGACATTTCTCCAAAGAAGACATGCACAGGACCAATGAGCACAGGAAAAGTATGTGGCATTGCTAGCCACCAGGGAAATGCAACTCAAACCACAGCGAGGTGCCACTTCACTCCCACTAGGACGGCTACAGCAAAAAAGACAGATAATAGCAAGTGTTGGCAAGGACGTGGAGAAACTGGAGCCCTGCTACACTGCTGGTGGGAACGGAAATGGTGCACCTGCTCTGGAAAGTGGCCTGGCAGTTCTGCAAAAGGTGAAACCTAGAGTTACCCAGTAATTCTACCCCTGGGTCTATGCATACCCACGAGAAACAACAGCACATGTCTGCACAAAAACTGGTACGCAGATGTGCATGGCAGCACTATGAAGAAACAACCCAAATGTCTACCAACAGATAAACAAAATGCGGCCCGTGCAGACAATGGAATGCTATTTAGCTGTAAAAAGAAATAAAATATGGACACACACCACAACATGGGTGGATCTTGGAAGCATTGTGCTAAGCAAGAAAAGTCCGTCACAAAAAGCCCCACTCCGCACATTCCATTTGTCCCAAACGCCGGGACAGGTCGCTGCACAGACAGAGCGAGCAGAAGGGTGGGTGCCCGGCGGGGCTGACGGGGAGGGGGTTGAGGGCAATGGCTAAGGGCGCCGGGTGTCTTTTGGGGGTGATGAAAACGCCCCAGGCTCGACTGTGGTGTGCCCCGCTCTGTGAACGTCCCACGGGCCACCGCGTCACACACTGGAGATGGGGGGAGGATGCGGGACGTGCGTGGCGCCTCAGTGGCGCCGTGGGCAAGTGGGCGAGTGACCGGGTGGGAGGTGGGTCGGCGAAGGGCTCGCCCGCCTCACTGCAGCCAGGACACGGGGCTCTATCGCACACGGCGCCCGCGCGCCTTAAGAGTTCGGTCTCACGGTTTGCACAGACCTGTCATCGAGTTGTGCCTAAAGAAGGGCTCCTGGGAGAGGACAGCGACAGCCGGCGCACGCTCTGCACGCTCTGCGGGAGTGGGCGCCTCGGCCCTTCCCAGCAGTCCCGTGAGTGATGTGTCCTGACTATCCTCGTTGGCACGTGGGGAAACTGAGGCCTGGGGCGGTGAAGGGCGCTGCCCCAGGTCCCGCAGCTGGTCCGGGGCAGAGCCGGGACTCAAATCCAGGCAGCCTGACGCCAGGGCCGCGGTTAGCGCCTGTGCTCCTGGGTCCAGGCGGCGGGAGCCTGGGCGCTGAGCAGCGCAGGGCCGGGTCCGGCCCCGAGAGGGGCGCTCACGCTGCGTGGCCCCGCCCCGGTTCTCAACCCGCGTGAGCGTCAGTTTTCTCACCTGGAGAGTGGGGAGCGATAATCCACTGTGGGCCGGCATACACCCCAGTGACACTGGGCATTTGTGAATGAACGAAGTAGAGAGCGAATGAACGGACACATGGCCTGCACCTGCCGTGGGGGTGAAACTAAAGCCCCTGACACAGCGGGTGCCCCCCGGAATTTCCTGGGGACTGTGGGGTGGTAGCCCTGTCCCCCTCGTCCCACTTCCCTGGGATGTTCTGTCTTACTTACTACGTGACCTTGGGAAAGTAGCTGATTTCCCTTGGCCTCGATTTCCTAATCTGTAAAATAGGCACAGCAGTAACGCCTGCCTCAGACAGTTGTTGGAAAGATCAACCGAGAGACTGTCTGTAAAGCGCTTGCACAAGGCACGTCAGTGCCCAATAAATGTTAATTCCCCTTCTCATCCTGTGAGCTCCCAGAGGCAGGGACCTTGAGAGCATTCCCCGAATAAAGGTATCGAATCCTCACGAGGACCTTATGAAGAGGCTATTACGATCGCCTCCATTGCACAGACAAGGAAATGAGGCACAGAGAAGTTAAGCAAGTTGCCTAAGGCCGCACAGCTGGTGAACCCCACTTTGGGAAAGTCTGGAGCAGGCAGCTGGGCGGAGGCCCGGGAGTCTCCGTGTGCTGGTTCTTGGACAGACTTTCTGGAAGCGCAACCAGCCCACGATCCCCCAAACACAGGCACGGCCTCCCCCTCCCTCCCTCAGGCCTCAGTCCTGGGATTTCTCCTCCCTATTCCAGAAGGCCCGTGGCAGGCGAAGTGCATAAAACAAATAAGCAAGCATGTATGCATAACGTGTGGCTGCCCGTGTGCAGACGGGCCCCGCGCACTGCTGACCAAATCCTCGTGAAAGCCCGCAAGGCGCTGCTCGCCCCACGGGACAGGGGAGGGCGCAGGACCCGGCCTGCGGCTGCACCACTGCGCCACCCGGAACGCGCCGGACGCCGTCTGAGCTCGGGGGCTGCCTGGGCAGTACTTGGGCGGGAGAACGCAGGCCTCGGGGGTCGAGTGTCAACGACTGCCCCAGCTCTCCTGGTGGAGGAAGCCGCTTTACCCCAGGGCGGTCCGGCACGCGGGTGGGGTCTCTGGAGGAGGGAGGCCGGGAAAAGGGCCACGCAGCCGGGTCCCCCTGCCTGCCGCCCGCAGCTGTGCTAACCGATTCTGAGGCCGGCCAGGGAAACGCAGCCACGGGAGAAAGCCCCCCGCTGTGCCCCACCCTGGTTCCTCCTGTCCACACCTGGGTGGGTGGTCCCGGCTCCCGGCCGTACCTCCAGCCCACACGGCCCCCTTCATCCACAGGATCAATTTTCCCAAGGAATCACTTTCTGAATTTGACCTTCCAGAAGCAGCAATCTCACCGGAAAACCATCGCCTGAGCCACCTGGTCCCGCTACACCGCACTCTCCGGCCCAGCCATCGGAAAGCGCCATTTAATAATGAGCACAGTGACAGGGCGAAGCTGGCCGGCCCCCAAGGCCTGCCGCCCGCCAGCGGACAGCTTCGTCCGTCCTCCGGGACCTGCTGCTCCCTCCCCAGCCCCACCCCTCACAGTCCCCACGCCCAGGTGGCAGGAATGATGGCTCCGTAGGAGACACACTGAGACAGGGGAGGGAGATGCTGAGTCAGCAGCCAGAGTCCCGCCCGGGCCCTGCTGCTGATTTGCGAGGTGACCTTGAGCCAGTCACTTCTCTGGGTCTCAGACTTCTTAGTTACCAATTGGCAAGGCTGAATTATACTTAGATTTCCAACCTTCTTTAGTTTTTCCTAAATGCCTAACACAGTAGGCTCTGGGCACCCACGGAAGGAAAGGGAGGAGGAGGGAGGGGGTAAGGGGGGAGGGGGGAGGTGGAGGGGATCATGCAGCTGCTCAATTAAAGGCCAGTTAGCAGCAAGGCCGGGCTGGAGCGCTGTGTCATGGGGTGGCCAGACAGTGGGCTCAGGCCTCTGCCACCCAAGGCTGTGCAGGTGACCAGCAACCTGTGCAGGTGACCAGCAACCTGGGCAGGTGACCAGCAACCTGGGCAGGTGACCAGCAACCTGGGCAGGTGACCAGCCCCAGGGACTCGGCCAGTGGGCTGTAAAGCTGGGAAGCAGCCGTTCCCACGTGAGGAGGAGCCGAACTGGCACCACCAGTGCTCAGCACAGCCTCTGGCGCAGAGTGACCCCTCCACAAACGCCCGCTATTGTCACTGTCGCCATTGTTGATGGCCAAGAAGCGACAGAGGGAGGGACGGAGGTGGGAGTGCGGGAGTTCCTGGGAGCAAAGACTGGCCTTGCCGCAGCCCGGCCGTCCGTCTGTCCTGCCACACCTGCCCAGGGCCTTTCTCCGCAGCCAGCTGCTGCCCAAAGCAGACAGGACTGTTCTCCGGGGCCCTGCGGTCCCCCACGAGGGGGGACATACCCAGTGGCCTCCTGGACTGGCATCCCCCCCGAGGGCCCTGACTCCACAGTTGCCAAATTTGCCAAATAAAAACACGGGACACTTGGTTAAATTGGAATTTGAGATAAACACCAAATTATTTTGTTAGTACAAGTATGTCCCAGATATTTCACGGGACATACCTACACTAGAAAAAATTCCCTGTTTATCTGAAGTTCAGATTTAACGGGGCACCTGCATTTCATCGGGCAGCGCCCCTGCCGCCCTGCTCACCGAGTGCTGAGCCACACCCCGCTGCCCCGGCCTGGCCTGGCGTGGGGCCCACTCGCTGCCCCACTGCCTGTGAGGACGAGGAGGCCCGAGGGCTGCGGCGGCGCCTGCTCAGCTATGCTGTCCCTTCACCGTGGCGAATCCCTAACGAGCCCGAGACCACACCTGTTAGGAGGCAGTGCTGGGCCTCGCCCCTGGGGAAGGCCCGGCCCAGACAACCCGAGTTCTCGGAAGGAAGCGTGGCCAGCGCAGCCGGGGGCGACAGCCGCACGAAGCATGGCAGGGCCCCAGCAGCGCCAGGCCGGAGCGTGCCCTGCCCCGCAGGGAGGGGCAGGCAGTGCCCGGGAGCTGCCGGCAGGGGCACCATCTGGACCCGGGCCTGGCACCGTCGCTCCACAAAAATCGTGAGCTGGGCCCTTCCCTCCTCCCAGGGGGAGAGGAGCGGGTGTTTGGAGAGCCTCCCAGACAGGAGGGCGGCGGAATGTGGGTCAATGCCTGGCTGCCGGAAAGAGTGATGATGTCACCCAGTCCTCAGGGGGAGCTGAGCGAGCGGTGAGTCTGGGTGAGCGCGAGATGGGAGGGCCCGGGGCCAGCTGGCCTCACAGGCCCAGCCCCACGGGGACTCAGAGCGGTCCCAGTGATCCCTTGGGAATGGGGTGCACAGGTGGGGCGCGGGGAGAGCCAGCCCCCGCCTCCTCACAAAGCACCTCCTTGCGGGACCACAGGGGTTCTCGGTGACGGACCACACGCGTGGACACGCTGTTACCCGCGGGGCACTGTCCTGGAGGCTGACATTAGACCACGGCCGGCGCGCACCTGGCAGCGTTCCCCTAGTCTCTTGCCGGAGGAGCATTTGTCGCTGGGTGAAGACTGCTCTTTGTTTTGGGAAAAACGTCTTCGTGGGCCTTTGGGTTACAGGCACAGTAACCCAAGGCGAGTCCCAAATGTCACACTGGCCTGGAGATGTCAGCACGCGAGGGTGTCGCGCTCTGCGGGGGGCAGGGAAGGCCGACGTCGCCAAGGGCACTTCCGTCACGAGGGGCCCACACATCGGGCCTGGGGGCCTGGAGGCGGTGAGGAAGGACACGGCCACGGGTGGAGGCCGGGGCGCCCCTCCCCAGCCAGCGGGTGGCCATGGCCAGGGGACAGGCCCCCAGGCCAGTGGTGCTGGTGGCCGTCCTTGGTGTCTTCCAGTTCCGCCTGGTAATCCTCTTCGCCTGTCCCCAGCCTGAGTCAAGCGGTGAGACACGGTGGCCTCTCCCTGTGGGAACTCCCGACACCCCCGAGGGACGGCCCAGGCCAGGCGGACGCCCAAAGAGGCCCATTTCCTGGGGTCTTAGGTCTCCCCTGGGGGACTGAGGGTGAGACCGCGCCCAAGCAGTGTGGCGGGACTGGCAGGAGCTGGAGAAGCCAGGAACAGCTGGGAGGGCAGCCCACGGAGGCCGGCTGGACCGAGAGGCGACAGGTGACCAGAGGACACAGTGTATTTGGGGATGGTGGTGAGAGGAACCCAGTAACACCCCGGAGCTCCAGCTACTCAGTGGGGCGGGCCAGCCAGCCTCCAGAACGGGAGGGAGGAAGGCAATTGGATGTCAGGGAACGTGAGACTGTCACGTCAAAAGGCCGCCGCCAATCAAGGCTCGCGACCCCCAAGTGGGGGGACTCAGAGCAGAGCTGCAGGGATGGAGGGGCGGTCCGGGCGGCCTCGCCTGCCACGGCCGGGCTTTCCCGGGTAATGTGGATGGATGCCGGCTGCCGCTCCTCCTGGAACACAATCAGCCCGGCAATTGAGTTCATCGGCTAAATCAAATCTGGGCTTCTGCGCGAAGTCCTTCGGTTTTAAGTGCTTTAGCACACGTCTCCCCCTCCGGTCTGCTGTAACCCGCTACCCACCACAAGGCCACAGGCAGCTTCCCGGACACAAGGGAGGCTGACGGGCGGGTGCTGGTGGGCTTGGGCGTGTGGCTTTGGGGTGACACGGGGGTGTGGCCAGGGCCTGCCCAGGTGTCTAAGGCAGGATTGCTTCTCTCCCTGCGGAAACTCCCAACACCCCCGAGGAAGGACCAGGCCCAGGTGGCAGCCCGAAGAGGCCCATTTCTCACCAGGGGAAGCACGAGCAGGAGCTGGGTGTGATGGTGGGAGGGTGGGTGGCGACAGGGTGGGTGTGAGCAAGCCCAGCTGGCTCCGCCGCTCTGCCTCCCGGCTCCCGTGTGCGGCCCCTTCTTCTCTGGAAGGAGTCACGCCTCGTAAGACCCATTTGTTCATGCAAGAAAGTTCATTTGTTCATGAATGAATGAATTCCACGCATAGAGCGGGCCTCCCCGGCCTGGGTGCTGGTGGACAAGCCAGGTCCCGTCCCTGCCCGGCATCCAGGGTGGCTGATCTCTGGGGACTCAGGGCCCAGGCTGCAGAGGGAGGCGGCAGGGACAGTCTGCAGTGCACACAGGCACAGTCACCGCGGGTGGCCGCGGTCCGCAGGTCGCCGGAGAGCCACTCGAGGGCTTGTGCAGAAAAGGGACCGGGTTCGTGTGTGGCGGAGAAGCTGCACAGAGAGGGCGGGGCCGCAGGGAGTGGGAGGCCAGTCGTCTCCCCAGACAGCATCCCGACACCCCCGGGCTCCTTCTGGGGGAGGGGTGCTGATGGGGGGTCCATCTGGGGACCCGTCCAGGCAGAGAGCGGGACAGAGGACGGCGGAGGGGGCATCTCCCCACTGAGTGCAAAGGGGCCTGCAGGAACCCAGCCCTAAGTGCAGGGGAGAAGCGAGGAGAGTCCCCAAGGCCCCGAGAACCCCGGGCTCCTACCGAGGCCTCAGCTCACCCCGTGGGTCAGCACCTGTGCGCAGGTGCCCGGTGGCAGTGGAGGCCGCCATGTGTGCGTGACTGGGTTCATGGGGGGGGGCATGTGTGTGCGTGGGGAGGCGTGTTACAGATGAGTGAATGCGTGTGTGTGCGTGTGCGTGTTCATGTGTGTGACTCGGGGTCCATGCCGAGGAGCCTGTGTGAGTCTGAAACGAGCTGGGCGGGGACGAAGTGCCAGTGAGGCTTCAAAGGACTCGCCAGGCCCCTCTGTTGGGGTTGGGGGGAGCCGCCCGGGCAGGGGGCCGAGCCGGGCCTGGGGGCCAGTCTGCCCCTCCCCCCCACTGACCGCCTGGGCTCATCTGATACTAAAGCTTCTCCTTCCTGCGCACGGGCTGCTGATCGCCGAAGGGGGCCGGGACAGAGCCGGGCTTGAGATGAGACCCGGATCCGGCCCCAAGCGAGGGGCGCGGGGAAACGGGGTCTGTGTCCAGGTGACTAAACACCGATGCCCACAGCTCCTCTCCTCCAGCAGCGACCGCGTGTCGGGCCTCCCACTAACCTTCGAGTTCTCGGACAAGCGACACAATGACGGGATCCCAGGTTACAGCTGGGGACACTTGCCCCAGGCCACCAAACAGCAAACCGGAGGAGTGTCAGTTCCCGTGGGGAACTGCACCGTCCTGCACTGTCACGTGCCGCTCCTCACTCAGGGCGGAGGGACCTCTGTGAGCCAGGGGGACGGGCCACCCTCGGCCGCCAGGACGGACTCGGGGCCCCAGACGGAGCTGGAGGTGGGGCCCCTGACCCAGACACAAAACCAGACAGCCTTCTTTCCGGGCGCACCACAGGGCCCTCTGTCCCCTCCGCTCTCCAGCGCCCGCCTGCCTGCCATCGTGGCCCGGACGTTGCAGCCGCTGTGCTGCCTCCACCTCCTCAGGAAGAACCTCTCTCCCCCTCCCACCCTCTCCAGAGCCAAATGTGTTGCAAGCCTCATCTGTTCCCGCCTCGACCCCCCCATTCACTCTGGAGCCCACCCCAAGCAACCCCCACCGCGACCCCTCTGCACCTGCCTCCCAAGGTCTCCTTCGTCCTGCCTTGCCGAGGCCACGGATGCTCCCGGACCCCTCCGCTGCGAACCCCAGATGCGGCCCTGCTGGTCCCCTCCTCCTGCCCGTCCGGACGCCCCCACCCCATGCGCCTTCTCCAGCCGCGTGGCGGGCCGGGTGCTCGGAAGTCTCGCACGCCCCCGCGGCGGTGCCAGGCGCCGTCCCCAGCCCGGCCTGCCCGCGCTCAGCCTCGCCTGCGCTTCACACTCGGGGCCACACGCTCCGGATGCCGCACAGGCGTCTCGCAGGCAGCAGGGCCGAAATAGAACGCGGCCCCTCCCGCACGCAGCCTCTCCTCCCGGGGACGGTCTGGCCGTCTCTCCCCGAGTTAAACCTACACGCACCGCACGACCCAGCCGCCACACCTGGGTGTCTACCCGAGAGAGAGGAAAGCTGATGTTCGCCCGGAAACCCCTACACCAATGTTGGTAGCAGCTCTACTCATACTCGCCCCAGACGGGAAGCAACCAAAGCGCCCTTCCACGCACGGGGAAGGGATGAACGCGCCGCCCAGCGCCCGTCCGCCCGGCGGAGCCCTGCCCGGCGCGTGAGCAGCGGGCGTAGCCATGCTGCAGCCTCACGGGCGTGGCCTTGGGCAAGAGCAGCCAGGCTGAAAATGCCACGCTGCGTGAGCTTGTCCACCCGTAGGACTCTTCCAGAAAGGACAACACTGCTGCGACAGGGAGCGGGTCAGTGACGTCCAGGGGCCGAGCGTGGGGCAGGCTGTGGCTACAGAGGGTGGCCCCAGGGAGTTCTTCCGCCACGGGACAGTTCTGGACCTGACTGTGGTGGTGGTTGTAGGAACCTACACTCGTGTCAAAATTCACAGAACTGCATCCCAGAAAGGTCAATTTTATTGTATGGCAACATAAAAAAATAAAATGAAAAATATTTTTTAAGAATGTCCTCCAGAAACATCTTCCCCATTTGACAGTTGTCCCCATTCGACAAGGTGAAATCTCCACCCAGCCAGTGTCTCCAGCCGGACACCTCGGGGTGCCCTCGGTGCCTGCTGTGCCCTGCCACGCCAACTCTACCACCAAAGGCCACCTCCAGGAGGCCCGAGTCACCCCCAGCCGCCACGAGAACCTGGCCACATGTTGTCGGCTTGGAAGGGCCCTCCTGGTCTCCAGCTGCCCTGCCGCCCCCACCGCACCCCTCCCCACACGCCCTCCAGGTTTCTCCCCCAAAGCCCCTGCCTAGACCCCTGCTCCAGGTCTCAGGCTGGTCCCCAGCTCACCTTGGCTTATTTCCTACTGAGCACCTGTAGTCACTGGAGGCTACTTAGTGCGCTTCCTCCTCCATCGCCCCGCTAGAGTGTCGGCCCCACACAGCCGGGGCATCCCAAGCGCGTGGCTGTGTCCGGCATGTGGCAGGTGCCTGTTACGGGCTGAATCTTCCCAGCGCCGCTGGGAGGGCGTTACTGTGAGTGACTCCACCCCCCCGAGCACCTGCAGGGCTTCCTGCACCTCCCCTGACCCTGGAGACCCCTCTGCTGAGGGTGGGCCACAGCGGTAGGGGAGCAGAACCCAGGCGCCAGAGGAACCTCCTGGGTCCAGGGGCCAGCACCCCGCCCCCGCTCCTCCACACGTCTGCCCTCCCAGCGCCCCCAGCTCTCAGCGACGGCCCATTTTGTCTTTAGTGACCCATGCCCACTCTCTGGTGGGAAGCAACAGCCCAGGAGGCTTGGTGGGGGCAGTTAAAGGTGAGCTGCACCTAACAAAACCTCTGCCCCCAAAGAGCAGGGCACATGTATGTTGGGTCTAAAATGTGGGAAGCAAAACACGAAACTGCCTTTCCAGGGACTCTCCAAACGTCTCGGGATCACGGGCCCTTTTTGAGAATGGGATGAAAACTGGGGCTGCTCTGCTACCGACCCTGCACGTAACACTTCACACACTTCTCAGCGAGTCTGTGGACCCCTGAAGCCCACCCTCTGCCCTTGTAAGAGCCCGCAGCAGGCCCAGGGTGAAGAAGCCCCAGGCGCCCTACAATCTGCTGTTCCTAACGCTGACGATCTCATCTAGCCCTCAGGGCTACTGTCTCTGTCTTCCGGAGGCACAGACAGGTTAGGGGACGTGCCCAGGGCCACATCTCACCCAGGATTTGCACCTGGACAGTCTGACGTGAAGGCCGTCCATCCATCCATCCATCCATGCATCTGTCTGTCCGTCCATCCATCCATCCATCCATCCATCCATCCATCCATCCATGCATCTGTCCGTCCATTCATCCATCTATCTTTTATCTTTTAGGTAGTAAAATGTACACAACATTCACCATCTTACTATTTTTAAATGTATAGTTCGGTGGCATTAAGTACATTCACAGTGAGGGGCAAACCTCACCACCATCCGCTTCCAGAACTTTTACATCTTCCCAAATGGAAACTCTGTCCCCGTTAAATGCTAACCCCCCACTGCCGCCCCCAGCCGCGGCAGCCGCCATTCTATTTCTGTCTCCGTGGATCTGACGGCTCTGGGGACCTCGCATGTGTGGAACCCTACGGTTTTTGCCCCTTTGTGGGACTGCCTTGCCTCGCTTAGCATGGGGTCCTCGGGGTTCATCCGTGTTGTGGCACGTGTGAGCACCTCCTTGCTTTTTTTTTTAATTTCGGCATATTATGGGGGTACAGATTTTAAGGTTTCAATAAATGCCCATTTCCCCCCCCTCCCCCCACAAGTCTGAGTCTCCAGCGTGACCATCCCCCAGATGGTGCACATGTCACTTGTTATGTATGTATACACCCGCCCCCTCCCCCTCCCCCCTGCCCAATACCCTATTACTGTAGCTCCTGTGTGAACCTCCTTGCTTTTTAAGAGTGAATGGTGCTCTACCGCACGCGTGCGGCGCGTTTCGTCTTTCCGCCACTCGCTCATGGAGACCTCGGGTTGTTTCCACCTTTTGGGTACTCTGAATAATGCTTTTATTAAAATGAATGTACAAATGTCTGTTCAAGTCCCTGCCTTCAGTTCTCGTGGGTCTGCACCCAGGCGAGGAACTGCTGGGCCGTGTGGTCACCCTGTATTTAACTTCCCCGGGGACCCCGACGCCGCTCCCCAAGGTGCTGCCCCATCCCACATCCCACCAGCCGCGCACACAGGTTCTTTTTTTTTTAGACAAGAGTCTCACATCAACCTCAAATTCCTGGGCTCAAGTGATCCTCCTGCCTCAGCCTCCCGAGTAGCTGGGACTACAGGCATGCGCCACCATGCCCGGCTAATTTTTTTGTATATATTTTTAGTTGGCCAATTAATTTGTTTCTGTTTTTATAGTAGAGACGGGGTCTCGCTCTTGCTCAGGCTGGTTTTGAACTCCTGACCTTGAGCGATCCGCCCGCCTCGGCCTCCCAAGAGCTAGGATTACAGGCGTGAGCCACCGCGCCCGGCCCGCACACAGGTTCTAACCTTCCACATCCTCGCATTTGTTATTTTCCGTTTTTCTGATACTAGCCATCCAAATGGGCAGCTCCATCCATTCCTTCACCTCCCGGCCTCGGTTTCCACCTCTGTGCAATGGGGACAATGACCCTCTCTGGGTAGGGCTCAATCAGGAAACGTACATGCAGGACTTAGGACACCACCCGGACGGTAAGAATTCTCGGTGACAGCGGGCACTGCTGAGGGAGGAAGCTCTGCCCTCAGAGAACGGCCAGCAGTCGGCACAGGCAGAATAATGTCACGGCCTTCCCTTCCCGCCCGGCTTTTCCAGTAGAGCAGCTGAGGAAGGGAGGGGTGGGCACAGGCCTGGGGAGTGCGGCAGGACCTCTCTCTCTGCACGTCCCTCCCCCTCCAGAGGCTTTCTTCCCTCTCCTGCTGCTATTCTTGTCCCTCTCCCATACCCCGCTGTCACCATCGTCATCGATAAGGACAGGACTCTGTGCAAGAAGATGAGAAGGTGAGAAAGCGATCAGGGAGGAGAAAACCAGCCAGGGGGCGGCCCAGGGACCCCAGCTGAGGGTAGGGGACCCAGGTGTGCAGCCTGTCCAGGCCCAGCTCGGCCTCTGGGATCTAGCAGGTCTTCTGCCAGGCAGAAAGGGAGTGAGGACACAACCCTTGTTGGCTCGTTGTGAGTAAACGGTACCGACTGTCCCTGTTCACTAAATCCATGTTTGTAACTGTTGAACAGAACAGGTGCACAAGACTTTAATCTGGTGCACAGGACCTCTGCTCATCATCTCCCACAAACACCACCCCACTGGGCTTGAATGCCTCCAGGAACAGGAAGCTCACTCCTCCTTTCTTGCCCTCAGCTGGAAAGGGACCAGCAGGGCTGCTTTCTTGGAGCTTCCAAGAGTTTTCTGGGCAGAGGAATTTTCCCCCAGCCATGGCCTGGGGGTGAGGATAGGCTGACTCCTCTCTTCCCTCCGACTCCCAGACCCGGAGTGGGCAGGGCTGGCCAGGCCGTTTTGCCAGAGTTTGCCCACACCCAGCTCCTGGCATGATAGCCCTGCTGTGGCCCTATCACAGGGTACAAACAGACACGGACAATTTCAGAGCCGGGAGGGTACACTGGCAACTCATCTCATAAGGTGTCCTGGGCTACAGGGCCGTTTTCTTATTTTAACCTGTTCAGAGTTTTAACAGATTTTGAAATAGGTGTCAATATGTTATTTTATTTTATTTATTTATTTATTTGAGACAGAGTCTCACTCTGTTGCCTGGGCTAGAGTGCTGTGGCGTCAGCCTAGCTCACAGCAACCTCAAACTCCTGGGCTCAAGCAATCCTTCTGCCTCAGCCTCCCGAGTAGCTGGGACTACAGGCATGCGCCACCATGCCCGGCTAATTTTTTCTCTATATATTTTTAGTTGGCCAATTAATTTGTTTCTATTTTTAGTAGAGATAGGGTCTCACTCTTGCTCAGGGTGTTTTCGAACTCCCGACCTTGAGCGATCCTCCCTCCTCGGCCTCCCATAGAGCTAGGATTACAGGTGTGAGCCACCTCGCCCGGCCAAGGTGTCAATATTTTGAAGATCAAGAGATTTCACATAGACACGTGCCGTGTGCCTGCCCTTGCTGCGCCAGGCTGGCGATATGCAGCCCGCTGTCCTGTGAGGGGCCTGCCCTCTCCCTTTCTCCACGGACCACACCCTTCCCTATTGCTTCTGCTGGTCAGTGTTACCCACGTACGCTGTCTTCCCAGTCCCTGTGGACATGTGGGTTTGCAATCCCCACAAACTCGAAAAGCTCGCAAGCTGCAGCACCTGGGGTGGGTGCAGTGATGGCCTCACATCCAGGCAGCCTGGTCCCCACGCCTGGGATTTACCTCTCCTGCCGTCTAACAGGGAACGCAACGCTGGGATAATGAGAAAACCGAGGTTCCGCCAGGTTGGAGTCATCCAGCGAATCCACCTGCAGCTCCTCCCTCCGGCTCGCTTGGGCTTCGCAGAGACAGCTTTCTGGATCTCACCCCACACCTCCTGGGCCCAAGGCTCTTGGTGGCAGGGTCGGGACTCTTGTCGGTAAAAGCTCTCCTGGAAGGGGCTGGGTCAGGTTTGGGCCCCTTGTGTCAGGGGCAAGGTGGGGGCTCCGGCCCTGCTCCAAGCCCCGTAAAGCGATGATCTCATCCCTCCCCAGTCCAGATTTCGCCCCAGATTTCCTGCTCAGTTTAAAGCCAGCCGCTCTGGGCTCTTCACCTGAGCTCCTCCATGTGTGGATGGAGAAAATAGCTCCCGCCCCCCTCCTGCCTTCCAGGAACCGGCATGCGGGGCAGGGCCAGCGGCAGGCAGGAGGGGCCACGGGGGGCGGGGGGAGGGTGCAGGTGGCTGTGTTTTTCTCTGCGCCACCAGTGCCTGGCCTCCCCTGCCGCCCCCTCTTACCCCTGATTTGTGCCAAACCCGCATTCCGCAGGGCCCTGGGCTCTCCCCAGCTGCTCTGGCCCCGCCCCAGCCAGGAGCCTCTACCTCCCACTCCCGCCTCCCCCAAGGGGGGCCTTGGAGCTGTGACTAGCTAATCGAGGAATAAAATAGGGAACAGCCACTGAATCAAAGAACCTTGGCTTTGGGAGTGGAGGCTGGCGGGAGGCTCCATAACATAGGCCACCTGAGCTCGAGAAGGCCCAAGCCGGAGCTGGGACCAGGGGCGAGGAGGCCGTGGGGCCGGGGCCTCACCCACAGCTCAGCGGTTGAGACGGACTTGAGCTTGGACGCGCTCAGGGTCGGATCTTGGCTGTATGGCACTTGGTGGAGCTGTGTGACCTCCTTACGCTCCGGACCTCACAAGCCTCCGCCTCCTCATCTGAGGACACAGGCTTCGGGGCAGGCCGTCCCTGCAGGGAAGCTCCAAGGTGGGGATCAGGTATGGCTGGCTCAGGGCTGCATGCTCAGCGCATGGCAGCTCAGGCCTTCCTTAACCACGGGGGGATCAGATGGCTATTGACTAAACAAGCACTTGCACGTGAGGCCTTCATGCAGCACTCAGTAGCAAATGGGCCGCAGCAAACACCGGGCAAGTATTCGCGATTGTCGTTGGCGGCCACAGGGCGAGGCCTGGGAACATGGGGATGGTGAAGTTCTGAGGGAGCCGGCAGAAGAGGTTCAGCGTGAAGCCCCAGAACCCCCGGAGTCCCCAGGCGCCCACTCGGGAACTCTGGGGGCATCGTCTGCTTGGGTCCCACATCCCCGTTTGCCACCTGGTCCTCGGCACAGCTGGGCCTTCCCAAGGGGAATTTAAGAAGCGAAAGAGGAGGAAGTCACAGCCCTCTGCTGATCCATCTAACCAGACCTAATTAATCGATGAGCCAAGCTGCCACTTTCCTGCCAACCAGCCGCCTGAGGAGTACTTACTCCATCTGTGAATCGATTGCCGCACTTTCGCCACCACCACGGCTAATCCACGCCGCCCACAGAGGCTGGGTGCCAACGGGGGCCGCGGGCCACCAGACAGGGACCACCCTGCCACTTGGCCAGCAAGACATGGACTCCAGGCAGTCCCAGTCCTCTTGTCACAGGTGGGAAACTGAGGCCCAGAGAGGGGTCCAGATGGGTGGGGCTGGAATGCCAGGTCGGCTTGCCAGGGCTGCAGGGCCACCACAAGGCCCTGACTGTCACCACCCCCGCCTCCACCCCGCAGCCAGCCCGGACGCCAGGACCCCACACTGGTCGCCCAGTGAAGCCTAAGGCAGCCGTGACCAGACTCCTGTGGACGAGGGTCCCCCTGCCACAGCCAGCGCCAGTCAGAAAACAGGCCGGGGTCAGGGGAAGGCCTGGGGACCTGGTTCCCACCCCCGAGCTGCTAAGCCCAGTGGGATTGGGGGGCTCGGGGGTGTCTTGTACCAACCAGACAACTGTCTCCTGAGGGCGGAGGTCACAGAGACAAACAGAGGACAAAAGCCAGGACTCTCAGCTTCTGCAACAGTGCCCACATAGAGAGTGGTTTCCAGAGCATTCCTGATTTTAAACACCCCGTCTCGATCAGGGCAGGGCCGGCGACCACGGGAGTCAGAACCACAGGCCCCTGTGTATGCACCTGCCCCACGCCCATCTGCCAGCCTTGACCCTGACTCCCGCTTCACAAACCCCTTGCCTTTGCACATTGTCAAAGCAAAATAAAATGCAAACACAAGCTGAAGACGGAAGCACCACGCGGCCCCTCCCAACGCCGCTTGGCAGGCACCCGTGACATTTCTCCTGTGCCTGCCCAGACTTCTCTCCAGCGTCTCTTTAAGATACAGAGATTATACACACAGGCGTATCGTACACTTTACAAAACAGGATGATGCCACACACACCATGCAGCAAACTGCTTTTTCCACGCGTCAGGAATTACACACTCGGCAGCGCTTAGAGCCTGCGGGGGGACAAGCCCACAGGGCGTCACCCAGTGGGGCCTCTGGTGTGGCCCCTGCCCATGCCTGCCTCAGTTGCCCTCCTGGCCCCATCATGCTGCACACCTCGCTCTCAACTCCGTCCTCCCTCAGCCCGCCCCAGCCCTCTCACTCCATTGTTTTGTCCGGTTTTTATTCAACTTTTTTTTTTTTGCACATGTTATGTGCTGGGCACTGTTCTAAGGGCTTCATCAACCTCACTCATTCGACCCTCAGCCCGATGCAACGAGAGAGGCGTGACCGTCACCACCCCCTCCACAGAGGCCCCGCCCCACAGACCGGCACGCTGTCTGCCAAGTAGACAAATGACGCGCGGAACCACTTAACCGCCCACGGTCCACACAGTTCCTGGGAATCAAGGGCTGCTGTCACCTCCTCCGACAGGCTCCTTCCCCTCCCCCGACGTGTCCTCTAACCTTGTCCTTCTCTGGAACTGGGGCTACCTCGTAAGTCGGGGTTGTCCACACCTTGCACGCTCCAAAGGAAAGTCTGACCCAGCCTGGCTCCTGGCAGGTGACCTCTAACCCCATAAGCCTGGGACTGTCCCATCTGTAAGTGTCCCTGTTAGCCAGGGGGTCTTGGCCACACCAGAGTCTACGCTAATGACATGACTTGGGTGGGGGGGTGTCATTGGCCTCGCAGCATCAGCTCAGCCTCTGGAAACCGAGACAAGGCCAGCCAGGAAGGCCCACCACACCCAGCTGCCAACTCCTGTAAAAACCGGACGCCAAGGCTCGCACAGGTGCCCCGGCTGTGGGTTGTCCCCGAGTGCCCTCCGACACTGGTGCTGGGAGAGCTCAATGCAGCCCGCGTGGCCCCACCGGGAGAGGACAGCCAGAGCTGCACCTGGCTCCCCTGGGCCTGCCCGGTGCACCTTGTCCTGCTGCCGACTTTAATCTCTGTCCTTTCACTGCAACAAGCCATAACTGCGAGTGCAACAGCTGCACCGAGTTCTGTGAGGCTTTCTGGTCAATCATTCAGCCCGAGGTGGTCCTGGGGGCCCCGACATCCACTGAGTCAGTGGACGGCTCCCGCAGCTCCTGCACGCCTGCGCCAGGCGCCATCCCAGCCCTGCCCACGCTGGCGGGCCCCACTCCTGCCGTCCAGACCCCCGGGCCCTACGGAGCACGTCTGTCACCCACACGTGCACCTCCCTCCATGGAAAGGCCCCGGCATGTCGTTGGTGCAGCCCCAGACACCCTAGCTGTCCCTTTGATGGGGCACCGGGCAGCATCCCAGGAAGCAGGCGCCGTCCCAGAGAGGCGCCACGTCCCGTCCCGGGCACTGGGTCACATTCCGGGTTCCAGGGGACGCCCCCGGGGCCCGCGCCAGGCCTTACCTGCCAACGACCTCGATGTTGGAGATGGCGTAGAAGTACTTGTAGAGGTTCTCCCGCTGCACGTAGGTGCCGCCCAGGGCGGGGCGCAGCAGGCGCATGCGCAGGTCGGTGAGGGTGAAGAACTCCTTGAGGCCCTTGGCGCTCTCCAGCCGCGCGTACAGGTTGTCCATGTTGCGCAGGTCCGGGCCGGCGAAGATGGCGAAGCGGTCCCGCACCTCGAAGCGCACGTGCTTCTCCTTCTTGGAGCCCGCCCAGCGCGAGTACTCCTCGGTGCAGAGCACGCGGTGGGCGCTGGAGGGCGACATGTCGCGGGCCCGGCGGGCGGACATGCCGAAGGCCTCCATGCAGTCCTCCGCGTAGAACTGGTAGGGCTGCCACGTGCGCCCGTTGTCCAGGGACTTCTCCAAGACCATGACGGTGGGCCGGCCGTACTCGAAGGTCACCACCACGTCGTCCGTCAGCTCCACGCTCTTGTTCCAGGACAGGGTGATGTTGGCCTCCAGCGGGCTCGGGTAGCGGCTCCACGTGATGCTCTGCCAGTAGGTGGCCAGCCCCTCGTCCTCCTTGTCAAACATGAGCCGGGGCGGGTGGGCCAGGTCCGGGTTGGAGGCGTCGCACTCGTTGCTGCACAGGTAGGGGTTCTCCTGCAGCGGGGAGGGGAGAGGGCAGGGTGGGTGCTGGCTGCTCGGGTCCGCCCGGGAAGCCTCCGCCCGGCCCGGCCCGTGCCCGCGCCCGACACCTGCTCGGCGGTCACGGAGCCTGTGCTCCTGCATCCAGGCACCAGGTGGTCATTCGTACCCACTCCCCCAAAGCGCACCAAGCCACGCAACTCTAGGGCTTCCCGAGAGAGCACACACTTGTTCCTACTCTAAACACAGACAGCCGAGAAGGGTGGGTGCTAGTCCCCTGATCCGGAGCCCTCCATGGCTCCCCACTGCCTGGAGGATGAAGTCCTCACTCTTTAACACATCGACCCTGACCTGCCCTCCCACACGTGTTCCTGGGCCTCCCAGCCGAGCACTCCCGTCCTCCAAGCCCTGCTTCTTGTCCGTGCCTCTGAGCCTTTGCAGATGGCATTCCCTCTCCTGGATGTGCCCTTCCGCTCTCTGTCTGCCTCAAAAATTCCCATGCATGTCCTTGACTCTTTAAACGTGTCCTACACCACGATGCCTTCCCCACCCTTTACAAAATACCGTCGGGCGCGGTGAACACCTCGGGTGCTCAAAGGGCGGCTGGAAGCTCCAAGCCCCTCCCCCATACCTTGCCCTATGCATTGCTTCCAGTTAGCTGAACCAGTAAGCCTAAGTCGAGTACCTTTGTGAGTGCTGTGAGCTGTTCTAGCAAATTCTCAGACCCGAGGGGTGCTGGGGGAACCCCCTATTTGTAGCCCATTGGTCAGACGTACAGGAGGCTCCGGACGTGCAGTCAGAGGGGGGGGTCCCCCAGGACTGAGCCCTTCCCTGTGGGGTCTCACGCTGTCTCTGTGCAGTTAGTGGCAGAACTGGACAGAATCGGTGGACACCCGGTCGGTGTCCAGAGCTGGAGAACCGCTGGGAAACCCCACACATTGGTGTGAGAAGTACTGTTCATAGAAACAGGTGGGAGGGGCGCTGGTTGGGGACCACAGGGCGCCGCCCCTCGCTGGCCCGCCCCCACCCACCCTACCTGGCAGGTGCGTCCGGCTGCAGAGGCCTCACTGTTCTCCAGTGCCCCAGGGAAGCTGGCAGCCCCGCTGCCCCGGCCGGCAGGTCCCAGCTGTGGCTTCCCCGCCATGGCACATCAGATCCCTCCCCCGAGTCTGGTCCGAGGTGCGAACTCGCCCCAGAGACGGGGCAATGCCGCTACCATAGTGGCTGCTGGGGGCAGAGCACTTGGGGACAGTGAAGCTACTCTGTGTGATCCCGCAATGGCGGTGCACGCTGTCACGCACGCGTCAAAACCCACAGGCACACACGAGCCCAAGAGCGGAGGGCCTCTCCTGTAAACCACAGACTTTAGTTAATGGCAACGTACCAATACTGGTTCACGACAAACGTCCCACCCTCACGCAAGACGCTGATAAGGGAAGAGGCCTGCAAAGGGGGCGGGCAGTGGCGGCACTCAGCACTATCTGCTCAATTTTCTGTAAATCTGAAACTGCTCTAAAGTCTATTAATTAAAAAGAAAAAAAAAGGCACCAGAAAACACTGTCACTAACAGCTCACAGCGCCCCAGACCACTCACAGCTCTTTTTGATGAATATTTCAGGCGTCTGGCTTGTTCAGAGACAAAATGGCTTGGATCTGAGTTAAAACCTCTCGCTCTCAAACGAGCCGTCTGGCCCCCATGGGGGAGTGGCCGCCCCCCTCCCCCCTCCCCTGCCAGGCGTCACTGCAGCTGGCCCCAGGCCCCGGGCTTTGATCCAACATGGCGGAGGACAGGTCCCCAGGCTGCCCGGGGCTCCTCGGTGGGCGGGGCTGGCCCTGGGTTCACAGAGCCCTCCCTGGCCAGAAAATAGCTCTGTCCGCTGGGGCCACTGTCCCCTCCGCCTGGCCTGGCCCTGCTGCTTCACGGGACCCAGGGTGGAAGGAATTCACTATGGAGCCCAATGGCATATTAAGCAGATAGGGAAACTGAGGCCCAGGGCAGGGCTGGCTCTGGTGGCACTTCTGAGGACAAGCTGCTCCTGCCCGGTAGGCGGACCTGGTTCACCCCATGGGGGTCTGAGCTTTCTCACGCTCTGGCTGGGTGACTCTGGGCCAGTCACACCTGGTCCTATGCTGTCACCTGACCGGGGAGGGGCTGAGAGACGTGTGGGGGTGGCTCGGTGGCTTGAGAGGGCAGCAGGCTCCAGGGAGGGGCGCGCTGAGCCCAGGGGTGGGGTGGGTCAGCTGTGCCACTGGGGAGGAGTGCGGTGGGCTGGTGACCTAAGGGCTCGCACCGGGGCAGGAGGGCCGTCTGCCTCCAGGCTTGTGCCTCCCCCAAAGCCTAGCAATCCCCCCACCTCAGTCCTGGGCCTCGTTAGGGGCTGAATTGCATCCCCCCAAATTCCTGTGTTGAAGGAACCCCAGTACCTCAAAATGTGACGGTATTTGGGTACAGGGCCTTTAAAGAGGTGACTAAGGTTAAAGGAGGCCCTCAAGGTGGGCCTGAGCCCGTCTGCCTGGCGCCCTTAGAAGAGGGGACCAGGACAGGCGGAGGGACGCCAGGGCTGGGAGAAGAGGCCACTGGAAGGCCGGGGCAGGCGGCGTCCGCAAGCCAGGGAGAGCGGCCCCAGGGGAAACCAACCTGCCAACGAGATGCTCCGGACCTCCGGCCTCCAGGGCTGTGAGAAAATGAGCATCTGCCCCGTCAGCCCCCGGTCTGCGGCGTCTTCGTGGCAGCCGAGCGAAGCAAGACTCGCCACATCCCAGGTGAGCGGGGCAGCAGGGCGGGAGGAACAGCCCAGGGGGAGGCGCCGAGCCACGCATGTTTGGTGACTTCCCCAGAGGCTCTCTGGGCCCTCCCTGCCCCCATGAGTGGTCTCTCTGCACACGGCAACAGGTGTCACCGGGCCGCACGGCCCACCTGGGACACTCCCACCCACCCAGCGCCGAAGCTGCGCCTTTCCCAGGCCGCCGCCCCCACTGCTCGGAGCTCCTGGTCCCTCCGCCGCTCTCCCTCCTCCCGGCATTTGGAGTCCTCCCCGTGCTCCCTCCGGGAAGCCCTCCGTCCCGACTCAGCCCCCGAGCCCCCGCTGATGCCGAGCCTATCCGCACAGTGCAGTGAAGCCTCCACGTGGGGCCCGGGCCTCGGTGACTGCTCATTAAATTACAGTTATTATCACATTAAGTATTAATAGCTATTAATATAACGACAATTATATCAATAATATATCTCATACTGAGTGTTGGTATTGTTCCTGTCCACCCCCAACTGCTAATGTCACCCACACCTCACCCTTTCCCGGGTCCCTCTCTGTTGTCCCCCCCCACCCCCTGCCCCCGGCCCCACCTCATGTCCCCCACCCTGCCCAGCCTCCTGGTGGTCTCCACGGGGCAGGGGGGGCCACACAGCATCCCCCAAATCCCCCACCCGCACCCCGCCTGTCACCGGGAAGACGGACACAGCCGGCTCTGCCAGGAGACGGGGCGCCACGCCGCCCTGACCCGCAGGGCCCGCCGCCCCCGCCCCAGGCCCGGGAAGCAGATGGTCAGAAACTAATGAATCAGCCTGTGTGTTTACCAGCCGCGCCTGCTGCGGAGCGGCTTAATCAACAGCGAGCACAATAAATAAGTCCCGAGCGTGGCCAGCGCACTCTCTCCCTCTCTGCCTCCCCCACCCCGCTCCCCACCCCGCTCTGCTCCTCCCGCTGCCCTCCCAGCCCACCGCGGAGGAGGCCCGTTTCCCTGCCTTCCGTGCCTTCCACGCGGAACTGACCCTCGGACCCTGGTTCCCTTCCCAAACGCGGCATTTGCTCACGGCCTTGCCTGCCTTCTCTCTCCGCACTGGGGAGCGTGGCCAGGAGCGAGCTGGGGGGTGGAGGCCGGGCTCCCCCCACCGCCCCCACCGAGTGCTGCTCCCACAGCTGACGGCGGCGTGCTCGAGAAGGAGGGGAGAGGCCGGATTCGCGCCTCCGAGGGAGAGCGCCTTCGTGGTCTGCACACTTCTACCACCTCCAGGAGAGCAGATTAACTCGTGATGAAAACAGCAGGCAAAGCAAAGTGGTCTAACACAGGCGGAAAAGCTGGGAATTTTTGGGGGGGAGATGGGGACAGAATCTCGCTCTGTCACCCAAGCTAGAGTGCAGTGGCATCGTTACAGCTCGCTGCAACCTCACACTCCTGGGCTCAAGCCATCCTCCTGCCTCAGCCTCCCGAGTAGCTGGGACTACAGGCGCACCAGCACGCCTGGCTAATTTTTCTATTTTTCGTAGAAACGGGGACTCACTCTTGCTCAGTTTGGTCTCGAACTCCTGAACTCAAGCAATCCTCCTGCTTCGGCCTCCCCGAATTCTACGATTAGAGTCATGAGCCACCACGCCTGGCCGGGAATGTTTAAGGCGCACTTTCTAACCTCTTAGGATGGCACCAAAGCCCACCTTTGATATTACTGAAAGCATGAAATCGATTCTTTAAACATTTCACGAATATATGAAAAAAAAATCACAGCCCTGATTAAAAGCCTTGGAATTTTCTCCAGAAAAGAGCAGTAACAACACATTACATCTTCCCTGCAATTTCAAGGGGTTCATGGAGCCCCATGTCCCCAGTTAGAAACCCCGTGTGAGTCTGGGCAGTGAAGGAAGCTGGCCGGGGTCTGGACGCCCTGAGTTCCACCTGGGCGCTGTGCTCTGCGGCTTTGTGACCTCGGCAAAGCCACTCTACTTCTCTGAGCCTCTGTTTTCTGCGCCACTGTCAGGTGACACAGCGCACGTCTCCACTCCCCAGAACGCCCAGGAAACGTCTCCGAACGGTGGTGATTGTGTGTCATCACGCAGCAGCTCCCCAGGGACACCCCCTGCGCCCTTCCGAGGGAGGATGAAGCGAGTCTGAGACCACCAAGCGGGTGCTCGGGAAACCCAGGGACTGCGTGGCACGGGCCCCCTCGGGGACGGCTGACTCAGGAGCCCAACGGTCCAACGCTCATCGATCGTAGCCCCGCGCCTGGGCTGGCGGGTCTCGTCACATCCCCAGGGCAGTGCGTGCTGCTGCTGGCTCCACCGCACAGATGGAAGCAGAGCCTGCCCCGGCCTCGGTGCCACCCAACCTGGGGGGAATCTTGGGGAAACCGAGCCCGGGGTGGCTGTGGCTCTCCTCTCTAGGCACACGCAGGCCAGTCGCCTGAAAGGCCCAGCTGTGTGGCTGGAGGGCGAAGGCAGGGGTGCGGGTCATGGGGGAAGGGGTGTGGCTGGAGGGCAAGGCTGGGGTGTGGGTCATGGGGGAAGGGGTGTGGCTGGAGGATGAAGGGGTGTGGCTGGAGGGCGAAGCCTGGGGTGCTGGTCATGGGGGAAGGGGTGTGGCTGGAGGATGAAGGGGTGTGGCTGGAGGGCGAAGGCTGGGGTGTGGCTGGAGGGCGAAGGCTGGGGTGCTGGTCATGGGGGAAGGGGTGTGGCTGGAGGGCGAAGGCTGGGATGCTGGTCATGGGGGAAGGGGTGTGGCTGGAGGGTGAAGGGGTGTGGCTGGAGGGCGAAGGCTGGGGTGCGGGTCATGGGGGAAGGGGTGTGGTTGGAGAGTGAAGGCAGGGGTGCGGGTCATGGGGAAGGGGTGAGGCTGGAGGGCTAAGGCAGGGGTGTGGGTCATGGGGGAAGGGGTGTGGCTGGAGGGCGAAGGCTGGGGTGCTGGTCACGGGGGAAGGGGTGCGGCTGGAGGGCGAAGGCTGGGGTGCGGGTCATGGAGGAAGGGGTGCGGCTGGAGGGCGAAGGCTGGGGTGCTGGTCATGGGGGAAGGGGTGCGGCTGGAGGGCGAAGGCTGGGGTGCTGGTCATGGGGGAAGGGGTGTGGCTAGAGGGCGAAGGCTGGGGTGCTGGTCATGGGGGAAGGGGTGTGGCTAGAGGGCGAAGGCTGGGGTGCTGGTCATGGGGGAAGGGGTGTGGCTAGAGGGCGAAGGCTGGGGTGCTGGTCATGGGGGAAGGGGTGTGGCTGGAGGGCAAAGGCTGGGGTGCTGGTAATGGGGGAAGGGGTGTGGCTGGAGGGTGAAGGGGTGTGGCTGGAGGGCGAAGGCTGGGGTGCGGGTCATGGGGGAAGGGGTGTGGTTGGAGAGTGAAGGCTGGGGTCCGGGCCATGGGGAAGGGGTGAGGCTGGAGGGCTAAGGCAGGGGTGTGGGTCATGGGGGAAGGGGTGAGGCTGGAGGGCGAAGGCTGGGGTGCTGGTCACGGGGGAAGGGGTGTGGCTGGAGGGCGAAGGCTGGGGTGCTGGTCATGGGGAAGGGGTGTGGCTGGAGGGCGAAGGCTGGGGTGCTGGTCACGGGGGAAGCAGTGTGGCTGGAGGGCGAAGGCAGGGGTGCTGGTCATGGGGGAAGGGGTGCGGCTGGAGGGCGAAGGCTGGGGTGCTGGTCATGGGGGAAGGGGTGTGGCTAGAGGGCGAAGGCTGGGGTGCTGGTCATGGGGGAAGGGGTGTGGCTGGAGGGCGAAGGCTGGGGTGCTGGTCATGGGGGAAGGGGTGTGGCTGGAGGGCTAAGGCAGGGGTGCGGGTCATGGGGGAAGGGGTGCGGCTGGAGGGCGAAGGCTGGGGTGCTGGTCATGGGGGAAGGGGTGTGGCTGGAGGGTGAAGGCTGGGGTGCTGGTCATGGGGGAAGGGGTGCGGCTGGAGGGTGGAGGCTGGGGTTCGGGTCATGGGGGAAGGGGTGTGGCTGGAGGGTGAAGGCAGGAGTGCGGGTCATGGGGGAAGGGGTGTGGTTAGAGGGTGAAGGCTGGGGTGCTGGTCATGGGGGAAGGGGTGTGGCTGGAGGGCTAAGGCAGGGGTGCGGGTCATGGGGGAAGGGGTGTGGTTGGAGAGTGAAGGCTGGGGTCCGGGCCATAGGGAAGGGGTGTGGCTGGAGGGCTAAGGCAGGGGTGCGGGGCGGGGGAAGGCAGCCAGCCTGGACCAACAGCGCCGGCGCAGCGGGAGGACACGGGTCTCCTACAGGGACACGGAGCAGGAGACGCCGGGCACGAAAAGGTCTGCGGAGAAAACCATTTTACGCCACGCTTTTCAAGCCTCGTGACGGGCTCTGAAACGCTTTTGCTTTTTTGTTATTTTCTGTGCAAAGGGCACGGCGGGAGTCAGAGGCCGGGCTGCAACACCGCAGACAAGCCGCGGGCAGCGCACATAACTGAATGGGAACGTGCGCCGTTCGCGGGCACGGTGGTGGCCGTGGGAAGCCCAGCTGTCTGAACCTCCAGGCCCTGGGCAGGGAGCCCGGGGAGGGGCCTCACCGGACTCGGAAGGAGTCTGAGGAAGAGGCCGAGACAATGGGGGCAGGTGGGGACTGGCCTCGAATCCCAGGCCAAAGTCTCGCAGTGGCCGCACGTCCCTGTCGGCGGCGTTGGGGACCTGCACAGCAGCGGCAGGGCCGGGTGAGGGGGTCCAGTCCTGGCCCAGCCACCTGCTAGCCCCAGGGGCTTGCGCGGGTCACTCAGCTTCTACAGCCCGACTGGGCTCAGCACAGGCTACCCCTTTAAGCTGAAGGAACTTGAGAAAACTGCAGAAGCAGGAAGGTCACTCTGTGACCTGCTCCCCGAAGCGATCAGAAGACCCTCCTTTGAGAGGGACCCTCCCTGGGCCTGGGGGAAAGGACACCCGCATCTCCGAGGACGCAGGGTCACCGAGGAGAGCTGACACGCAGGCCGTGCGTGTTCCCCGTTCGTTACCGCAAGATCACGCTTTTCTCAGCCAATCGTGCCCCCGTGACTGCCTCCTTCCGTGTCAGCCAGCACAAAGAATACGGACATTTACCCGTTTCCTTGGGTCTTCGTTCCTCACGAAGGCTGCTGTGTCCCATGAAACTCACAGTAAATCCATCTCTGTGCTTTTCTCTCGTTAATCCGTCTTTAGGGGCCTCAGCCACGAACATAGGATGGATGAGGAAAGGCCATTTCCCCCCCACCCCTGCAAGTCTCGGAGGAAGGGAGGGACGAGGGCCACCAGCTTGTCCACCTCCGTCCCCAACATCCTGCAGCACTCCTGGGAATGCGGGAACTCTTTGTGGATTGAGAGAAAGTTCGATGAGGTTGACAACAGCAACTTCACGCGTCGCTGTAAGAATGACACCAGGTGCCACGTGGCAAGCACCTTGCGTGGCTCTGGCTGGCAGATGATGGGTGTAGGGACAACAGGCGGGACCGTCACCCGAGTGGCGGCTTCAGCAAACAGCAAGGCGTGCCCTTTGTGGAGCACGCCCTCCCTGGCACCATCCCGTCGGATGCTCTCCGAGATCCCGGAGGACGGTACCCTTTTATGTACAGCTCCCCAAGGTCACCAGGGTCCTCCACAGCCAAGGGGAGACAAGAAGCCGGGGCGTGGCCCCCCGAGCCTGGGCTCTGAGACGAGTCGGGAAACTGTGCCCTTCACCCAAAAGGGAAAGGACGCCACCGCCCCCAGCCTGCGCGGCTCTCCAGACCCGGGCTCCTCCGGGAGGCAGACAGCACATCTCTCTGCCACCCAGGCGTGTGGGCAGGCACAGTTTAGCAGCTGACAGATTTTTTTGAACCTGTCTGCTGAGTTGCCAACTGAACCTGTCTCATCCCAGCCCGTCAAGCTCGCTGGGGCTGGAGGCAGCTGCCGTCCTGGGGGGGCAGGCGGGAGGCTGCCCAGGAGGGCCCCCCGGCTGAGGGTGCCGAGGCTGGGGCCAGGGCGGCACCCGCTCCGTCCTTACGGAACAGGACGGAGGGAGGAGCAGAGGTGGGGAGGCCGGGGGAGGCAGAGAGCCAGCCGTACCCCCCACCGTGGACTTGGCTTCTGGAACTCCCGGGGGGGCTCTTCTAGCCTGGGCAGCATGGAACTGGGCCTGAGGGACTTCCCCTAACACCGCGTGTGACCTCGGTCCAGGCCTTGCTCTAGGTGTGCCTCAGTTTCCCCATTCCTGAAATGACCCTGACATCCTGGAGTCTCGAGTTCTGTGTGTCCCTCAGTGCCCAGGCTGCCCAGTAGGAAGGGCACAGAGAGACACGTCCTCCTCCCCCGACTCCAGGGAGAAAGCCGGGGTGCCCAGGGAATTCTCCCTAACAAATTATTTCCTATTTATTGGTAAGAAAAGTTGCAGTGGGGATAAATTATTAACAGAGCGGAAACGGAGATTCTCTTCGGAGCCGATTCTAATTCTAGCTGCCCTGACGGTCTCTACTCTCCTCCTCCCTCCCTTAGTGCGTGTGCACCGGCTCTCTGCCCCACCCCTCTCCCTCTCTCTCATTCTCCTGCGGTTTCATTGATCCCGGGCCCTCTGGCTCTCTCCACATCCAACTCCTTCCCCGCCCACAGGCTTCTTCTCTTTTCAGTCCCAGCAAAAGGCCTGGACGACAGCAAGGTCACCCTCCCTGCTCATGAATCAGCGGAAACTGACCCGGCTCTTCAGGGCTGGAGCTGCAGCTGGCCCGGGAGGGAGGCTTTTCTGTTTTGTTTTTCTCGTTGGAGCAATTTTCCTTCCTGCCCCAAGTCACTATCGGGCAGGGAGGGCCAGTGAGCCTACGGGAGGTGCCTTCCCGGGGTCTCAGGGGACTCGGGGCTAGTTTGTCCCAGCAGCGAGCCTCCGGAGGCCACCGCGGCTGCCCCCCACTCCTGCTCCAGGCCAGCCACAGTGGCATCTCCGGGACAAAGGTCCACCTTGGACCCAGAGCCCCAGGCCAGCTCCGGAACCCGACCCGGCCAGAGTGGAACTCAAGAAAAGGCAGCTCCGTTCCTGAGTCACACAGAGCGGCCCTGCCCCTGCCCCAGTGCCCCACATTGTTCGGGAGGAAAGGGGGGGCACTGGGCCCTTCATTTCAACCCTGCCCACAGAGCTGCTCCCTCCAGAACCTTCTGTGACTCTGGGAGAGTGGGGGTCCCGCCCACCTTTGCACCACACTGCCTGACGCTGTTTGCACGCGGCGCTATCTGACCTCAGCGATGCTCTGAGGGTTGCTGCACCCAGGTGGGCAGCATGGAGGTGGTGGGCAGCGAGCAGAGGCCTCAGTCTGCCCCGGGGTGCTGTTGCGGCTCCCAGACAGAGCAGCCACTGTGCCTCTCAGGGGACCTGGGGACACCCGGATGCGCGCTGGCCCCGCCGCCCAGAGAGGCTCTGCTGGGAAGCCGCCTGGGCCAGAAATGCCAGGCGCTGTGCGGCCCGCTGCTGGCCAGGGTGAGCTGTCCTCCTCCCGGGGCCAGGCAAAGGGTGGGGGTGGGGCTGCCGCAGCTCTGGCTACACAAGGGTTAATCTTGCCAGGAACTTAAAATTGTATTATTTAAAAGAAGAAGAAGAAACCTTCTGCTTTGTCCTGGGCATATGTGGATTCTTCCCACAGCCAGATTTCCAGGAATGTTCAGAGTGGGGAATTCTATCCCAGCCGTTGCGGCCGACTGACGCACTCCAGCCCTCCCAGCCACGGCCACGCCGCCTCCCAGACGCCGGCCGCACCTGTCCCAGACAAGGGCCGGGACCCCCTCCTCTGCACAGCTCGGTGACAGTGATGGGGTTTCACCACCACGCAGGGTAGACGGGCCAAGCTGGACTGTGCCCTCCTTAGAGAGTTCAGGGATGTATTTTGGGGCTCGACTCACATATGCCTTTGTTCCATGCCCCCTTCCCTGTTTTGTCCAGTTACACAGCCGTAAACATTTTCTAATTGATTAGAAAAAGGAGTGAGGGAGGCTGGCTTAGGCCGTGCCCTCCTCCTCCCCCACGCAGGAGCTCAGCGGACCTCAAATGCTTTTCCACCAGGGCCAGCTGGAGCGCTCAGCCAGCTCCTCCCCTCCTCCCCGTCCCCTGCACACACAGGCTCAACCTGTTCACCCAGGCGCTTGGGCCCCAGCCTCTCAGGCCTCCAGTTCCTGCCCACCCTCCACCAAACAGCTCAACACTTTCATTTAATACTTTTTTAAAAAGTAAATAAAAGAAGGAGGGATGGAAGGACAAAAGAGAGGAGAGAGAGGACAAAGCAGGGGGGGAGGGGCAGGTGGGGGAGGGTACAGGCAGAAAGCTGCTCGAAGCCCGGCAAAGTGCATTATTGATTCAGGACTTAGAAAATGCTTAGAGAGTAGGAAAAGCGTCCTGGTCTTTAAAAGCTTGTGCAAAGCATGAGCCAGACACAGGCAGCCTTCCCAAAGAGGGCCCGCTCTGCTGACATGAATATTTTATCACAGAGGAGAAAAGTGGCTGGGAGGATTCAGGCCCGGTGGGGTGAGGGGCGCTCCTGCTCCCCGGGGCCTCTTCCTGCCCCTGTCCCCCTATCTGAGCACTGCCCTGGGCTTTCTCGATCAAGAGCAGATCAACAGGGCCTCAGCCGGGTCCTGCCAGGGGCCCCAGGACGGGACGGGCAGGGGAGATGCCAGGTGCAAGGAGAGGGTCCCACCACGGGGGGTGGGGCATGAGGGGGCGGCTTGTTCCCCAGCAGTGCTGTCCCCTCACGGTCACTCTGCCCGTCCTGGGTTGGGGCCCACCCACCCCTCTGGCTGCCCTCCCCACAGCCCCCTGCCAAGCATAGCCCATCCTCAGTCTTCCCTGCCCTCCCGTGTGGCTCCTGCACCCTCCTGCCTCTCTCCCACCTTGTTTTCCACTGTCCGGTCTCTCCGTCCCTCCCCTTCCTCATACCCATTCCCACCCACCCTGGGCTTTCAGGTGGGCACCCTGTTGGGAGGCTCCCCGCCAGCCTTCGTGGGTGTCTGCTTTTCCCAGGGAAGACGGCTCTGACCGCTGCACGCGCATCCCCCCCCCCCCCGGCCCCCGCGAGGCTGGTTAATTACCTGTGTGTCCCGTCCCCACTGTGGGCTCCAGGAAGGCAGGGGCAGAGTGCACCTGCAAAGTGCCTGGTCAAGGTTTGCAGAGTGACTCGCCCTCCTCAGCGGGTCGCCTCTCTGGGACCCCAGAAGGAGGTCTGAGGAGTGGGCGCGGTGCCCAGACAGGCAGGGACTGCCTGTGCGAACGGGGCCGCCCATGCCAAGGCCACGCGGAGACCGTCCAGGGTTTCCTCTTGCCAGTCTCTGCGGAGTAGAGAGGCAGCAGGGCACAGGGAAGAGCAAAGAAGCGCCTGGTCTGCCCCGCACCTGTTCCCACTTGGGCACACCTGACAGGGGCCCGCTCTGCGGATGAAGCCCCTGGCGGGGTGGGGTGGTGAGGCGGGGCTGGGCAGGTTTCATTGACTTATCATTCACGTATGCGCCACTGCTTCCCAATATCCTTTGTGTTCAAAGTAACCCCAGAGAAGCAGCTCGGCCACCCATCGGAATACTCGGGGCGGGGAGGGGTGTGACAACAGTCCTGGGCTCCAAGGCCAGAAACGCTACTCCAGACTGACAGCAAGTCAACCACCCAGCCACCCAACCAGCGCAAACCCCCTGCAGGCGACTCAGAGGCGTGGCCGCCTTTGAGAGGCTGGTACAGGCGATCCAAGAAGGACACCCACACTGTGACATTGGTCCTGCTATTACTGTTGTCCCCACTCTACAGGTGAGAGCGCTGAGGCCCCCAGAGGCCAGGCACTTGCTCAAGGTCACACTCCTGGGAACCTGGGCACTTTGACCCCTTACGGGAACCTTACGGGAATTTTGACAGCTCTGGTGTGACCATGGGAATTGTCGTCTGTGGCTTGGTCACCATGAGTGGCACAGGTGACAAGCCCTGGATAGGATCTGGGAAGGCTCCCCAGGGGAGGCAGGAGGCATTTCGGCTAGGCTCAGAAAGACGAGGAGGTGGGTAAGGAGCGGTGGAGGGAGGGTCGTCCAGGCCTGGAGGAGGGTGCCTTGGGTAGAGGCACTGAGCAAAGGGCCAGGCCGGACGTGCAAGCCGCTGCAGGGAGCAAGGGGTTAATGCATGTGGCTGAGCCAGGAGCTGGTGGGGAGCACAGGAGATAAGGCCAGAGGGGAGGCTGGGGGGTGCTGGGGGTGGGGGGAGCCAGATGGGCAGCTTGACATTTAGCAGCTCCAGGGAAGGCCTGGCTCTGGGCAGCCAGCCTCCTTCCCGGAAGACAGGGTGAGAACCGGGGATGAAGGGTGAGTGACTCCCAATGGCCTCCCGAAAGACTGGGGAGCCCGCACCCCTCGAACCCAGGAAGCCAGCGCGAGGATGGAGCTCCTGCAGCTCGGGAACGGGCAGGGCAGGGGTGGGGGGGGCTCTGAGGGCAAAGGCAGACCAGGGAATCCTCTTCCCTCTGGTCTTAACCAGATGCTTAGGGCCGGAAGGGACCCAGGGCATCCCGGAGAGACTTCCACCGGTGGTTCTCAAACTTGGCTTGGCGCTGGGGCCACCGGGGGAGTTTTAATAAGTCCTGCAGCTGGGCTCACCCTGGAGGGTCTGCTGTGAGTCTGGGGCGCGGCCTGGGTGTGGGGCCTGGAACGCCCCCGGTGAGCCCGGCGCGGCCTGGCCGAGAGCCGCTCGGGTGCAGGGGGCAGCCGCAGCGCCTTCTCCCGTCATCCTGGGGTCACAGCCACCCACGTGGGCTTGGGGCCTTCGAGAAGGCCACCCCCGAGTCAGGAGGTGGAGGAAGGAACCACAGAATCTGAAGTCCCCTGCGCTGCCGCGGAGACACCCCCGACCAAGGCGGCAGTCCTCGCGGTAGGCTCAGCTGGGGGCACCCCACACGGCCACAGCAGCTGGGGCAGATCCCCAAGAGGCTGCTGCCTTGGGGACCCACAGCGGACAGTCTGCCCTCTCCAGTGAGCAGTGGCAGCAGCAAAGAGGACAACCCGGCTTCCAGGCCCGCCCCGCCCCCCACTTCCCTCCCTCCCAGGCTGAGCAGCTGCCAGCAGGAGCCTGGTGGCTGGGAGGGCTGCCCCTCGGCAGACAGGCCGGGAGCCCTCGCAGATGCCACGCTCCTGTCCCGCTGCGCCCAACACCCTCTATTTTTAGGCCCGTTATTATCCACTCCTGGGCGTACTTTCTCCCCACTCCTTCCCCAGAAACACAGAGCGGTCCCCCGGCAGAGCCATCTCGCCTTCCCGGAGCTGGTGCCTGGGAGCGTGGGAGCCGCTGCCAAACAGACACGCGGTAAGTGAATTATCAAGTAAGTGGATTAGCAGACTCCACCGCCTCTCAAAGGGCAGGGGGCGGGGACGCCGAAGCCTCCCCAGCCTCCCCCCTGCAGGCTGCTGGGGGAGGAGAGGCCGACAGGGACAGTCTGCTCCCCGGCACACAGGGCCACACGCAGGCACGCACGGATGACAGCCGTCTCCATCTATCAGGCGCCTCGGAGACGCTCAGAGCCGCTGCTGTCAGCCCAGCAGCCTGGTTCGACGGCCTGCACAGCCCAGGCCAGAGGGGCCAGGCCCCTCTACTGAGAAGCTGTGCGACCTTGGGTGAGCGGCTTAACTTCTCTGAACCCCAGATTCCTCACATTCAAGACAGGTATGAACATAAGGTCTCCCGTAAGTCTTCTGCGAGGCTCCAGTGAGTTCCGGTTTAGTGCTTGGCATACGTGAGGCCCTGAATCCGCGCCCGCTGCTGCTGCTGCTCTGGCCAGGGGAGGATGTAGAATCGAGAAAATGCTCAGCAGGACCTGCCAGTTACCAGATGACGAGCCCTGGTTGTCCTGACGTTAGGAGCCCCCAGGCCGGGGGCTGACCAAAGGGGTCCACGGGTGGCCTCTGGGGGATCTGGGAAGTGCCCACAGGTGTTTGCAACCGTGTAGACATGTGTGTATGTGTGCGCGTGCGAGTGTGCACCTGTGCACGTGCATTGTTCTAGGAGGAGCACCATGGATTCCCAAGGGGGCTGTGAGCCCGGAAGGTTAGGTGCTCCTGCTCGGGGCTTGTGGGGTGGTCTCTTGCCTTTCTCTCCCCCCTCCCTGGGTCCTCCTGGGTGCCAGGGAGGCCCCTGCTCTTCTCCTGCCCTCTCCCTCTCCAGAGGCAGACTCTGGGGACGCAGCAGGGCCCCGAGGCTGGCGTGCAGACCCCTCCTCGTGCAGGTAGGAAATCGACACCCCAAAGCGGGAAGAGGCTTGCCCGAGGTCACCCAGCACCTGACACCCGATAGCAAGGGGAGCCCGGTCCGCAGCGCAGCGCCAGCCCCAGAACTGCTGGCGCAGGTCTCAGAGGGCGCCCGGGCTGGAGACAGGCGGAGACCAGGTGCCACCTGAACACGCTCTTCTCCTACTGCCACCGCCTGCTTTCGGCCTCCTCTTGATCCCCGGGGGGAGGGGCTGCTCCAAGAACCTGCAGTCCCCTACAGGACTGGTCCGGCCTGCGGGCTGGCAGCAGAGGGGCCCTGCGCGGCTGGGGGAGCTCCCGCCTCTCACCCGCAGCAGACTTCTGCTGTGAGGGCCGTGCCCCGCCATGTTTCATTTCCTTTTATTTCCCCGGCCGACTCTTGGAGTCAAGTGGACAAATGACTCGGGCAGCAGGAGGGGGGTGGAATGAGGGCCGAGGAGGCCAAACGGTCCCCGAGGGCCCCAAGACAAACTGCAGGGGAGAAGGGTGCCACATCCCTGGAGATGGCCCTGGTCCCTCCACACAGCAGGGGCGGTTCTAGAGCACCCCGGGTTCTTTAGATCTGGGGGATCCATAAACAGGGGGATTCAGTTCCAGTTCCCCCCTAGCCACGAGACCCTGGGAGGGGAGTGGACCCCGCCGTGGCCGCCCAGTGAGACTCAGTGAGATCCCGGCCCCCTGGAGCTCAAGTTTGCAGGGCCGTCAGACTCCAGTGTCACAGAGGAGGAGAGGCAGGACAGCGGGCAAAGCCCTGGAGACAGACAGACCACCCCGGCTTTGGCTGTGCACACTTGGATAAGTCTCTCCGCCTCTCTGAGCCTCTCTTTCCTCGCCGCACTGCGACCTGGCTCGGTCTTGCCGAGAGCACGTGAGAAGCTGCGCGCATCAAGCGCTTTGCACAGCGCCTCCCGCCCATCCCCGCGACACAGGGCCTGCTGGCGCTCCGCACGGGCAGGGCGTGCTCCCCCGCCTCACTTCACGGAGCTCCCCGCCGACCCGCACACAGCCCGGCCTGGCGCCGCCGCGGGATAATTGTGCCCGCTGACCCCGCAGTCATCGCTAACGTTCCCGCCGCCACCCTGTCCTGCCTCACCCGGGCCTCGCCCAGCTGTCACGGAACATCCTTTCTGTCCGCCTTCCGTGGCGCTGCCACCACAGGGAGACCACGGCGTGTAGGTGGGCTCCGGGCATGGGGCGTGGTTTGCTCCCCTTAGAGCCCGGGAAGGTGTGCTGTGCTGAGTCCTCCCTGATGGTGACACACAGGTGAGGGCTCACCCAGGCAGGCCGGAGGGTGAACGCGGTGACCTCGCCGACCCCGGAGGAGCAGCTCCAGCACCTGCTGGCTGCAGGTGGCTTCCAGGCAGGCACCGTACTACGTCCCCCCACCAGATGCCACCACGAGAGGTCAAATCCGGGGTGTGAGCGGGTAGGTGGAGACCTGGCGTGGAAGGCTCCTGTCCCCAAGCCCCCCCAGTCCCTTCTTTTGGGAGAGTCCATGGCCTCCCGCAAAGCCTCCAGGGTCACTCCACCCTCTGGGCCTCAGTTTCCCCAGGAGGAAATGACAGGGGTTGGGGCTTTTCCCCTCCTCAGGCTTCACTGTGGCATAGTCATTAAATGACTGGGATCTGAGTTTGAGCCTTGACTTCGCCACTCATTACTGGAGTCTCAGTTTCCTCATCTATAAAATGGGCACAAAAGGATAATGGTGGTTTTGACCGTGCCGGCTATTTAGGAGGGTTTGGTGATGACGTGCTGCACGCAGAAAGCTCGGTGCTTCACAGGAGTAGATTCGAAAGCCCAGAAATAAACACATGTATATCTGTGGTCAACTGATTTTTGACTGGTTTGCTAAGAACACGTAGTGAGGGAGGAATAGGCTCTTCAACAGACAGTGCCGGGGAACTGGATGCCCACACACAGAAGAGCGAGGTAGGCCCTTCTCTCACACCATATGTACAAACATCAACTCGAGATGGATCAAAGACCTAAATGTAAGAGCAAAAACTGTAAAAGTCTTAAAAGAAAACATAGGGGTAAACACTCATGAGCTTGGATTTTGCAGTGGTTTCTTAGATGCCACACCAAAAGCACAAGTAACAAAAGGAAAAATACATACATTGGACTTTGCGAGAATTAAAAATGCTTGTGCATCAAGGGACATCATCAAGAGAGTGAAAAGAAGCCCACAGAATGGGGGGAAATATTTTCAGCTATATACCCGATAAGGGTCTAGTATCCAAAATACCTGCAGAACGTGCACAACTCAACGACAAAAAAGACAGCCTAACTGAATCACGGGCAGAGGGCTTGAGCCTACATCCCTCCAGAGAAAGCATGCAGGTGGTCCGCCAGCACACGTGAAGCCACTCGGCATCCTTGGCCACCAGGGAGCTCAAGACCACAGTGAGGTACCGTGTCACACCAGCGGTTGACCGCCACAAAAGGTCACATGGTGCAGCCTCTGCAGAAAACACTCGGCAGTTCCCCAAAATGTTAAACGTAGAATCACCGTGTGACCCAGAGACTCCACTCCTAGGTAATACCCGGGAGGAATGGAAACACGTGCCCACGCAGAAACCGGTACGCAAACGTTCACAGCAGCGCGTCGCTCATAATAGCCGGAAAATGAAAACAGCCCAAATGGCCATCCATTGAAGACTGGTTAAACAGAACGTGGTCTAGCCACACGAGGGAATATTACTCAGCCGTAAACAAGTGCTGACGCACACTACACATGGATGAGCCTTGACAACGTGATGCTAATGAAAGGAGGCAGTCCCAAAACCTCACAAATTCTGTGACTCCTTTATAGGAATGTCTAGAATAGGTAAATCCACGGAGGCACAAAGTAGAGCAGGAGTCGCCAGGGGCCGGGGGGCGGGGAGGGGAGGGGACTGCTTAATGGGTACGGGGTTTCCTCACCGGTGATGAAAATGTCTTGGAACTAGACGGAGGTGGTGGCTGTACAACATTTCGAATGTACTAAATGCCACTGAATTGTATACTTTAACATAGCTAAAAAGGCAAATTTTATGTTAGATATCTTTTACCATAATAAAACTATTTTTTTTTGAGACAGGGTCTCACTTTGTCACTCAGCATGGAGTGCAGTGGCATGATCATAATTCACTGCAGCCTTGAACCCCTGGGCTCAAGCGATCCTCCTGCCTCAGCCTCCAGAGTAGCTGAGACTACATAGGCACGCACCACCACACCCCACTAATTTTTAAATTTTTTGTAGAGATGGGGTCTTGCTATATTGCCCAGACTAATCTCAAACTCTTGCCCTCAAGCAATCCTCTCTGCCCCCCAGCCTTCCAAAGTGCTGGGATGACAGGTGTGAGCCACTGCACCTGGCCTGAAACATTTTTTTAATTGGCTAATTTTATGTTATGTGAATTTCTCCTCAATTAAAAATATTTTTTTTAAATCTTTTTAAAAAAATGCCTAGTGGTGTGCCAGGCCTAGTGCACACATTTGGAACCCCTCTGTCTGCACTGGAGTCTCCCATTTTGCCTGTAAGCAGCATAGGTTTCCCCCAAACTCCCAGAATGTACCTGGCAATCACCCAGGAACGTTGAGTGAACTGGTTAATCTAGCCAAACTCCGATCTTGCACAGTTGGGGAAACTGAGGCTAAGGGGCGTGGCCTTGGTCTCCCAGCAGCCGAGGGACCTAGACCTCCCCCCAGCATTCATTCTGCTCTTCCACACTGCCCCCTCCCCGCCCGCTCCAGCAGTTGGTGTGTGCTCCGGGAATTAGAAACACATTTTCATATATTTAAGCAAATCTGCTGCTGATGAAAAACAAATCAGATCCTGCAAAGCAAAGCCGAACAGAGCCTGTTTCTGCATCATCTGCCGTTCCGCGCTCTTTACCCCGCCCCCTCCAGGAAGGAGAGTGGCACCCGTGTGGGTCACGGGGCCCTGGCCAGGTCCGAGGCAGGCGGCAGTGGCCGTGGGCTGCGCGGTGGGAGGGAGGTGAGGCCTGGTGTGTCCAGCCTGGTGGGCGCTGGTGCAGCCCCGAGGCCCAGGACCTCCCGGTGTGGGCCCCCACCTCTGCCCCTCACCTGCCCTCCTGCCCCTCGCCCTCCTCCAAAGCTGAGGCCTGATCCCCCTCAACCCTGGAGCATGCTCAGGAGCCAGACAGACGGAGGTCAGATCCCAGCCCCGCCATTCAGTGGACCTTGGGGGCTTCAGAACAGTCCCCTGCCAAATGGCACAGTGACAGCCCTGCTCACAGGCCCCAGGGGCTTCCAGGAGGGGAGCAGGTGGAGCGGCCTGTCCCTTCCCTGTTGTCCACACTCTGTCCTCCATGTCACCTGCAGCCTCCTCCATGTCCCCCAAGCGCCCTTCCTCCTGAACCCTCCCGTCTCTCAAGCCCACTTCCGAGTGTCCCTGCCCATACCCCTGGCCGCACGCGTGGTCTACAGGGTCATCTTCTGTCTGTTGTTTTCTACTTTCATTCCTTTTCATCCCCCAAGCTAAATTCTAGAATGAAAACAAAACAGAAAGCCCATTTTCTGAGCATTCACTTTGTGCCAGGCACCCAGCTGAGGGCTTTACGCGCCTGCCTTGTCCTATTTGTGTAAACGGCCTCTGCGGCGTGTCCACTATCGCCCCAGCTTTCAGATGCGAAGACCAAGGCTCCGAGTCGCCAGGGTCTTAACTGAAGTCCCACAGCCCAGAGAGGCGGAGACAAGCACGGGGCCCCGCCCCCATCTGACCCCTCCCACAGCCCAAGTTCCCATGGCGGTGAGGTGCGGCCCGTCCGTCTGTCCGTCTGTCCGCCCGTCCATCCACTGCCTGCCTTATCGCACAGGGGACTGGAGGCGGCTTGTGACAATACATACATTAAAGGAGAAAAGGGGAAATATAGTAAAGATCTGGGCTGGGGATGGAAGGGAAGATGAGGCGGGAAAAGGTGCGATGTGTAAACCAGGAAAGTCTAGACTCTGACACTTTGGAAACACGTCCCCTCCAGGCCTTTTCACTCCCCGCTGCACCGCGACTGCACTGCCCCCGCCCTCCGTGGGGTGTCTGGACCCAACTCTGACCCCTTCATGGACGTCAGACGCAGGACCCCACCCGCGGGCCCGGCCCTGGGCGGCAGCTCCGTCCCGTCTCCTCACTGTCTCCTCCCCAGGAGGGAGACTTCGCTGTGCAACAAGATGTCGTCCCGTGGAACTATTCTCATCCTTGGCTGCCCTGCCCCGGGCGTTTCGAGAGATCGAGTGCAGCTCAGGCGCCAAAGTCCCTTGCGACTGACTTAAAGACAGACCCGTGCAAACCTCCCGGCTTGATGAGATCGCAAATCCCACAGAGCAGGGGCTGCAGGGGAGAGCAGCACGGACCTCCGGCGCCCGGCCTGTCCTCAAAACCCCAGTTCTCCCTCCAAGACTCAGCCCCGATCCGTTCTCCTCCAGGAAGCCTTCCGGGATCTCACCATCCTTCCTCCCATCCGCCCCTTGGGTCAGTAACTGCTGGCTGGGCACCCGCTGAGCCAAGGGGCAGGTGTGGGGCTGCAGACACCCGGGCGCAGCCCTGCCTCGGAGGAGCTCACAGTCCAGGGGGAAGCAGACGTCTGGAGTTAGAGAAGCCGCGCTGTTAAAACAGACATCACAAGACTGATGGGACAGACTCTCGGCGGAAGGACAAGCCCATCAACATCGGATAAACTTCATATTCAAGCCTCGCGCTAGGACAGAACTTACACTCTTAGCTACGCCTGTCCAGATATTTCGAGAGGGGGGTGTTTCCTTCTCCCAGGAAGTAGGCAAGGTGGGCCAGGCAGTCATGATCATATCCGTTTTTACGGATGGGGAAACTGAGGCTTGGAGAATTTGAACGACTTGCCCCAGATCACCAGGCCCACGAGTGACAATGCTGGGATGTGAGCCCAGGGCTTCAGACCCCAGGCCTGTAGCTCTTGCCAGGGTGTGGCGCCGCCTCTCTCTAGAGCCTTCCGCCAGGTCCTGTGGGTGGAGCAGGGGCCCCCACCTTGGCAAGGGAGGCCGGCATTTAGGAATCTCAGCTCCCAGCTCTATTCCCTCATTCCCAGGACCCCCTGTACCCCTCCTGCTCTCTTCTCCTTTCTCCCCCAACCCTTAACCTGCAAGGTCCCGAGGGAACCGCAGGATTCCTGCACCTCCATCAATAATAGGCTTCATCCACCACCAGGGACCAGACCTGCTGCATCCCAGTTGCCTGGGTTTCTCGTTAAAAATGCAGACTCTGGCTCAGCAGGTCTGGGGTGGGCCTGGGAATCTGCACTCCTAACAAGGTTAGGCCGATCTGCTAGCCCAAGGACCACGATTCGGGTAGCAAGGCTGTGGACTGCTCTAAACACCACCCACCCTGCCTGGGCAGCGGCTCTCTCGGATGCTCTGCTATTTCTCCATCTCTCTCCTGAGTCGCAGCTGGTCAGCTTTTGTCTCCACGGCACAAAGAAAGGGTTCCCCTTCCTCTCACAGGTAGCACAGGCGGCAGTGGGAGCCCCGTCTTGCAGAGCACCGTGGGACCCTCCCCACCCAGAAGGGGTCCTGGGGGCTGCAGCTGCCCTCCGAGGGGTCGAGAAGCCTTTGCCCATTGCCGGTCCCCCCTGTCCTTGGCCTGCAGCCTCCCCAGGCTGGCCTCCAGGGCGGTCCTGGGAACTGGGGGTGGGGACTTAGTTGCCTCTCTTCTCCTACAGCCCTCATTGAAATTTTGCCCTTGCCCAAGAATCCTCGGTTGAGAGCTCATCCCTATTAATTCTCATTGTGCATTTAGAGCCAATGGGTTTTTATTTATTCATTTATCTTGCCTTTCATCCTCCTCCCCTTCCTCGCCAGGCTGGAATTTACAATTCAGTTCTCAGGCGGCCTTGCCGAAGGACAGGAAGCCCGGAGAGAGGGTCTGCCCCCTGAATCTGGAGAGGGCATCTGCCCCTCAGCCCCTCTCGTACCCTGGGAGCACTGCAGGGCTCACGGTGTGGTTGGCAGTTGGCCGGATGTTGGGACGGGCCCAGCACCTGCTGCAGGAGGGACACAAGGGCTCAGGGACCCCTGGGCACTGCATGGCTAGGGGGTCAGTGGGCCTTCTGGCCGCCACTGGGGCGCCCCCTGGTGGCCAGTCAGCACCACCCGCTGTGGCTGGAGGATCGGAGCTCCCAGAGCATCCTCCACCTGCTGCCCCACTAGAGGCTCGAAACACGAGTCGTGGCATCCTCCGGGCTGGAGAGGGGCAAAGAACTCCGGGGAAGGAAGAGAAGCCAGGGAGTGATAACAACAGTCACAAGCCAATCCCTGCGCGGTGAGCACCTACTATGCGCCAGCGTGTACCCAGGGCACGCTCACTGGGCCGCATCACACCCCCAGCACGATGACACTCCCGCAGCATCGTGTCTGCTTGGCAGAGGGAGGCACTGGAGCTCGGGGAGGGCAGCAGCTGGGAGGGGAGGCCGTGCCGCCTGGTGGAACAGCACGGGCCCTGGCCACAGACGAGTCCCTCGCCTGCCTGTAGACTGGGTGACCTTGGCGGGATTTAGGCAACCCTTTCTAATCCCTAAAATGGGATTAGAACAGGACCCACCTAGGAGCATCCTAGAGGTGATTAAACGAGACACACCCAGGACACGCCCAGGGAAGTGGCAATAAACGGTGGCATCAGGGTTGCAACCAGGATCTCTCTGGAAGTGATCCCCCCTCCCCTGCAAAAGCCGGCCCCCCAAAAAGCCGCCCTCCGCCTGCCGAGGCAGCGTTCCCCACCCTCGCTGGCCGCGCATTTGTAATCAAAGGCAGAGCTTGGTGGCAGCTGTGATGAAATATTTAAGTCCGTCAAACAGGTGGCGAGACGCTGAGGACTCACCCGTGCGGGAGATCTCGGAGTTGCCGTTCTCCCTCCTCTGCCCTCTGCTCCTGTCCTCCCAGGAGAGGAGATGGGGTGGGGCGGGAACGGAGCTCCTTCCAGACCCCAGGGCTCAAGGACAGCCACCTGGGCTCAGGCCCACCTCCGCCAGCAGCTGCCAGGTGCGCTGGGCTCTCTGTCTGAGGGTGGGGGCGGGGCAGAGGTCCAGGGCCAAGGACATCCTGAGCCAGCCCTGGCCAAGAGAGGGCCTCGGCCTTCCACGTGATGGTTGTCTCCCTCCCTCAAGCCTTTGACCTGAAGCTGGTCCTGTGATTTGACTGCTCGCCCCCCAGCACATTAAGGCAATGATGAATATTTAAGGAAAAAAACACCACTGGGACTATGCAGTCAGAGGCTGAGGTTGACTCCACCTGGGGAGTGTGTAGAAAAGCCCTTGCAAGAGCGGAGGTGCAGACTCAGCACTGCCCCCCACCCCGCCAGCCTTACCCGACTCTCAGGGCCCAGCCCCTTGGCCCCCACCCGAGCCAGTGCTGCCCTGGGGTCCCCAGTGCAGGGGGCCCAGAGACGATACAGCCCCGACTGCTGGCTCCATGCTGCCCCCTCCTCGCCTCCCCAGCGGGCCCAGCCCAGCCACCACCCCCAGTGACGGCCCTGTCACCACTGACCGTGGGGACCTACCCTCGCGGGCTGACTGCTCTGTGACATGACTGAAGCTGCCCCATGGGATGGAGCCCTCAGGAGCCCGGGGAGCTGATGCCAGGCCAGCCTCGCCATAAACCCAGGACCTGGAGGCTCCCCCAGCGACACTCAGAGGCACCGGCTGCCCCTAGGATGACCTCCTGTCACCTCCTCCTCCTGTCCACTCCCAAGGCCCGGCTGCCCCGCTCTGCCCGGCCCTGCCAGGGGCGGGCCTCCAGTGCGCTGAACTGGGACGTTTAGCTCAGTGACTTTGGAGCCAGACACACTAAGCTTGAATCACAGCTTCACCACGTCCTGGTGTATGACCTTGGCCAAAGGCCTTCACCCCACTGCCTCAGTTTCCCCATCTATATGAGTAGAATGATAACAGCTCACATCGACAGGGCCCTTGCTCTATGCCAGATCCTAGTCTGAACACTTCACCTGTAGTGAGCAAACCACAAACTCTTTCCAATGAGTGTGTGCTGTCAGAGTGCCCATTTTACAGATGACAACAGAAACTGGGCGACATCGCTGGTCCCGAGCCCCCACCCTAGCGCTCCTACTTTACACAACGCAGACTCACGGGACAACACAGCACACTCAGCCCACCCTCGAACAGCCTGCGTTCGGTGACCGCGGCTATTACTTTGTTGTTGTTAGCATTACTCGAGTACTGAAGTACTCCGCGGCTCTAGGACCCCTCCTTCTCTAACTAGGGATGCAAATGACAATGCCTGTCGCCTGCCTTTCCCCGCCATAGCCTGTGCCTGTGGCCTGGCGTGTAGCAATGGAACTGGAGAGGTCCCGCTGCGTGGTCTACCCCAGCCTGACCCCCACCTCCCTCTTTCATGAACCCCCTCTGAGCTGCCATCAAACCCGCCTCTGTAAAGAGCCAGCTCAGGGCCCGGCACACTGTGGTCTCACAACACGGCCTGCTGATTGGACTGGGTGGACTAGGAGGCCGCATGGCAGAAGCGATGAACAGAGGGAGGTGACAGTGCGCTGCTGCAGACAGCATCTCGCCCGCTCGCCCAGAATTCGGACTTCCTACAGGCGGCGGGCCTCGCCCTCAAGGCTGGGGAGCCGAATCCTACGGCCTTCCTCAGAGGAAATGATCTAGTGGTCAGCTGGCCAAGATGCCCCCACCCCAGAGAACGATGTCACATGACCCCAGAGTCCTCTGGGTGGCCTTTGCCTTGACACATTTGCCAGAGCTGGTCCCAGTTCAAGATGCAGGGAGGTTAGCCTTGCATCTCGGTCCTCCCGCTCTGCTTACCCAGCCCTAGGGTCTATCGCAGACCACACCCCCTGGCCGCCATCGGTTCCCACCCCCCCGCCCCCACCTGGCCTGAGCAGATAGAACAGCAGCAGTGGGCGGACTTACGTGGGAGCAGAACCTCTCCGGGGGGTCTCCGCATGTGATGCCCGAGGGCTCCACCTTCACCTTGACGTAGTCCTTCAGGCGCATCACCTTGGGCTGGCAGGCATAGAACTCCCAGGTGGGGCCCTCGTCCGTGGTCACCCAGGATTTGCAGATGTCGTAGTCCCCAGAGGCCAGCGGGAGGCAGTGCAGGAAGAGAGCCAGCAGGTGCAGCATGGCTGCAGGGGCCGCGGGGGCGCAGCCCAGAGAGGCCCTGGAGAGGCAGCCACGGGGTCAGGAGGGACTCTCGGCCTCAGCATGGAAAGGCCACATCTACCAGACGATGGTGGCTGGGATGTCCCAGGATCTCAAGCGCCGAAGGTTTGCAAACAGCAAGGAACTTGTTTTTCCGAAAGGCCGATACAGAAAATTCAGAGCCAGCGTTTCTCAGACTGCTGATGGGCGGGTCAAAAAGTTGCCCATAACTTTGCGTCCTCCTAACCTTGGCGTCACACCTCTCCCGGAGGTGAATCTGATCAAATCAGGCAGATTCTCAAATTGTGACGGTGGGTGGAAATGGGATAAGGAGAAAATCCGCAGGGACCCGGCATGAGGCCGGGTCAGATCGCCTTTAATTTCTGTCCTTCCAATCAATCCGGGTCTTTCAAGTGCCCTTAATGTGTGGTGCGCTCAACACGACTGAAAACAACCCTCCAGCCTGTGTTGTAAAGATAAAGTAACGTCAGGAGGTGTACACGTTAGCTGGAAAATGTCCCCTCTCTGGGACTGGACTTGGCATCTCAGACCAATAAAAGAGATTTCTTTTCATATGGCCTTAAAGTGACAACAATTGCACGACTGGACTGGAAAACAAAGCTACTGAGGTGTTAACCGTGGAGAAGGTTATTTGGTCTGCTCTGGTGGGGACAGGTACTAATGGGGGCCAGCTGACCCTGGCTGGTAGCCACTAGCAACTTATTATAAAGTTTCTGAGCTTTCAGCTCTCAATCCATCCAGGTACCTGGGGCTGGCTTGTCTTTCAATGCAAGAGGGGAGGAGAGAGAGCTCATTAGCAACAACACCTGCAACAAATTAAAAAGGGGGGAGAATAGAGATGGATAAGAACAAAAGATCTCCAGCAAAATGTGAAAAAAAAAATGAGGCTGCATTAGCAAGGTCTCCCGAGAAAACTAGGTTATTTTTATTACTATCAGAGTTGCACATTTGGAGATTGGGCACGTTATTTAAAAGGTGATGCGTTTTCTCTCATTTATAGGAGTGTTAGTTCAGCAGAAGTGCCCCTGCTTGGGGGGTCAGAGACTTTCTAAAGCATCCCCAGGAGCCAAGATTTAATGGTTGCTTTAAAATACCATGACTGACAAGTCAAAATGTCAAAGCTGTTACAGGCGGAGATGAGACTGTGACGACAGGTGCACATGGACAGAGGGACCCATGTGCAGGCCAACAGCTAAGAACCAGGCACCAATAAATATCTCCCCAACCACAGGCACAGTCTGAACTGGAGAATTTAATTTTTTTCACTGTTAGAAACTAGAGATATTGAAGACTTCCATGGAAGTAACAATGTTTTGTTATATCAGATTTTCTGATCAAGGCCAACATTTTGTTATCATCGTGAGAGGGTATGTTTATAAGTGGATCTTTTAATAAAATTTTTTAATAAAAAAAGCATTATTATGATTATTGATTAACTATTTTTAAACCTCTTGTAACTATTTAAAAGCCAAAATAGATATAACTAATAAGAATGTGACATTAGGAAATATATGGCTCCAGTAACGTGGTGTGCCCCCAGACACTCCATACGTCACCAGAACTTGAGTCCAGCCGACGTGGGATTCTGGCCAGAACTCCTGGCGGATAGGACACGGGTTGCCGCAGTGAGTTTCGGTGTGAGTGCCTGCATGGTTATTCTGGTTACTATGCCCGTGATGACTGCATTTGAATTCCCAAACTGCCCAGGCACTGGTGCCAAATCTCAGCCGGCCCTCACCTGCCATGCTCTTCAGCCACTGTGCATGGGAGGTCCCTGAAGAGTTAACTGTGTTTCCATGCAACCCCATTCTCCACCCACCCACCCACACACACATACACACACAACCTCCTGCCGAAGAAAGCCACAAACCTGAGGGGCGGGCGGGCACTTGCTGCCCTCAGCACCTCAGGCTGCAGACAGGTCCCCAGCCAGCACCCCCGGCTCCAGGCCCCGGACTCATCCATCTGCATTAAGGCCACCCTGTCCCTCGCTCTGGAAGGAGGGCTCCCGATGGAGATGAATGAGCGCCCGGCCAGGACCACATTTTGACGTCTCACCTCTGGCTGTTTAAAGAGAAATCTGTTATGGAGCCTGCCCGGCCTTGAATGCGCTCCTTGCTAGAAAACTCTCGGAAAGAACACGCCGGGCGTCTATTTTTACAACCTGAGAAAATGTAGTAAAAATAAAATAGCGCGGCCGGCAAAGGTTTGGATGCCTCTATCCAAGCTCCGCTGCCCAGAAAACAGCACGTCCCTAATTAATTCCTACAGCAGCCGCCTCCCAACTGTTCTCTAACAGGTAGGAGCTCCTGGCTGCTGGGACAACCAGGGCACAGGCTGTGGTGTGCGCGGAGCAGGGTCCAGCTGCAGGCGGCCTCCAACTGCCACGCTCCCGGGAGGGCGCTGGACGGGGCCTGGGGCGAGGAGGCAGCACGGGAGGCAGCGAGGCCAGGACGGAGGCCGGAGGCCAGGAGGCGCAACTTGCAAATCTATTAATTGCTTTGCAGTTCTGTTGGCTTAAATGCCATGCATTCCCTGGAAAATAGGGGGGGAAAAAAGCCAACAACAACAAAATCTGCCAGGGGAAAAAAATGTGTTTACAACCAGTCAATCAATTGGGCGTTGCTGGCATCGTAGTGGGAATTGTGAGCTCAGCACACGAATATCACAGTCGGGTTTGCCCAAAAGAAAAAAGAGGAGTGGGGCGAGAGGCGAGAGTCCCGGCAATGACCGGGAGGACAGCAGAGCGAGGAGCCGGCAGGGAAATTTCAGAGTAAGAGGTTGTATCCCGGCGGATCGTTTCCTCCGTGGAAAATATATCTTCACCTGATATTATTAAGAAACTGCAGCTCCCAGAAACAAATAGAATCAATACCGTTTATTCTCTTTTAAGAGTCCTCAGGAACCGAGGGGGCTGATAGCCAGGGTATTAAAACCCGAAAATTAGATTTTATCAGGATTTCTGAACTCGGATTTCTCTGTCTTATTGAATTAGCGCCTCTCGGAGCTGCCGGTGCCCGCGGGCGGGCTCCGCTCGGAGTTGCCGCCGCGCCCTCGCCCGCGGGAAACTTGCCCGCGGCGCGGCCGGGCCGGAGGGAGGGCGCGGGCTCCGGGGACGCAGCGCCCACCGCCCCTCCCAGCCCGGGGGGAGGGGAGAGCGGTGAACGCCGCCTTCGCGGGGTGGTGCGGGGGGCGAGGAGGAAAAAGGGGAGCGCGGTCCGGCCGGGGTCACCTTCCCGGCCTGCGCCCCGGGCGGGGTCCCGCCGGCCCGGCGCGCGTCCCGGTGCCGGCCGCCCCGTGCCCTCCCCCTCCGGACGGCCGCTCCCTCTGCCCCCCGGGTCCCCCCACCCCGGCGCCCTCTCCGCGGCCCGGGAGCCCCGGAAAGTTGGGCGCGGGGGGCGGGGTGGCCGGGGCGGCGCTGGTCGGTCCCGGCGGGCCTGCGGGCGGGCGGGGTTAGCCCCGGACCGCAGACGCCTCGGGTCGGGTCGAGTCGGCGCTCCAGGCCGGCTGCAAACCGAGTGCGCTGCAGACACCAGCCGAGCAACCCCGCGGCTGCTTTTTGTCTTTGCAAAGTTGCGTGCAAGCCACGGGGGCGATTAATAATTATGTCTTTAATAAAGGCCCGCCCGGCACTGAGGTGCCCCCCTCATTCGGCACCGCCTCCCTTAATTAAAAGTCGCCAGCGAAGCTCCAGGGAATTGATTGCATCGTTTTTCCTCCGCGCTGCCCCCAGCAGCGACCCCGCCGCCCCCCGCCCGAACAGACAACTCACTCCGGAGCGGGAGGACCCCGCGGGCCCGCGGTCCTCTTCCCGCCGTCCGCGGCCTTTGCTCCCCCAGCCCGCGCGCCGCCCAAGGTGGGGGCGAGGTTCGACTCCACACGGTCCCGAGGCCGGTGCCTGGGCCCCTCGCCCCCCACCTACCCACCCTTCCACGCACTGAAAGAAGTTTCCAGCAGGAGCTGGCCGGGAGTTTGTGCGACTCAGGTTCCCCAGTTTGCAGAGATGGGAGGGCTTGGGAGGGGGTGGCTCTGCAAGGCGGCGAGGAAATTGGGGTAGGGGAGTGGCGCGAAAGCAGGGTTAACTTCCTTTCCATAAACACATCAAGCCTTCTCGCAACACCCATCCCCGCCGACACACACATGCACGCGCGACAGAAGACGACCGGGGACAGCCAGCCGGAAAGGCAAGCGACTCCTTTAAGATGCCGCTACAAACGCACTCACACCCCTCTCGGGCGACTCCAGCCCTCCGCGAGTAGCAGCCGCCGCGGGATAACTTTTGCATCCGAGCGTTTGCGGGGCTGCGTGAGTGGCTCTGGGCCCCGGGAGAGCCTGCGTGGCCACCGAAGCCCGTGGAAAATGAAACCAGGCTGGCGAAGCCGCAGCGTCGCCCCGCTCGCCGCCCGGGCTCTCCGCGCCCGCCTTACCCGGCTCGGAGCAGCTCCCGGAGCGGGCACCGCGAGGCCGAGGACCGCCACCCTCCGGCCGGCTCCGGGCGGGCGAGGCCGAGGGCTGCGAGCCGCCGCTCCGTCCCCGCGCTGCGCCCGCCGCCGCCGCCGCTGTGGCCGCCGCCGCCGCCGTCAGATCGGGGCTGGGGAGCCCTCCGGCCGCCGGGGGGGCCGCCCGCAGCCGTCCCGGAGACGCGGGCCGGGGGAGGGGGCCGCCCGCGCCGCCCGCATCGCCCGCCCGGGCCGGGCCGGAGGTCGCCGCTAACAAGTGCAAACTTTTTGGGCCCCCTGGGCGGCTCCGGGAGGACCCGTGCGCGGGCGCAGGGGAGCCCCCGGCCCGGGTGGGCTTCGCGGCCGCTCGTCGGGGAGCCGGGGCATCCCCCCCGGCTCGGCGCGGGCCAGATGGCGGGCGCGTCACTGCCCCCCTGCACTCCGCTCCAAGTTAATGCCGAGGCTAAATCCTCTTGCCATCACTCACGATCACCATCGGGGCTTTTATCTCTCGGTCTGATCCGGGCTGCGTAACTTCCTCTGTGTGGCTTTAACACACCATCCCACCACGGAGCAACGGTCTTCTTAAAGGTGCAGGAAGGAAATACTGCGAGACTGGGGGACGCGCCTCGGCCCCGGGGAGGGGCGCGGCGAGCAGGGGCGTCCCGGCGGGTCCGCGGCCAGGGCGGCCCCAGCAGGCTCTGGGGGTCGCTGCCTAAGCATCTCCTCGCCACCCGGGGGCCAGCGGGTCCCTGCGCCCAGAGCGCATCCTCGGCCCGCTCGGGTCAGGCGCGGCGGGGCTGCAGCTTCCTTTTCCAAAACCTAGGCTCCTGACGGGGTGCCAGCGCCCATGGGCGTGGGGGCTGCCCCATCGGCACCAGGGAGCGGGCCAAGTGAGTCAGTTCCCCCACCCCCGGCAGCCAAGGGCTCGGGCTGCTCCCCTGTCTCTCCCGCTGAAGTGCCGCCACCCAGAAGGCCCCAAGCAGTGGGTAAAGGGGTGGGTGGGTGGATTTGGGGAGATGGGGAGGGGGAGCGATCTGAGCGCACAACCAGAGCCTGAATACCAGCTGACACATCGCCGCCTCCACCCTGATGGGCCCTGCTTTTGACGGAGCCAAGCCAGCTCTGCAGAGAGTGCGGAGTAGGGGGGCAGGAGGGGCCTCCGCTAACGGGTTCTCTGCCTCCCTGGGGCCGAGCATGGGTGGAGAGTGTGGGAGGGTGCCTGCCAGGGGCAGGGGCCACCCAGTGGGGGGGCAGCCGTGGGCTCTGCAACTCCCAGGAGACTTCCTGCCAGGCTGCCTCCCAGGCTGGGGCTGTGAGGAGAGCATCCGTGGTCTCCCAGGAGCACATGTGGTTTTGGGGCGCTCCTGGCCTCTTCAGGTCGGCTCTCACTGCAGCGTTTGAGCAGCCAGCACTGTCGTTTGGATGCATCAAGAACAAAGGGCCAGAGGAGAGAGAGAGAGAAAGAGAGAGAGACTGGTCCAAGGTCACAGAGGGTGTTGGGAATGGGAGAAAGACATGGCACCTCAATGCCCCATCCCATGGCCACCCCTTACGTCCACTTTAACCCTTCCCTGGCTCTCAGCTCCCTCTAAACCCAGAGAGGGGGCTGTACTGCTGAGTAACATTTGGAATCTTGTGACAACACAGGCAGAGGCAGAGGATGCAGAATTAAAAGCTGTCTTCTGCTGTAATAATAATAATAATAATAACGTAACATTTATTGAACACCTATTTCATGCCAGGCTCCATGCAAACCAGTTACTGTGCATTATTCACTGATTCTTCCCCAAAGCCCTGTGACTTAACTGCTATTAGCAAAGTCCCAACTTATAGATGAAGCTTAGAGACTTCAGGTAACTTGCCCAAGGTCACATAGCTCAGGAAGACTCTGGCCTGGGAGGCAGGGCTCTCCGGTTCCCAGGGAGTGCTCTGCTGCAGCCTGACTTGCTGGTTAATATGGGGCACGGCACGGATTGCTTTGGGGCCTCAGTTTCCCCATATGTGAGATGTGAATGGTAAGCCCTTCCTTTTCCAAAGGGTCAAAGCAGGGCCATCAAGTGCCTCCACCTACACCTGCTGTCATATCCCTCCCACGGGAGATAGGCCTGCCCCACAGAGCTGTCCACGAGAGCAGACACAGGCCAGCTCCTGGTCACCTGTTCCCTGGTCTCAAAGCATCCAGCAGGAGGAAGCTGCATGGAAGACGAGAACAGATCTCCGAGATTTGATTCTTAAGCACTCAGCCTGCAGGCAGCAGTGAAGGGCGCCGCGTGGGGCTCCGGCACAGGGTGAGTGATGACCTGGGTTAGCCCTCAGCCTGCTGTCACCCCCAGGCAGGGTCATCAGTCCCTGGGAACGCCCTGCTCCTCCATCATCACTGCAGACTGGATGCTGTCGGGAACAGCTCATGAGACCCGGAGGATGCTTCTTATTTGTAGTTCATTAAACACGGTGCAGGGACCCTGGGCTCGCCCTCCCTGTCATTGCCGGGACAGTTTGAGTGACCCACATGCCAAGGCATGTGTCATAGGAACAGTGTTCTAAATGCCCCCAGCAGCCCCCAGCTCCCCAGTGGCGCCTGCCACTGCAAGAAGCTGATGCCAACAGGCTTTTCCAGGGCCCCGTTCTGGAACCTGTCTTCTGGGCTCCTGGTTTCCAGACCCCAGAAATCATGGGGTAGTGGAAAGAGCACTGGACTGAGAGTCAGGATGACAGGCTTTTCTTGGCTCAGCCCCTAACGAGCTATGTGGCCGGGGGAGACCACGTCCCTGCTGTTTTGCCCGGGAGTGTGGTCCCTGTGCTACAATCCCCAGTTGACCGCACATCACAGCAGCCTCCAGGAGACGGCGTTCCTTTCACGTGAACAATAAAGCGCTTATTTTCCAAGATGAGGAACAAATAGGATTCCAGCCGTGTAGGGACCAGGTGGTCGAGGGACATTCATTTTTAAACTTCATTAAGGTGCCTTCTGACAAATGACCTTCCCAGCGCTGCAATGAAAAGAAGCCGAGCACCAGGGGCAGGAAAGTGTTAATGAATCTCCCCCAAAACAATCGCTGGCTCCCCTCTCACTGCAGCCTCATCATCCTCCTCATTGGTGGGATTTGGGCTCCACTGCACAGTTTTAATTTGAATTGTGCTTGTGGAATCTACTATCACAGAGCAGCTGCGGAACAATGCATTTCATTTTTCCCATCTATGTTTTGCAAAAGCGGATTTGTGTATATCCACACGTGTATTTTATATATATGTACATACTGTGCAGGTACGCACCAAAGTGTAGACCGGGGAGACAAGGGGGGCACAGCGTGCTTTATCACAGATATTTTTTCTGTGTCTCTTGACTCCTTTATAATAAGGAAATATGCATGGGATAGATGAATAATAGGAAATTATAAAGTCACGCACAAAAGTAACTCCCAGCTTTGTAATGAGAGGTAACAGATGAGGTCCAGGCCCTCTGGGACTTTCTGAGAGGAGGCACGTCCTGATGCAGACAGACAAAAGGACAGACGGACGCGACAAGCTCGTACTGCTGACGAAAGCCAAGCGTGGGCTCAGAGGCTGCCCGCCACCACGTGCTCACCCCTCGCCTTTTCGCTCTGTTAGCTTCTGCCAGACCAAGATTTTGATTCTTCCAGAAACTCTTTGTCCCCTTGACCTTGAGCAGTTGAGATGCTGCTGTAAGCAGGTGGTGAGATCCTGTGAACTAGCTCGGGACCATCCAGGGGTTTCGGGGCATCCCGGGGCCCCTTCTACAGCCAAGGCAGGGGCAGGCAGAGAGAGACACAGACCCCAGCCCAGGGCCTTCTGCAAGGTGACACCTCCAGGCAGTGGCAGAGGCTGCGAGGAGCACTCTGACTCCTCCCTGCCAGTTCTCAGCTCTAATCTCCAGACCATACTCCCATTAATTATTATTACAGTATTAATCATACATGTGATTAATTCAGTAATGGTGATTCATAATTGATTGCATTTTATATGGCGCCTTTCATCCACGCGTCTCCCAGGATGTGCACTGCCTACAACAAGAGGCACATGCAGCAGGATGTGTTCTTTGCGCACCTGCATTTTGTTGGATAAACTTCTCTTGGCAGAGGCAGGGGGCTAATGGTCTTCGAGCAGACTGGGCTCGCCAGCCCCAGCTCTGTGCCCATGTCCCTGATACAGCAGCTCGGCCCCCCTGGGGGTCCTGCAGACCCTATTCCCTCGGCAGGCAAGGCCGCCTGGGCCCCAGGTGGCTGGGTGTGGCCAGCCTGGCTCTTTGGGGAGACAGTGCCTCAAAGTGACTCTGGACAAGGTCTCTAGAGCCTGACTCTCAGGGTCTTTAGAGCCTGACTCTCTCAGGGTATGAGTCATGCCTCTCCCCGCTAATTAGCTGTGTGGCCTTGAGTAAGCCACCTCTCTCTCTGCCTCAGTTTACCCAAATAAAAATGGGATTAATAATAGTCTCCATCTTCCTACGATTATGGTAATAACTAAACACAATGATGCATGTAATTCACTTAGAACCTAGCACATAGGAAGTGCTCAGTAAATGTGAGTAGCACTGTGGGTGCCTTGGTCCTGCTTCCAGTAGCAGCAGCAGCTCTAAGACCAGACTGGTCTCTTCTCTTCTCTGGGCCTCAATTTTCTCAGCTGTAAAATGGGATGACCCCTCAAACTCGAGATGGTAAATGGGCACTCACTACAGTAACAGTTGAGATTTGGGGCTTCAGGGTCAAGCAGCCCAGGGCTCACCTTCCTGCTCACCGTTTCCTTGTGACCTTGAGCCAAAGACTCACCTTGCAAAGCCTCAGTTGTCCCATCTGGAAAATGGAGATTATAATGGCATCCAATACCTAGGCTTGGTGTGAGGATTTAACGAGCTAGTGCTTGAAATCTATTTGGCTTCTAGAAAGTTCTTAACACAAGGTGGCTCTGGTATTACACACCCAGGCATGATGTACTGAAGTTTACAGATGATCTCACATTTCCACCCTTACCACCACTCGAAAGAGGCTATTATTCTCACCGTTATTTCAGTGGGAACACCAGGTTGGAGACTCTGTTCAGGGTTTTGCGGTTAGGGCAGGGCCCCATTTGACCCCAGGCCTCAGGCTGGGCTCACTGATGCACGGTCTCAGTCCTAAGCTTATTATTCCAAGATTGTTTTCTTCCCAATAACCCTGGGAGGGAACTGGCATTGCAGCCTCCACTTGTCAGCTGAAAACACAAGACCTAGAGTGCCCGGTGCCTTCTCTAGGGCTCCCAGCAAGCAAGCCCCTGGGCAGGCCAGGGATGGCCCTGTTGAATGGGTGGAAGGGCCACTGAGCCACCCTGCCTTTGCCTATGGAGTCTCTTCCATCAGAAGCCTGGCCAGGATCCCTCCGATCCGAGAGTCCCCTGGGAATGTCTCCTTCCAAGGTGCACGATGGGGAGAGGAAACAGGAAGCACAGCCCTGAGGAAGAGCCCGGGCTCCTGCAGGCAGAGCCGCTCAGCCCCTTTGGGAGGGGCGGCTGCTGCGAGGAGGCAGCCCACCCCCTGCAGCCCCCAGGGACCAGCGGAGATCCAGGCTTCAGCAGGCAGCAGGTCTCTGGTCTGGAAGGCCCCGGGCAGGGCCGATTGCTGCTCACTCTCACGGAGTCTGGAGTCTCTGGGGACAGATGCAAAGGAGCGTGGGCGCCCCTCTCTCAGCGAGGGCAGGTAACTGCCCGGCCTGCCAGCTGGGGTCTCGGGGGGCACCTCCCCACTGAGCACTGAGTGTGTGCCAGCACCCCACTGGCTCCTGGATACGCCAACGGTGACGGGTCCATGGGGTCCTGGCTTTGGGGTGCTGCAAGCCTAGTGGGATTATCCACATCCCAGCACCAGGCTGCCCTGTACCCCACAATGCTTTTCTAAGCACCTACTGTGTGCCAGACACAGGTCAAGCCAGTAGGCCGTGCAGCCTGCGGGAGTGTGGGTGTGTCTGTGCGTGACATGCGCACAGCGTGACTGCACAGGCCGGGTGCGAGCGCGCCAGCCTTGCCAAGAACGCGGATGACCCGCCGCGAACTGCGGCGGCCGGTCCCGCCTCTCAGGCAGGAGACGAGGAAGCTCGAGCTGTGAGCTCCAGGAGCAATCCCCAGGCGCCCTGGGAACCCAGATCTCAACTCCCACCGCCCTGAGCCTCGGTTTCCTCATCTGTCAAGTGGGGATAATGATAGCACCTACTTCCTGGGGGTGTGGGGAGGATTCACTGGGGTGTGCAGGGTCTGCCCAGCAGACAGTAAGTGATCCGTAAGTGCTGGCTGTCACGAGTCTTCTCCTCCTGCTCCTCGAGGATGTGAAGTTCAAGGGAAGACTGCTCTGTGTCGGAAGCTTGGCAAACAAATGGGGACGCCAGCCCCAGCTCCCGTCTTGTCACAGAGCCACCATGCAGGGTCTGCCGTCGGGTCTGAATCTGAATTTCCACCCCACCCTGCCCGTTCCTCTCCCACTTTGGGGACAGTTTCTCCCGGCTCTCAGCGTGGGGAGGAGATGGATGGGGGAGCAGCCTGGAGAATCCTGCTCCCGGGTCCTGCCCACCCATTCGCCAGGTGTGCAGGGGTGTTTGGAGGTGTCGGGGAGGTGCACACAGGGGGAGGAGGGGAGCAGAGGTGGCATGAGAGGGGAACACACAGCAGCAGCAGCAGGAAGCTGACTCCCCCACCCTGCAGCTCCTCGCCTAGAGGAAAACATTTTTCTTCCTAAGAGCAGGTGAGCCGGGCCTCCAGGACCGCACAGCAGATGTGGTCTTCCTCTCAGACCTGTGCTGATCGCGAAATAACTGCCCTGGTTATAGAAATACTGGCTCTGGGGCTCGGCCCTCTGTCCCCCCACCCACCCACCGCTGCCCTGGGGAGCCCAGGGGCCCTGGCGTGGCCTTCCGAGCACACGCCCCCCCTCCGCCCCCGCCCCGTGCTCCCTCCTCGCTGTCATCACCCACAAAGAGCCCACGTGGCTCCAACCCCAACGCACCCACCTGCGAAGTCCCGCGCAGACAGACGGCCGCGTGTGGGCACGCTGGGAGCCGCGATCCCCGTAAGCAAAGGCAGCCGAAAATTCTGCAAGAAAACCCACAGTGAGAGAAATAAACAAACACAAAGGCATCCCCTGGCTGCTTCTTCCCCGGTCTCACACGCACACTCACACACACACACGCTGTGTTACATGCGGCCATTTCCTCATTACACTGTCACCACTGACACACAAACTGCTGGTCCATCAAAGCCTCAACCATAGTGGCCGTGACCTCGGCCCTTGCGCCGAGTCCTGCCGGAGAGAATGTGGAGATGTTTCCCCAAACAGCCCGGCATCCGTGCTTCCCGGCAATCCTGGCTGTGGGACACCGTGAGACAGTGTCCCTCATTCTCGGTCGATCGTTTCTGCTCACGGGGGGCCTCAGGCTCGGGGCTCCCTAGAACGTTGCAGGTGCCATCGCTCACGAGCCGGCTCTTGGTCTTGAGAACCAGCTTGGCTCTCCCGAGTAATGACACTTGGCCTAATGGATGGAGACAGCTCCAGCTGCCACCCGGCTCTCGCTCTGTTGGCTCTGCTGGCCCTCGCCGGCGACCTCTAGAATGCCCACACTTAACCCAGGCTGCCCCCATTTCCTGGAGGGCTCCTCCAACTCCTGGGGGGCCCAGCAAGCCTTTGTCTCCCCCCTCGGACCCCTCCAGGCTCTCCTGCCTCCTGCCCCCACCCCCCACTCCTTTTTCACTGGTTTTCACTTCTTTGCTGGACAAGCACACGCAGATGTGCGGGCTGGGAAGGACAAGCCGGCCAGACACGTGACCGAAGGCTTTGTTTCTTATCAGAGAGTCATCTGGGAGTTGGAAGGACGTGGCTTCTAACATCCCCCCCAGTGGAGGACTCACGAAAAGTTCTAGACGTGATTTCCTCTTTTCTTGGTCCTGCCAGCACGATGCAGTTGTGTGGTTTGTGTTGTCCCTCTCCCTGCCCCTGCCCAGGGCTCGTCGGAGACCCCTCTCTGTAGCTCCGGGGAGCTCAGCTGCTCACGCTGCTTTGGGAGAGCGCCGTGGGCCGGGCGTCCAGAGCCTAGCTCCCGGGGGCTGGTTGCTGGGGGACGCTGAGACCGCCCTGGCAGGGTGTTTGTGAGGGTCTTTGGCCACATTGGCAGTGAGCCTGGCATTTTCGAGCCCGAGCTTAGAACCCCCGCACTACCACTTGTGCCCTTGGGCACCCTGCGACACCTCAATTTTTCACCTGTCCAATGGGGACAATAACAGCACCCGTGTCTCAGGGTTGTTCTGAGAACTCAGTAATGAAATCACATCTCGCCGAGTGCTCTGATCAGCCCGCCAGGAGCAGGTTGACCCTTGTGACCCTTGACCCTGTCCCCAGCCAGAGCAGAGGGGTCTCCCCTTCCCTAGAGAAGCCTTTGGGCCTCTAGTGACAGGGAGTGCTCACCCCACCTCAAAGGGAAAAAGCCACCTTTAGCTTTGAACTCATGAGATAGCAAATTAGGGTGACATTGGGAGGGCAAGGAAGTATACTGTCATGTCAAGCAGAGCGACGCGCCCCTGAGCGCCTACCCGAATGCACCCCTCCCCCGGGCCCGCCTGAAATCACCCATCCCCTGTGGAGCCAGAAGCACGACCTCTCTCTCCTCCAAATGCCCCCCCCCCGCAATAACAGAGCGTGTGCCAGACCTGGAGGTGGGTGCCTCACTTCCCCCCCACCTAACAGATAGGGAAACTGAGGCTCAGAGAGGTGGAACAACTTGCTCTAAGTCCTACCCCAGGATCCAAACCCAGACCTGTGACCCCATAGCCAGTGCCTTGAGCTGCCCCCACCACCCTGGCCCAGAGTTTCTCACCCCCATTCTGTCCCCTGCGAGCTTTGGGACCCTGGGACTCTAGCCCAGCTCTCCCGATCGTCCCTTCGTAGTCCCCGATACCCTCTCTGGGCCTCAGGATCTTGATCCGTCAAGGGAGGGGTTTGAGCCGGTGGTGCCCAAGGGTCCTCCCAGCCCACTCACATTTTCTGCGACCTGCCAGCCGCTCTGGTCCTCTCCTGGCGCGGGTGTCTGAGCTTGCCCAGTACAAATGTTTCCCTGAATGATCAACAGAGTGACAACTCCCCAAGGAGAGGGGAGGCGTGCTTCGAGAGCAGGCTTGTTAGAAGCCTGACATTAACACGCCACGCACAGGCTCAGGGAGACCCCGGGCAGTGGCGCGGCCACCAGGGAATGCAGCAGCGGCAGACCACAGAAACGGGCCTGAGCTCCCAGTTGTGTTTGTTTGTCATTTTTGCTGATGTGGGCGCCAGGAGTGCTTTACAGCAGGCAGCGGGGACTCTCCTTCTGCAGCTAAATGGCCGAACGTGCACCGGGCACCTACTGTGTGTCTGCAGGGTCTGGGGCACCCACAGGTGAGGCTGGAGCCTCTTAGCCAGGTGTCACCAGAGAGTTTCCAGAAAGAACCTCTCAGCACGGGGCGTCCACACACGGGGCTGCTGCTACTGAACAGTCTGCACGAGGACTGTCACTCCCGTTTGCTGACACGTTGAAATGCCTCCTGCATTTGCCAGTGGCAGAAACCCTCTGCCCTGAGCACCCAGAGATCCCCCACCCCATTTCCCGGGCCACCCAGGACCCTTCCTTGGAGCCCTGTCTACATCTCTAGACACCCCCAAAACCCTGCCCGGGCTAGCACCTCGCACAGGGCAGGGACTCTCGGCCTCACCCCTGCACTCAGCCTGGAGTTTGGGCTGCTGCCCCCAGGGTCCCTCGGGTGGCTTCAGGAAGGCCCTGCTCCCAGGCAACCCTCAGGGCCTGGGTTACTGGAGTCAGGCCACCTCACAGCCTCCCCACAGCAGGGTAGGAAAGTGACTTCTGGTCTTACAGGTGCCTCGGAACGCAGCCCCCACCCAGGAAGTTGTGTCGCCAGAAACCTCTCCCTGAGCAAGCCCAGCCCACTCCGTACTTTGTAGCAGAGAGGAGTGACTTGTGCTTCCGGAGGAGCGAGCTCTCCCGGCTGCTGTCGTCTGCCCTTGCTCAGACAGGCTCTGGGGTGACAAGTGCAGCAGGCAGAGAGGGTCGAGGGGGCTCACTCCAAGCAGCCGTGTTGACTTGGGGGCTGTGTTGTGAGGGATCCCAGCTTATCAGCACAGGTGCCATGAAAGGCAAGCCACGGCTACCTGGATGGATGTGTCACGTCTGTCTGGGAGACCGGAGAGGCAGGTGGACCTCATGGTGTCCTCTCTGTTCTAGAGGGTGAGGAGGTGTCTCTCCACCCTACGGGGAGCCCAGAATCATTCCAGACACAAATAGGTGCTTGGGAAATGCTTTTAAAGATGAGCCAAGCAACCTGTGTTTATTGAGCACATACTATGTGCAATTACTCGGATGGTAAAGTAGGGAGAGGAGCTGGTAGCAACGTTTCTGGGAAATGCGAGGCTTAGTTTATTTCCATCCAGCCATCCAGCCGTTTATTCCCTCCACAGTTATTTGCTGAGTGCCTGCTGTATGCAAAGCTCTGTGTTAGGGCCTGGAGATACAGACCAGTGTCTGTTCCAAGGAGCTTGCAGGGAGCTCCCCTGTGTGGGAGACGGAGTGGGCGGTCAGGTGGAGTGTGGGCCGCCACCTGCAGTGGGGGCGAGCAGCCTGCCGTTCCCCTGCCTGGTGGAGCGGCCCTCCCAGGACCAGCCGGGGTTATTAATGTCCTGCTGAGTCAGGGGGCTCTTGGGTTTCAGCATCACAAGACCAGACTGAGCACGGCGGATGTTCTTCACTCCCAGCTGCACTCCTCCCTCACTCTGTCCACCTCCCCTCCCCTCCCCAGCCTCCACCTGCCTCCAGCTGTTGAGAAAGCAGCGGAGGCTGCTGGGAGGAGGTCTGGCTCTGGGAGAAAGGGGCGGTGGAGGGATATGACCTTGGCAGAGAACCGGCTCCAGCCCCCGCTCTGCCAGTCTTCCCGGCGCGGCCTGATGTGAGCAGTTTCAGCTCTCTGGGCCCCTCTCTTGGGACAGGAGAGGGGAATTGCGATTCCACAGTGTGAAGTCGGCTATGAGCCAGGCTGGGAGCCAGGCTGGCCACTCCCAGGGGGGGTTCAAAGAGGATGGCTGTTCATCCAACAAGTGCCCACTGGGGCTGTCCCCTGTACCGTGTCCGGGGGAATGACAGGGAGCAAGACTGGGGCTGCTCTACTCCCGTGAAGCTCGGATGGGGCGGAGGCAGACGGCCAGGTGGGGCTTGCTAGCCAGCGCACGGGCACGCCACGAGTGGGGAGGGCACTGCTGTTGACTTTAATGGACGCCTGTGCGCGCAGGTAAAGCTGAGTAATCAGTGGATTAACTGGATCAGCATAGATGCTAATTGGAATATTTAAAATCAGATTCCCCTTCTAGTGCTCACTGTCACACACCCTCATGTGTCGGTGTGTGTCTCTCTCTCCTGAGCAGAACTGTCTCAGCCGTCAGCTTTCCCACGTGCACACATGGAGTCTGACAGTCACGACCGGGAAGCGCATTCTCAGCGTCCCCACGAGACACGGCGGGGTCTCTGTGTGTGTTACTGGGTGTCGCTGCTGAGCAACAGGCCCAGGTCGCCGCCCACCTGCCTGGGGCTCCCACAGCGGACCGAGGGCACCGAACCTCCGGCCCGAGGCACGGCCCACGTCGCTGCCCACCTGCCCGCCCCGGGCTTTCCCTCATCCCACTTCCAGGTGCACTTGGGGTTTTACCTGCCCGAGAGGAGGAGGAAGAGGAAGAAACGATGACGGGTGAGATTAGAGACGAGAGGGCCGGGTGATGGGGAGCAGCTGCACCTATTCCCTGAGCATGCGTGACCTGGTGGCCGTGAGCTCCCAGGAAATATGCTCCTCTCCCCAGAGAGCTGGCATTTCGGTCGGGAAGAACGTAACGTCCAAGGACGCATCAGGTGAGTAGACGTTTGGCCACGCATGGACCTTCGGCAGACAGCTCCCAATTCCGTCCCGATTCCGTCATCCGGTCCCCACCCCTGTCTCCCCTTTTATTCCGTTCCCGGGTCACGCTCAGCTTCTCATCCAGAAATGAGGTTTACGAGTTACACTTAAGTGACCCTAGCCCGGCTCACCCCATCGTCCCTTCGTGGTCCTCCCACCTGTCCCCGAGCAGCAGTCAGGGGACCAGGCTGTTCCCCAAACGTGCCTGGGACGTCCCCCGGCCGGGTCTTTCTTCTTTGGGAGCAAAAGGGCAGGCACTTAAAGGGTGGATTCCAGCCCCGAGCCCAGGCCTGCTGCCTCCCTAGATCTCCAGAAACCCCAGGGCTTCAGGGGCCTGGCACCGATGCCCTCCCCTCTGAGACGCTGTCCTCCGCCTGGAAGAACTGATGCCAGCCCTGACCCCAGACCGCGCTTTGCAGGAAGGTGGTGCAGCCTGGTGATGACGTCATGGCTCTGCAGACGGCCTGCTTGGAATCCCAGCCCCACCCCCAGCAGGTGTGTGACCCCCTCTGAACCTCAGTCTCTGCATCTGCAAAATGGGGATAAGAACAGCCCCTCCCCCAAGGGATTGTTTTGCGGATGAGAGAAGATCACACACAAAGCGTGCTCAGGAAACGCGAGCCGTGAGCATGTCGTGTGACGCGCACTGCAGCTATCGGGACACGTCCCACGTCCTCCACTAGGCTGTAAAGCACAAGAAGGATAGGACTGTTTGTGACTCAGTGACAACATTGAGGAGCAGGGAGTCAGTGCACTGCGCTCCTACAGCCATCTCCTCATCTCCTCTGCCCTCGCCTTACGCATTTGTTTCCCTTGCTTACAAATGAGAACGGTAACTCCCAGAGTAGTTAAGTCACTGGCCCAAGGTCACCCAGCTAGTTGGAAGCTGACCCCAGGCCCACTGGCCTGGAAGCCAGGGCTCGCAATCCCCAGGCACAGCGTGGCTGAGAGGGCCATTTGTGTACATGCCACACCAAACCCTGCTGGGGTCCCAAACCCATCTTTTTATTTTTATTTGTATTTATTTATTTTTTTTTAGACAGAGTCTCGCTTTGTTGTCCAGGCTAGAGTGAGTGCCGTGGCGTCAGCCTAGCTCACAGCAACCTCAAACTCCTGGGCTCAAGCTATCCTCCTGCCTCAGCCTCCCGACTAGCTGGGACTACAGGCATGCACCACCATGCCCGGCTAATTTTTTCTATATATATTAGTTGGTCAATTAATTTCTTTCTATTTATAGTGGAGACGGGGTCTAGCTCTTGCTCAGGCTGGTTTTGAACTCCTGACCTCCAGCAATCCACCCACCTCGGCCTCCCAGAGTGCTCGGATTACAGGCGTGAGCCGCCGCGCCCGGCCCCAAACCCATCTTTTTAGAAAAAGACTTTTTAAGCCAAGTTTCAGCGGGAGCTAAGGGTGTCTGAGGAGCAGTTTGGGGACCACCCTCCTGTTGAAAGGAGCTGACGTGTGGCACGCTGGGCCAATGCTCTTCCACTCTCACTGGATGCTATTTTCTCACGCGGCGGGAAATAACGATCTCATGCCCCTCCCTTCCCAGAGGGGCTTATCCGCATATGGGGAGCTGGAGACAAAGCACCAGCGCCTGGGCTCAAACTGTCACTCTGTGCCAGTTTTCCATGCAGACTGAAAAGAAAATTAGCGGCGAGACGCAAGAGGGAAATGAGGCTGGGATAAAGGGAACGGCTCAGCCAGAGCGGGCTCTCCGCTCGGCAATTCCTGCTCCCTGGGTATAAGGCTGCATTCCATGGCAACAGCATTCACACCTCGCTAAAATAAAAGCTCCCACCAGCTGGACCCGCTATTAAAGCGGAGCCCCAGGATTAGCATGTTCCATGCGAGTGACAAAGTGGCACCCAGTGCCCCATATCAGCTGAACCGGCTGCCTGAGGCCCAGGGGCCCCTGCACAGAATAATGAGCAGCCTCAGGCAGACCCCAGAGCCTCTCTGGCCACTGCGCCCAGCGACTGGACAAGGATGAACAAGGACAGTGGGGGCCTTTACTCCAGGATCGAGTTGAGCCTAGCGGTTGGGGACAGTGGGGGGGGGGCAAAATGAGCTGAGTTCAAATCTCAGCTCAGCTGATAACTGGCTGTTCCACCTAACTGGGTCAATTCTCTCTGTGACTCGATTTTCATGTCTGTAAAATGGGTATGACAGTACATCTCACTGAAGTTTGTATATCGATCAAATGAAGAAATATACACAAAGTACTTAGCACACAGCAAGTGATCGATACACGGCTACTTTCTAGAGAATTCTTCAAGAGAACTACAGATAACTCTTCAGGAATATACCTGGATACAGCTGTAGGGAGGGATTCTTTGAACACTCGGTGCTTTTTTAAAACATTTATATTGGCTTTTTTTTTTTTTTTTTTTTTTTTTTTGAGACGGAGTCTCACTCTGTTGCCCGGGCTAGAGTGCCGTGGCGTCAGCCTAGCTCACAGCAACCTCAAACTCCTGGGCTCAAGCCATCCTCCTGCCCCAGCCTCCTGACTAGCTGGGACTACAGGCATGCACCACCATGCCTGGCTAATTTTTTCTATATATATATTAGTTGGCCAAGTAATTTCTTTCTATTTATAGTAGAGATGGGGTCTCACTGTTGCTCAGGCTGGTTTTGAACTCCTGACCTTGAGCGATCCACCCGCCTTGGCCTCCCAAAGTGCTAGGATTACAGGCGTGAGCCACCTCGCCCGGCCTATATTGGCTTTTATATTAGCCAATTACTAACGTGGCCTGGAAGTTGGGGACACGTGCGAGCAGACGAAGTAGTGCGAGCTTTGGAGCCCTAGTTCGGGGTCCGAGTCCCGCTGCGTCCACTCGAGAGCTGTGTGACCTTGGTGAGCCACTTTGCCTCCTCTTCTCTCAGTTTCCCCCTCTTCAGAATGGGGCTCAGCTCCCTCTGCACAGGGCTGCCGAGGAACCGGAAGTGACGCGTGTGCGTGAAGAGCCCAGCACGGCCACTGTCTTGGAAGATGGACAGCCGCAGCTCAGCGCAAAGCGAGACCCGGGACACGAAAGGGCATCAGTGGGAAACAGGTGCAATCCACAGTGTGGCGCCTGGTCACTGGTGCCGGTTCGATACTGACTTCTTAGTTTTGACACATGTCCCGAGTTATGTCAGGTGATACCGTCAGGGGAAAGTGGGTGAAGCGTGTGGGGAAGCCTTTGCAATTCCTTTGCAACTTTGCCGCACATCTAACCGCTTTCCTACATGTGTATGTGCGTGGGCTAAGGAGCCGGTCTGGGCTAAAGGGCCCTGAAAGGGTGCGACTCAATGCAGCGTGGGGGCTCGGACTGGGTCCCGGGCCACAGGAAAAGATAAACTTCCAAGAACAGTACCGGGAACAGTAGCGAAATGTGCCTGCAGTCTGTAGCCCGCGCAGGGCGGCAGCTTTCCCACAGCGCTGACTTTCCGGAACCCGGCCATGGTCGCGAGGCTGGGAACCATGTCTCAGTTCCTTACCTACGAGCTGCAGGTAATTCGTGATGCAGGGGCACGAGGCCTGCAACTTACCCTCAAAGGACTCATGAGAACAACAAGATAGATTATGTATGGAGAGAGAAAGCAACGTGGCAAAACGTTAACAAGTGGTGAATCTAGGTGAAGGGTATACAGGAATTAACTTTATAATTGTTGTATAGGCTTGACATTTTTCAAATTAAAAAGTAGAAGAGGGCCGGGCGCTGTGGCTCACGCCTGTAATCCTAGCTCTTGGGAGGCCGAGGCGGGCGGATTGCTCAAGGTCAGGAGTTCAAAACCAGCCTGAGCAAGAGCGAGACCCCGTCTCTACTATAAACAGAAAGAAATTAATTGGCCAACTGATATATATATATATAAAAAAAATTAGCCGGGCATAGTGGCACATGCCTGTAGTCCCAGCTACTCAGGAGGCTGAGGCAGAAGGATCACTCGAGCCCAGGAGTTTGAGGTTGCTGTGAGCTAGGCTGACGCCACGGCACTCACTCTAGCCTGGACAACAAAGTGAGACTCTGTCTCAAAAAAAAAAAAAAAAAAAAAAAGTAGAAGAAAATGGCTGGGCACAGTGGCTCATGCCTGTCACCCCGGCACTTTGGGAGGCCAAGGTGGGGGGATCACTTGAGGCTAGGACTTCAAGACTGGCCTGGGCAACATAGAGAGACCCTGTCTCTACCGAAAGGAAAAAAATCTGAAAAATTAGCTGGCCATGGTGGCACATGCCTGTAGTCCCAGCAACTTGGGAGGCTGAGGCAGGAGGATCCTTTTAAGCTCAGGAGTACAAGGCTGCAATGAGCTATGGTCATCCCACTGCACTCCAGCCTGGGTGACAGAGCAAGACCCTGTCTCGAAAAAAAAAAAAAAAAGCAAGAAACAATTACATTTGATTTAAAAGACCCCAGTGCTTGCTACATAGGAAGCTCATCCAGTAAATGGAGTCGTTACCGTATGTGCACACAGTACTAGACTTTTTATCTTAACAGTTATTATTTATTTTTACGAAGATGCCTTGAACCCTTCTCAGAGAGGGGTTCTGAGCTGGGGTGAGGCAGCCAGCCCCGCTCTTAGTCAGGGTGGAGGCCGTGTCCCGGGACTGTGGCCAGGTGACAGCAAGACTTCATCTTCTGTGCCCAGCGCCTGGCAGTGTGCCCACGAGAGAGCTGCAGGATGAATGCACAAAACAAACCAGCAGCTCCTGGAGCCGAATATTGTAGGTGTCCCCGAGTGGCCCAGGGGTCCAGCCAGGGTGGCGGTGGGGGCTCTGGATGGGTGACCCCACCCCCATTCCTCGTAGCCACTTTGGAGAGTGTAAGGAACCCTCAGGCCCCGGCCAGCAGCAGCCCTGTGGTTCCTGGCTGCTCATTATTTAGGACAATGCCTGAGGTCGGGTGGGGCTGGAGAGAGGGTGACTTGGGGGGGTCAGCGCGGTTCCCACTGAGCCCTTCAACACCTGCCAAGTCTCCAGTGTTAACGACAGCAATCGGGTTAGGAGGGCATAATTGGATAATTCAATTGCTTTCCTCGGAGAGTTGCTGTTTAATTAAAGGGGACTGAAGACAGAGCTAGGCTCTGGGGAAGACTGGCCCGATCGTCCAGAGAGATGGGGCAATCTGGCAGGATGGGGGTGCAGAGCCGAGCCACGCCAGGCTGCGGCTGCCCTGGCAAGGGTGGTGTAGACAGTCCCAGCTTCCACGGCAGGGCTGGCGCCGGTCACCGACAGCAAATCGGAAGGAGACCTGCTCATTGGCCGGAGAAGCCCACGGGATCCCTTGATAGAACTTCTGGCCTCAGAATCAAAAGGTTTCATATGAATTTGCCTTTATGCAAACCCTGGATCCCATAGTCTGCCGGTTTCTAGCTGTGTGACGCCAGGAAGTTACTTGACATCTCTGAGCCTCTGTTTCCTCATCAAGGTCACAAGGAGAGGAATGGGAGAAGTAAGGGATTCTTTCTAACATCTGATGCTTTGTAAAAACTTTCCATATCGGCCAGTTACTACACACGTGTGCGTGTGCGTGTGCGTGTGCACACAGGTGCGTGTGCGAGGGAGCGGGACGGTGTTCTCCCAGCGCTGTGGGCTGGAGCTTCCACCCCGGGGGACGTGAGCTCTGACCCTGGGAACAGGCCCCGGTGCGTGCCCGGCGCGCCGTGAACATCAGTTAAATTAAAAGAAAAAAAGGAAATTAACACGGGTTGGACCTGGAGAAGAACTGTCCTGCCAAATACCTGACATAATTACATTTATTATGAAATATAAGCTCGAGAAACCCACTCCCAAGACTAATGCAGATGTTTAAATGTTCTCTTCCCCTCCTCCCGGTCATTTTTAACAGCCGTCGAGAGCGGCTAATAATGAATTAGGGATAAGTAACCCAATTATCATCCAGCAACTATATCTTGAGCACCTGCTGTGTGCTGGGCACCCACCCGCGCTCCGCCATAGTGGAGCTTTCGGTGGGGTCTGTGGAGCTGCGGGGGACCTGGCAGGCAGGAGACCCTTCCGATGGCGCCCCGGCCACGGGGCAAGAGATCAGCAAAGGGCGGGAGGGGTGATTTCTGCTCCTGCAGGGACGGGGAAACAATGAGCCAGACTCTCCGCCTCCTCCCCCCAAACCTTCCTCAAAGCACAGAGTGGCTGCTCCTGCCGCGCCCGGCCGCTGGGTGCAGATCCCTGGCGTCAGGGCTAATGTTTTAATTGGAGCCTTCTCAGGGTGCGGTTGGAGGGTTCCCCAGCTGGGGCTGCGGCCGAGCTCGAGGCTCCCGGGGCGCCGGCCCCGCGGGCTTTTCACTCTGCCTTCCCGTGAATGGCTTCCTTTCAGCTCCCCGTTGAAGGCCCTTCATTCTATCTGTGTCATCTCTCTGCTGCCGTCTTATTAGGGGAAGCTTAGCCCTCTCCCCCGGGGTCGGGCATTGTCCTGCTCTTCCCAGAAACCGCCATGGCGGCTAGCTGCAAAATAAAACGGTAAAAAGGCGCATCCCGCCGTCTTCCTGGCTGGAGGGGAGGGGAGAGCACATGTGCCCGCAAGCAAGCGGGTAAACAATGGTGACAGTCCTCGAGCACACGAGTGGCAGAAACACTGGCCTGGTGCCCTCCAGAGGGAACAATTTGGGGGAAGAATCCAAGCTTCAGCGAGATGGAGAGTAAGGGATGAGACCGCGCTGTAGCACGTACAGGAACAAAGAGTAAGTGTCTACATGCGAAGTATTTTTAAGGGTCATTAATATTAATAGTGTTGTTCCAAATACAACCGACGCGCGGGACTCTAGTTAATCATCTGTAATGGCAGCTTTGCTCCCATTTCCATACTGCAGTTTTCATCAGCAAGACTCCCAGGGGCCTCTGGCCACTGGGGATAATAACTGGAGGTGGCTGTTCCCACCCCCCCACACACCCGAGGAACCCCACTCCCGCCTGCAGCCTGGTGGCAGCTCCCAGGTCAGAAAACCCACGAGGCTGCCACAGAGCCCCAGAAACTGCAGAGACGACAGCCACCCATTCAGTCAATGAACTTTTTAAAGTGCCTACTCTGCACCTTGTGGGTACTGAGCTGGGCTCTGAGGACACGTTGGTGGTGGGAGCGGTCACAGCCCCAGTCTCATCAGGGAAGACTCGTGAGCAATGACAAGCGTGGGGGAGGGGCTCGCCTGGAGCTGGCCGGGCGCTGGGGGGCCCCTCAGGATGGGAGCACTGGCCCGTCCCAGTCCAAGCCCAGCAGGGAGGCCTCCTGGAGGTGGCGGCGTGAAGCTAAGCCCTGAAGCACGAGTAGGAGTCAGTCGAGGGGGTGGCCAGGCACGTGCAGACGCCCCGCGCCAGAGGAGAGGCGCCAGGCGTGAGAGCTGCGAGTCTGGGCGCAGTGCAGGCGCACGCGAGCCGCACGCCCGTGTTCGTAGCAGCACTTTGCACACAAGACTAAAGGGTGAAAGCAACTCACGTCCGTCCACGAGAGACAGATGAAATGTGGTCTATTCGTACAACAGAATATTGTTCACCCTTAACAGGGAATGAAGGAATGGTTCCGAACCCGGAGAACGTTATGCCAAGGGAAAGAAGCCAGGCACGAAAGGTCACGTGTTGTATGATCCCATCTATGTGACGCGTCCAGGCGGCAGATCGGGGCTTGCCGGGCACTGGGGCAGGAGGGGAGTAGGGTTCTACTGACACAGGTTTTACTTCGAGGAGGATGGAAGTATTTTGGAACTAGAGAGAGGTGGTGGCACAACATTGTGAATGTACTAAAAAATGCTGTGTTCACCTTCAAGTGGCTCATTTTTAATTATGTAAATTTCACCTTAAGGGAGGAAAAAAAAGAGAGAAGAAAAGGAGGGAGCAAGAAGACACGGCCACACATGGCCATGTCCTTCAGGTGCCCCCAGCAGGGAGTCCTCGACACTCACGAGGTTTGGTCACCGGCCCCAGCGTTTCAAATCCTGACCCCATGGTCACCCTCCAGGAGAAATGCCTCTAAACTCGGCATTGAAACCAGCCAACCCTCCTCAAACAACTTGTTCTCTTAAAAAAGAAAAAAAAAAAAAAAACAGCCAAATTCTCAGACCTGCAAGGAATTTTCTAGAAACTGTTGTGATGACTGGCTAGCTATCTCAACACTGAGGATCCAATGAGCCAAGGTACAGAAAGTGCTTGCACTGAGCCGGGCACTGAGGGAGAGCCAGACCCTGTGCACAGGAACCACAGCGAGAGTTAGAGAGGATCAAGCGCCTCCTTGGGGCCACACGCCTGGGCCGGACTCTTCCCCTGCAGTGTCCCATTCGGCCTCCCGCCAGCCCTCCCCACCAGTCGGGCACCCCTGTCATCCCCAGTCTGGGAATCCAGGGCTCAGAAACGCCAAGTCACTGGCCAGAATGACACGGCTAAGGAGCAGAGCACAGGGCCCGGCGCTGGGGTCTGTGCGGCTCCAGGGCCCCTGCCCTCTGGGTTCCATCGCTTCCTGAGTTACGGACGCTCGAGGACAGCACTGACTCCCTCCCGGACGCAGCCTCGAAAGCCTGGGCTGTCATGTCCCTCATCCCGCGGCGGGTCCAGGAGGCAACAGACTCGGGCTCTCAGCCTGCGCGTCGCGCGTTTACGGCCGCCGTGGGGTGCTGTGTGCGGTGCGTGAGCCCAGCCTGCAGACGGTCGTGTTCCCGCCCAGGTGACCATCTCAACTGCCGTATTGATGGCCGCAGGAGGGGCATCCGGAACAGGCAACCCGGAGGGCGGTTGACGCCGTAACGAGTGTATCGATCGGCCATCAAGTGTGTGATGGTCCCCAGCACGAGCACGCTGTCCTCCCAGACGGCCGGGAACAGGTGCTTCCGGCTTGCTTCATGCACCGTGAGTTCGCCTCTTTTTCAAAGATGTCCCCTCGGGGCGGCCGCAGAGGTGCCAGGCATGGTCCCCGCTCTTCAGGGCCAGTCTCCCGGCAAAGGCCCGGTGCTGCCTGTGACGACAGGAGCCACCTATCGGGACACAGAGCACCAGGGCGAGGGGGCGCAGTCCCCGATGTCCCGGGGAAGGGAGCAGCGGGGCCGCCGCAGAGGCAGACGCTGCGATCGTATAAATGAAAGATGTTGCTGTGTGCGAAAAAGACTCCACTCACGTGACCAGCAACTTCCCCGGATCCGTCTCAGAACCGGCCCTTTTTAGGGCTGCACTTTTTTGCAACTCATCGGAGGGCAATCGACGGGCTTCAGGCCTCACATTGATCTGAAATATAAATACTAAAAAGACGAGGGTGAGGTGACACTTTTATTGACTCGACTGTAAAGGAAGTCAGAGAACCAAAGGCAGGCGGCCAATGCAATGGTACCAAGTTGCCATGAATTTCAATTCCATAGCAACAGACCGGCCGGAAAAGCACCAGGACCCAAAGACCAGGAAACCCAGGAGAGAGGCGGGACCTCCACAAGTGACATTCTTGGGGTTCTTGGGAAGCAACAGGGAGAGGAGGCTCCAGTGCTGGGGCACGGCCACCCCCAGGCAGGGGCCCACGCTTGCCGGCACCCGGGGGGAAGGAGGGTCTTCCCTCAGGGGCCGAGGCTCAGCCCGGCTCAAGAGAAGGCCCAGGGCTTGGCCCCAGCGTGGACAGACACCAAATACCCAACAGCCTCTCGGGCAGGGAGCTCAGCACTCCGCCGCCTCCGTGCCAGGCGGCGGCTCAGGGTGTTGGCCCTCCAGACAAGAGCAGTGGCTTGTCCGTCTCCCCGGAGAGGGGGGTCCTGTCTGCTCTTCTGCTCCTCAGCGTGGTCCAGAGTCTGGGGGTGGGGGAGGCTGAAGCGAGGCGGGCTGAGCGGGGGCTGCAGGAGAGGAGGCGGGAGGCGGCGGGGAGCACGGAGATGCCATTAAGGAACAAAGCCAATCAATACTCCCAGCGACCAGGAAGCTTTAAAAGCCTCTCCACAAAGCCCGCTGCCCGCCGGGCGGGAGGGAGGAGGGCCGGCCTGCGGGGTGGGCTGAGGAGCTGGGCCTGGGGACGCCAGCCCGGCCAGGGAGCCTGTCCCAGGGTCCTCACGGCCCAGCCCTGAGGGGCTGGAGGGCCTCGGAACCCAGGGTCCCCCCTCTCACTTTACAGATGGGGACACTGAGTCCCGGGAGGGCAGAGGCCTGGCCTGAGGCCTGGGTCTCCACCTGCTGGCACGGGTGACGTTCTGCCGCAAGGCCTACGAACACGACCGTCCCTCTCGTTTCTTTATTGTCACTAATGGGACCAGGGATCTTAAAACCTACACCCGACTGATGAAAGCCTACATTAGCCGGTGCTTGGGCAGGCCGGGCCGCGCGCCCCGTTTCACGTGCATTAATGTGAATCGCGTGAGTCGGAGTGAACGCAACCGAGACTGGACCCGTGACATGTGAAGCTGGTCCCTTCGTCCCACTCTGGGGAGGAGGAAACGGAGACCCAGAGGTTTCACGACCTGCCCGGGGTCACACTGCCTTGGGTCAAATCCCGTCCCTCACGCTGCCGTGCTTGGACGTCGCCATCCGGTTGAGACGCCATCCAGTGGGGGGCCAGGCCCCTCCCTGCTTCTTCCTGTGGCCTCGGGTCTGCTGGGTCGGTCAACTCAGCCACCCCCTAGACACTGGTGCCCGGGAGCCTGCTCACCCCGAACGGGGTCCTGGGGTCGGTGGGGGTGGGTGGGGGGGCTCTCGTCAGCACCACCAGGTCTTACTGGGCAGAATCCTCCGGGGACAAAGCCACGAGGAAAAGGAGGCCAGTGAGGCCTGCCGAGAGCCGGCACACAGGGCCACCGTCTCCGGGCATTTGTGTCCCCACTGGACCAGACGGTCTCCAAAGCTCCCCCAGCTCTGTCATTCTGTTTCTGCCAGTCATCGTCACTGTCCTCCGAGAACCGTGACCATTTACGAAGGGCTCATCGTGGGCCTGCACTAAGACGTTGACGCGTGTCATCCCCCCGAACACTCCCCACCTCCCTAAGCGGTAAGTCCCACCGTTATTCCCATTTCACAGAGGAGCAGACTGAGGCTCAGAGGAGGCGCTGAGGGTGGGGTGGGGCAGCGAAGCGTTGAAGGTTTAAGTGAGAAGACCGAGGGGGCCTGGCCTTGGGGGGGCCGTTCGTCTGCACCTCCTTTCTGTGCCTCCACCTCCCCCACGTGGCTCGGTGAGGACAACAGAGCATCCCCCAGTGGGCGAGGAAGGCCCAGGCCTGCGGCCCAGACTGTGCACACACACCCGAGGAATGAGTTATTACCTGTGAACAAAATGGGGGGAGGGGACGCCGCGCAGACTCGCAGGCCTTGGTGCGCCGCGGCGCGGCTCACGTGCTGCAGAAGGAACGCTGCACGCTGCACGAGTCCGGCTGGAGGTCGGTCCGGCCCCCGCCCGAGCCCCTCTCGACATCCTTCCCCCAAAACCGAAGTGGCGTGTTGGTAACGGCTTTACAACCTGCTCTCTGAAAAGAAGGAAAAGGCTCCAATCTGCAGCGCCGGCCGGTTCCCGCCTCGGTGTGACTGTCCCCGCCTTGGCTGGCCCCCGCCTGTGAGCATGATGTCACTGAGGGTGGGGCTGGGAAGAGCTACAGCGGCCACCAGCATGTCCCCCACAGGGACACGATCGATGGAAACGACGTCAAGGGCACAGGTAGCAGTAAAACGTAGTAAGATAATCAGGAAGGGATGAGTTTTGATGATGAGTATTTATTACCTTTGCTTTTAATGTAATTTATTTAATCGTAAGTATATATAATTTAATTTTTAATCATGGCTGTGTTTAATAATTGTATTAGTCAGGGTTCTCCAGAGAGACAGAACCAACAGGATATATATAAAGACATGAGAGGGGACCATTAGGGGCATGGGCTCACGTGATTATGGCGGTCCCACCATGTGCCATCTGCAAGCTGTAGCCCAGGGGAGCTGCTGGCGTGGCCCAGGCCAAGTCCCAAGCCCTCACAACCAGGGAAGCCAGTAGTGTTGCTTTTAGTTCCAAGACAAAGGCTGGAGGACCCTGGCGGTGGGGAACAGGTGCAAGTCCTAGAGTTCAAAGGCCAGAGAACCTGGAGTTCTGATGTCCAAGTGTCCAAGGACAAGGGAAGAGTGGGCCGGGCGCGGTGGCTCGCGCCTGTAATCCTAGCTCTCTGGGAGGCCGAGGCGGGTGGATTGCTCGAGGTCAGGAGTTCAAAACCAGCCTGAGCAAGAGCGAGACCCCGTCTCTACTATAAATAGAAAGAAATTAATTGGCCTACTAATATAGAAAAAATTAGCCGGGCATGGTGGCGCATGCCTGTAGTCCCAGCTACACGGGAGGCTGAGCCTCAGGAGGATCGCTTGAGCCCAGGAGTTTGAGGTTGCTGTGAGCGAGGCTGACGCCACAGCACTCTAGCCTGGGCAACAAAGTGAGACTCTGTCTCAAAAATAAATAAATAAATAAAAAGGGAAGAGTGTGTCGCAGCTCCGTAAGGTGCTTGTGAATTCAGCTTTCCTGAGCCTTTTTGTTCTGCCCAGGCCCTGGTGCCCCTGTTGGTGAGGGCAGATATTCATCACTCAGTCTGCAATTCAAAGGCTAGTCTCTTCTGGAAACACCAGCACAGACATACCTGGCAGTAATGCTCTGCCAGCTATCTGGGCATCCCTTAATCCAGTCAAGTTGGCACCCAAAGTTAACCATGACAATAACTATCTCATCAAATTCTTAAAAATCTGGCAGTCGGCTCTCTCAGGGCCGTAGGAGCCAGCTCCAGTACGGTGCTGATCCGCCCGCAACCTCTGAAATCCCTCCTCCCCTGCCTGGTTACTGATGTCTACCATCCCTCTGATGAGGAGTGAAATCGTGCCTTTCACAGGAAGAGCCCAGCTTTAAGGCATCAATGGCCCTGGAAGGAAAAACACACGGATTCAATGCAGATCGTGCCTCCAAGATAGCCTTGAAGGATGAGGATGCAAGAGCCGGATGCACTGGGAGGTGGGGCTGGCAGTGCTGCAGAACAAACTGCTCCACGGCCCCGTGAGCTAAACTGCATCCTGATTTTATTGTTAGCTCTCACAGTGCAGAGCCAGACTGGGCTCAGCTGGGCGGTTCTTGCTCCAGGGCCCCATGAGCTAAACAGCATCCTGATTTTATTGTTAGCTCTCGGAGCTAGACTGGGCTCAGCTGGGCGGTTCTTGCTTGGGGTTGAGAAGGGTTGTTCTGGGCCTTAAGCATCTCGCAAAGGTTGGTGGGTCTTTACAAAACACAACCCTTTCTAAGACCACCTGAGGGCTGGTGGTGGAGGGACTCCCCGAACCTTTGCTGCCAGGCACTTCCAAATTGCCAAACCTGAGAGCTTTGCTTAGCATTTGATCACCCTCTTGGAAGTTTAGGGTCTGCGGCTACATTTGCAGACTCTGCCAGCCTCACTGGCCACTGTTCCCTCTCCTCACAACACCTCAGGAGCCTCTCCACCACTTCCCAGCTCTGTTCCCTCCTCTGGCTCCATCCCCAACCCTTCTCTTCCCGCCCCCACCTCCATCTCACACCACTCTGCTGGAACCTCAGAACCGTCTCCAGCTGGGACCTTCCCTGGGGACATAGTTTCCAGCTGGGCCCTTCCGTCTGGCCCCGAGCACAGCCAGGGGCCTCCTCACCAAGCCCCACCCTCGACCTCACCTCCCTGCCTCCTTCGTCAGCTCCATTAGCTCTCATCACCCGGGTCCCCTCGCCTAGTCTATGATCTGACTACTTCTGATTCTCCACTACAACCTCCAGAAGGCACTCGGCCTCGCCCACGCCTTGACTTTAGTCCACAGAGACTGGTTTGGGACTTCTGACCTCAGAACTATGAGACAGTAACTTTGTGCTGCTTTAAGCCACTCAGTGCATGGTAGTTACAGCAGCAACGGGAAACTAGTACACCGGGCCCAAGTGGAGGCTTGGTAGGAGCTGGTTTCCTGCTGCCACTCCTTCCAGAATGCCCAACTTGCAGTTCCACCTGATTCTTGTCACTTCTTGTCTTGGCTCACCTGCACCCACCCTCAGCCCCTCCACTGGCTTCAGAATAAAAAGCAAATCCCACAGCCTGGGTTTCTCTGGCCTGGTTCCAACTTTATTGGAACACACAACCCCGCAGCACCCGCCCGCCCTGTGTGCACACTGGCCCCTGCTGTTCCCCGAAGTGTCCCCTCCTTCCTCCTCTCCATGTGCCCCAATTCTACCTGGAGTCACATGCCGCCGCCTCCAGGAAGCCCTCTGCGCCCCTCCTGGAGCCGGGACTCTAGAGCGGCTCTATCTGCCTTTCTCACAACTGACTCATCGCAGTCGGCCAGGTAGACCCGCCAGGTGCCAGCACCTCCACGGCGAGGCCTGCCTGGTGTTTGCATTCCTCAGGGTGCAAACTCACAGCCCAGAGGGAGTGTTGAAGAAACGCCATGGAATTGGACCGCAGGAGGTGGCAGAAGTCCCTGGGGGCGGCATCCACCATGGTGGCCGGTCACTGTTCTGCCCGGCTACTCATCTTCCCAGGAAGGAGCAGAGCCAGGAAGCCGGCCAGAGGCCTCCGCCAGCACCGAGCCCTATGAATACTTCATAATGCAGAATTTACACAAATCAGCGGAATCCCGGGCTAAAAGCAGGAGACAAGAGTCCATTTGTCAGGGGAAAGGAGATCTGCTAAGTGCAGGACAGAAACTTCCAGAAGGGCCGAGGGAGCTCCAGACATGATATTTCCGTGCAGAAAGTAACCGGATATCTGAGCAAACAGAAAAAAGGGGGAGTCAACCGTCTGGGGAGAAGCCTCTGGAAGCCCCACGTGGCCCAGCCCTGCTCAAGAACGTGCAGCCGGAAGGGACCTAGAGAGGTCCTCTGCCCGTGTCCTCAGCGTTCACCTACCACGCGCCCCTGCCATTACCGCCATCCCCACGAAACAACTGAGGAGGGAGGCCAGGCGGGTCGTGTGCGCCGAGACCTCCCTCCCTCACCACCTGCGTGTCCTGGGAGAGCCCCGCCCTCCCTCCCCTGCGGTCCCGGCACTGCCCGCCCTGAGACCCCACTGAACCCCACGGCCTGTGTCCTGGTTTGCATTAGCGGCCCCAGCCGCTCAGGGCTGCAGGCCACGCCCCGCTCTTGGACCGGAATCCCTAAATGGCCCCACGTGTTGTGAGGCACCCCAAACCCCCCCCCACTCCGATCGCCCATGCCGCTTTCCTGCTTCGTTCTCCCCACATCCGCTGCACCGAACACCTGGCTCCCAGCGCTTTTCCCTTACTCGTCACAGCTGCTCTGTCTCCAAGATGGGGCACTCTGGAGGGGTTTTTGTCTGAGATCTCCGCAGCTGTGTCCCGGGCCTGCAACTGGGCTTAGCACATAAACACTTGCGGTGAAAGACGGAGAAGAGAGGGTAGGGTGGCTGCTGACTACCGGAGCCCCTGCCAGAGATGTGCGGCGCCTCACATCCGTCGATCCGCTGACCTGCACGGCAACCCTGCGTCTCCCCCCTTCCAGGTGAGGAAGCGGAGGCACTCACCTGAGGCCACCAGCTGGTGAGGGGTCCTGGTGGGGGCCAAAACCCAGTCCCCCGAGTCCGGAGCCACGGCACTGTTTGGCAGGTGGGATGAGCCCGGCTTCCAGCTGGGGCTACAGAGGCCAGAATGTGCATGCTGACACCCAAAGGCAGATCACAGTCGCCCAGGTAGGGGAGGAGGGCGTCGGGGCTGCCCAGGTGCAGCCTGGCGGCAGAGCGGGGAGCAGAGTTTCCCTCCCGTAGCCCATGGCATTGCACCGCCAGCCGGGCCAGTGTCTGTCCGCCCCGGGCCGCCCTGACAAAGACCACGGACCGCGGCTTCCACACCAGAAACCGATGGTCTCACGGTTCTGAGGCTGGAGTCTGAGGTCAGGGTGGCGGCAGGTTGGCCCCTCTGGCCCCTCTCTGTGGCTTGCAGACGGGACGGCCGCCTTCCCCGTGTCAGTGTCCTAATCTTTGCTTTTAAGGACATCGGTCACATTGGATGAGGGCCCACCCTAAAGACCTCATTTTAACTTAATCCCCTCTTTAAAGGTCCCGTCTCCAAATCCAGTCACATTTTGAGGTGCTGGCAGTTAGGACTTCAACATATGAATTCAGGGGGAACAATTCAGCCCCTAACAGTGCCAAGGGCTCCTTCCACTCCTTGGAGCCTCTCGCAGGCTCTGAAGCCCCGAAGCAGGAGCGGCTGGGGGAGGGGAGCGTCCCTGTCCAGGCGCAGGGCAACGCTCCCCGTGGGGCAGTCTGTGTCTCGTAGTGACTAGTGTTTGCAGTTGCCCCTCAGAAGCCCCCGCGCTTCCCTGCACACCCCGTGGGCTGGTCCCCGGCAGGACGCTGGGCGCATCTGAACAGGTGTGCAGCGCGCCTTACCTGGCCTGGGATCTCCAGGTGTGAGCTGCGTCTTGCAGAGTTGTAGCGCCCGTGCCACGCCTCCCGGGCAGCGCTCGCTTCTCTCTGGCGTGGCGGGGGCGCGCTAAGGAGCTGCGCAGTGGGCGGCGCAGCCTGCCCGCCTCCAGCCCTCCCTCCTCTCTCTCTGATCTTCACCCCGGTCCAGCCACACCAGTGGATGCCGAAACGTCCTATAATAAAGGATTGGCCAGGACTAGGTCACGTCAAGGCCACAGGCGGGCAAGCGCATGCTCCGGTTAGCACCACCCACCACATGCAGACGCCATCTGCACCCGTACGCCCAGCAGCCCCCTCAGAAATATGGGCACTTCTGGGTGAGGTTGAGAATGATTCACGAGAAGCCCATCCTCACCACGCAGACACGGAAAGAGACGATCGGCTTGGTGCGTGGGCCCGAGGGCTGGGAACTCAGGCCCAGGGTGAGCTGGGCTGGCCCCAGAGCTTTGCGGGCTCTGCGGGGTCACCGAGGCGGATTGCTCGCTCCTCGTTGCCACTTAAAGGGCCGGGTTGGCTCCCAGGGCAGGGCGTCACAACGGCCATCTGGCTCCGGGCTGAGCAAGAGAGGACCTGGAGTGGCCGTGTGTTTTCATTACGCAGGATGTCAGCAGGCCAGATGGGGTGGCTTAGCTGCGGCACCCAGCCAGGGGTTCCCAAGCCTGGGTCCTGGCCACCCCTCTGCGACCTGCCACGCCCAGGGGCTTGACACACGTGGGTCCCTCTGCGGAGATGTTCCTTCCTCTGCTGTTCCCTCAACTGACCCTGCTACTGTCAGAATTGGACATCTTGGTGCCACACAGGTGACCTTTTTTCTGGTGGAGATGGAGCCGTCAAATCCAGGGGTGCCCACGCCAGGCTGGGCATTTCATCTAGTCCCTCGCCCACCCACTCATCTATTCAGCTTCGATGAGCCAGGCACCGAGTCCCATGATGAGCGAGACAGATAAGGCCCCTGCCATGGGGACCTGATATTCCAGTGGGGAGAGGCAAAAGAAAAGAGGTGCACAGGCAGATAAAACAATTATTGCTTGCACTACTGCCTATGTAGAAAACCCTGGTTCCCAGGCTCTGACCCCGGGGGTTCAGCAGGCCTGAGACTGGGCCCTGCAGTCTGTATTGTCGCCAATTCCCACGGGGAACTCTGCTGCCCAGACAGATGCAGGAACCACTGGCCTGGGCCACCCTGCTGCCTATGGACACAACCAGGAGTTGGTTCTTTGACCCAGCAGTGCCACATCTGAGACTCTCTACCTACAGGTGAACCTGCACACACAGGGAATGGCAGGCAAAGCGTCTTTCAGAAGATTAGAAACAACCCCCGTGTCCGATAGTGAGTGTCTGGTAAAATAAACTATGCTACGTTCACCGGGTGGAATACTATGCAGCTACAAAAAAGAGTGTGATCTATAGGTATTGCTATGGGAAATCTCCAGGATGTATTGTTAAGGAAAACAATAACAACAACAAAGGTATAGATCGATGTCTACAGTGTGCCACCTTCTGTGTAATAAAAGGGTGGGGGAGGGGAAACAGCCTCACACCCATTAGGATGGCTACCATCAAAAAGCCAGAAAATAACAAGTATTGTCAAGGATATGCAATGTTGGTGGGAATGTAAAATGATACAGCCACTGTGGAGAACAGTGCTGCTGTTCCTCAAAAAGTGAATAATAGAATTGCCACAGGATCCGGCAATTCCACTTCTGGGAATGTCCCCCAAAGAATTAATGGCAGGGTGTCAAAGAGGTATTTGTATTCTCTCCTTCATAGCAGCGTGATTCACAATAGCTAAAACGTGGAATCAACCCAAGTGTCAGATGAGTGGATAAGCAAAATGTGGCCTGTCCACGCAACAGAATATTACTCAGCCTTAAAAAGGCGGGACATTCTGACACGTGCTACACCATGGGCGAACCTTGAGGACATTATGCTAAATGACCTAAGCCAGCACAAAAGGATAAACAGTGTATAATTCCACTTATGTGAGATTCCCAGGGTAGCCAAGTGCATGGGAACAAAAAGCAAGATGGTGGCTGTCGGGGACGGGGTGTGGGGGGGGAGGGGCCCGGGGGCGGGGAGAGGGCAGCTATTGTGGGGACGGAGCTTTGGAGAGGGATGATGGCAACCGCTGCACAACATCACGAATGCATCTCATACTACTTAACTGGACACTGAAAAATGGTAAAGAAAAAAGATGGTAAATTATGTGTGATTTTTCTACAGTAAAAAAATATATGTATAGAAGAAAAGAAACGGGAAGAGTTTGTGTTTGCATACAGACCTGGAGGGATAACGAGAAGGTGACCAGGTGCCTTCCCGCGGCGGGCGGAGGGCGGAGCAAGGCTGCCCAGGAGCACCTTCCTGTGCGTGTTGGTTCCAGGACCAGGTAGTTACCGCCGCTAAAAAGACGGACGGGGGAGGGGAGGGTGGGTTTCGGTGTCAGACTCCTGGGCTGTGTGCGGGCCGCCCCGACTTGACAGCCGTGAACCCCAGGCAAGTGACCTCCCGTCCCGAGGCCCCCGTCTCCCTCTGAGGACGAGGACAGACTCTCTTCCCTTCCCGGCTGCCGGATGGTGAATGAGCATGCAAAGGCGCTTTGCCCACCCACCTCCAACCCTACAGCTTCTGCTCTCGGGCCTGCGGCACTCACGGCCAGTGGGTACAAGGAAATAAAGCCTATGACACGTTAACCATACCTTTCGTACCTTTTATAGCACTTTCCCACTCATATAGAACTTTCCTAGACTTTTCTCATTTGTTTTTGCAGTAACCTAAATATCCACATTTACAGGTAGGGAAACTGAGGCTCTGAGAGGCAAACCGAGTGGCCACCTGGCTCCGCGTCCTCTGCTCCCGTGCCCACCGGCCCTCGACTTGTGCCGGGCCCTGCAGCAGCTGTTCTCTCCGTGGAGTTCCGCCAGCGCTGTGGGCTGCAGGGAGAAGCCGGCGCCCTTGGGGGACTCCGGGCAGCCTGGGCCAGCGGAGAGCTTTGCCGGAGGGGCAGGCGGGGGCCACATGGCCTGTGGCCACGGCTCAGTGGTGGGCGTCTTCACCACGCCACGCAGCTCAGGTG